>NC_072820.1:37305000-37905000 GCF_027744805.1 Dunckerocampus dactyliophorus
GTTGAGTGAAGAGAAGGCCAATCAAAAATCCAATGACGCAGCTAAAAACTGGATAAGTACAAACAGGAAATGTTAGGGCATTTGTGTTGTGTTTGCAAGCAAAGATAAAGAAACAAAGCAGGAGTTTACTTGTGAGTTTAGTCTTGTTGTTTGCCAGAGTCTTGAATCGGTCGGTGAGTGGGGCGAGGATGCCTTCCATGGTGCCAAACATGGTGCTGAGGCCCAGGTTGAGCAGCATGAGGAAGAAGAGGGCTGACCAGAACGGGCTGCCAGGCAACAAAGAAATGGCCTCTGTGAAGGCAATAAAAGCGAGGCCGGTTCCCTCCACACCCTGAACACAAATACGCACTTTAAATTCCATATGTTCAAGAGAAAGGAATCAAATCAGAAAATCCATTTTTAATATGGACTTAATAACACCTTCTGCATCTCCTTCTCCAGGCTGCAGTCAGTTAAATTTGCAGGTATATGGCTTCCATGTTGTTTGAACCACGTCCTGTAGACTTCCAGGGTAACAGTACGGGGCTGAGAGTAGTCAAATCTTGGAATCATGTTTATGTCCACAGAACCGCTTCTGATCTGCTCTGACAGCAGCTTCAAGTTACTAAGAAACGACAAAAACAAACTAAAATTAGCGGCTAAAATGTTCAACTCAAAATGCTCACACTCAAAGACATTTTAATTTAACATTTACTATTTTAGTTGTGTAAAACCCCCTTTTAAACACTTTTTAAATGCAAACTTTATTAAACATAAAATGTAAATGTCTGATTTGTCCTTTTAGTTGAGTGTGAAAGTCAGTAATGCTGGAATATATATACTGTATATATCCATCCATCCATTTTCTATACCGCTTCTCCTCTTTAGGGTCGCGGGGCATGCTGGAGCCTATCCCAGCTGACTTCGGGCGACAGGCGGGGTACACCCTGGACTGGTCACCAGCCAATGGCAGGGCACATATACACAACCATTCACACTCACATTCATACATATGGACAATTTAGATTCGCCAATTAACCTAACATGCATGTTTTTTTTTATGTGGGAGGAAACCGGAGTACCCGGAGAAAACCCACGCACACACGGGGAGAACATGCAAACTCCACACAGAAATGCCCAAGGGAGAATGGAATCCAGGTCTTCCCGATCTCCAGACTGTTACTGTGTTGGCCAACATGATATATAGCGGCCACTA
The DNA here is from genome assembly GCF_027744805.1 of Dunckerocampus dactyliophorus. NCBI lineage: Eukaryota > Metazoa > Chordata > Actinopteri > Syngnathiformes > Syngnathidae > Dunckerocampus > Dunckerocampus dactyliophorus. The sequence continues at coordinate 37,306,196 of NC_072820.1, forward strand.
GAGGGAGTCTGGCCGCTATAGACAGGTGGCCTCTATAGACAGGTTGCCATCCAGTTTGAATGTTGACCAGTAGAGGAAAAAAAAAAGAAGAAAAGGGGGGGGGGGGGGGGGGGGGGAGAGAATAATAATAATGTTGACCAGTAGAGGGCACTGTGGGACTACGGATAAAAGTTGTACAGCACTACTGATGTTCTTATTCTTTTTCTTGTGTTTTCTTTCTTTTCTTGGGAGAATGAACAGAATAAGAATTTCATTGCTTAGTATAACTGTCCCTTTTACTATGCATATGACAATAAAACTCTTGAATCTTGAATCTACTAGGCTTGTTATTATCCACGATCCACAGAACAAAGCTGTGCTAGTAATGTCTTAAGCTTGTTTTTAGTATATTACTTTTTATACGGCAGAGTGTCATTACAGCTTTAGTTCATCAGGAAGTGACGGGAAGTGACGGTGGGCATCCCGAGTAGGAGAGCTAGGCTCAGCGCTAGCTGTGAGTTTCGAGAGAGTTGGGAAGTGTGTTTATGTTGGCATGGATGTAAAGTCCTGTAGTGTTCTCCGCTGTTAAAAAGCCATTAAAGTGCATCGGCGACGTGAGTCTCTCCTTCCCCACAACAAGCGGCATTAAGTATTGACCAGTGCACATTGTCTCACACCAGGAAATAAACGGTGTCACTTGTTACAGGCATTGCCTGGACAGATATGTAGTGGGGCTTGTTTAACCTTTGCCTTGTGGGCAAGCAGGAAGGAGAGACGATGCTGATGTGTGTGTTTTGAACTGCTCTCTGGTGGCCGCGTTCAAGAAATAATGTTGGCAGAAGCAACAGGAGAAGTTTCCTTCTTTGCTTCGGAGCTGAATAACACTGAAAAGTTAACAGACTAGTAGCGAACGGAAAAGACGACGGCTTTTTTTGTGTCGAATACAGAAGATGAGGACTTTGATGGATTTGTGGATGAGGATTGATCAAAAATAACGTGAGTACATTCTAAAATACTTCAATTAAGTACAACCGAACTCAATTTGCTCCCGCTGCCGCATGCATGCTAGCGTATGTTTTTTTTTTTATTGTAGCGTCGCTGGGAGCACGTCCTGTTCCCAGCCTAATTTGCGGTAATGTTTTGGTGCAAATGCTCTTAAAGTTACATGTTTGACCAGGAAATAGCAAGCTCAAAAGAAGATGGCTTTTTTATGTGGAACAACTGACAGTTTGTGTGGATCTTGTGAATGATTGTGACTGAGCTAGGACTCAGTAATTAAAGTCTACACACGACGGCTTCATTGATTGAAAAATGAAACATTTTCGTGAATGAAGCTTCTACTTGAATCGGTAATTTGGCCGCTATATGCGGTCAGATATTGACCAAGGGAGACAAAATGGGTGGCCGCTGGCCACGTTGGACAGGTGACTGCTATACACAGGGTCTATAACGTAAATTTGTTGCGGGGGATTTTTCAGTTTATTTTTGCCACTTAAATTTTTACATTTTGTTCACTTCCAGTTTGGTGTATTGTTGGGGAAGAAAATAAAAAGAAGAAATACAAAATGCAAACACAAATAAGATTGAAGATAAAATTACATTTACAATGTAATAAAATAAAATAGGAATACATTTTCTTTTCAGGCCACACGGTGGCCTAGTGGTTAGCATGCCGCCAACGCAGTTGGGAGATACGGAAGATCTGGGTTCGAATCTCTGTTGGACATCTCTGTGTGGAGTTTGCAGGTTCTCCCCGTGGGTGTGTGGGTTTTCTCTGGGTACACCCACATTCCAAAAAACATGTATGTTAGGTTAATTGGCGACTCTAAATTCCTGTGTGATTGCCTGACGAGAAGGAATGTTGGTGTAGGGAAGCATTTTTTCGGGGGACCGCTCAATCATGGCGGGATTGCATCACAATCACTTACTTGCCCCCTCTCGAACAAAACCTGTCAAAATAGCGGCGAAAAACGTGGAAAGTCCTCTCTTACATGTGAATGGAAGCTAGCGAGATTAGCTTAGTTCAGAAGAGCATACTAGTGCGGCTGTGTGTGTGACCCAGATTGGGTAAGTGTTTACACCGTGTTGTGTTTTGTTGGAGAAAACAGAGCAAACAAAGAGTAAGCTTACTTTTAATTTCATTATTTTTAATTATACGAGTTAAGTTTTGTAGCTTTTTATACAAGACTCGAGTGAATTTAAACATATTGTGATACATCACAAAAATATTGTAATACATGCTAAGGTCCATATCGCCCGACCCTAGCACTGGGGTTTCATTAAAATACTTTTTAATGTCATTTGTCCCTGATTGAGATGAATTTGTGAAAAATATATACATATCAAATATACCTCTCGATACATTCCGAAGCTGCGCGAAAGCCGAGCACAGCAAACACCACCAACGTAGCCAGCACTGATGTGAGGAAGTTTATGAAGGAGACAGTGAAAGCATCACGGTGGCAGTTGTTGTTCTTGGGATTGTAGGAGGAGTAGGCGATAATGGACCCGAAGCCCAGGCCCAGAGCAAAGAAGACCTGTGTGGCTGCCTGCCGCCACACCTGAATGTCTGCCCATATCTCCAGCTTTGCATTGAGACAGAAAAAACAACAAGCGCATCATGGGTACAATATTCCAAAGTGTCTAAATGACACATCTAAATATTTTATCTGCCATTACCTTGGGATAGAACATGTGGGTGACCCCTTCCAAGGCCCCGTCAAGTAGAAAACCTTGCACAAGGAAGCAGAACAGTACCACGTAGGGAAAGATGGAGGAGAAATACATCACCTAAGAGGTTTTAAGGAATAATTAAATGACAATCAGAGTGCAGTACATTTTGACTCCATAAACAAAAGTATGTACAATTCCGAAAGAGATTATTTTTCTCTCAAATAATGACCCTAGCTAAAAGCCATGGCCTGGCACTCTGTGCAGTTGAGTAACTCCACTAAATGTAATTATGTCTTAACTATGCAAATTTAGGCAGCTACCTTGACTGAGCTCTTGATGCCCCTGATCATTCCCAGGCAGACAATGGTCCACGCCGCCAGAAGACAGCCAATAATGTACGGGTTGAAACTGCCTGTCTCGCTGATGGAGTCGGTGATATCCAACGCTTTACGGTACCAAAAATACGAGGTAGGGGAGCTCGCTTCACATTCCGTAACTGTAACAAAAACAAACAATGTGTTGATTTTCTTTATGATTGAAGTCCATCTTCACAACTGTGGATGAATTAGTGGATGCACCTGTTACATTATTCCCCTGCTCTGGACACTTTGTCCAAGGTAAAGGGCTCTGAAAAGAGTTGCCAAGATAGAAGAGGCTCCATGCGAGGATGACGTTGTAATAAAGTGCCACAAAGAAGCACACCTGAGGGTATTTCAGAATATGACAAAATTACTATCATAATAAATTATCATACAGTGTAAATTATTTAAAAAGTCAATTACACTAAACAGACATAACAGAATCTTCTGGGAAGACTTGCTACAATATGTTAAGTGTGTCTGTGGGAGTTTTTTCTGGATATGTGACAATATGACAGAATTAATGTAAATACATGATCATATGAAATATTTAAGATTTCAATTACACTATACAGTTGTCCCTCGCTACATCACGCCCTTTCTCTGTTGTGGTTTTTCACAAAGAAATGAATATGATTGCAGCCCATTATTAGTAAAACAATATGCATATTTCAGCAAATTGTACTGGCCTAAATTAAGCATTTTCAAGCATAACATTTTTAAAATGAACTAACTAAATTAACTAAAATACAAATGCAAGGCAGAACACGCACTGTAATTGCGAATGGAGTATTCTACATTGGCCACTAGGTGTCGGTGTTGGGTGAGACATGGGCCAGACGTGATCGCCAGAAAAGGCATTTATTGCAAGTTTAAATTATCTCACAAAAGGCACAATTATAATAATAATAATAATATAATAATCATAATAATAACACAGTCTACCCACAACAAGCTAATACTCAACTCTAAACCTCCGACGTCACTTCCTGTCCTCCACACATCTGTCCGCCTGCCACTAAGGTCAGCTAGAGAACACATTTACTGTGACACGTCCAAAATGTTTTCTTTACCTTAAATGAGTTATTTACTCTTATGTCCACTATATGGGTTAATACGAGTGTAAGGCCATTTAACGTCGCATTACAATACATTGATGAGGCAATAGCCACCGCAGGAAGTACACGGTCCAAAAAAGAAACAAGGAACTGCTAAAGTGTGAGTCTATATTATCTTATTTAAGTCTAATATGTCTTATTTTCTCTGATTATATCTACTATGTCGGGTAATATTAATGTAAAGGTGACTATACGGGTATTACTTCATGTCGAGAGGGCTGTAATAATGTTAAAAAAAACATATTTAGAAGATCGTAAACAGGTTTTCTATGTCATAACTATGAAAATTCTATTTATTAATTTTGAATCCTTCAATTCACTTATCGCGGTCGAGTCTGGAACCAGTTAACCGCGATAAAATGTGGGGACGCCTGTATACACAAAACAGAAACATATTCCACTTTTCTGGCAAGACTTTCTATGAAAGGTTATAGAGGTTTTGTAAGGTTTGATGTTGGACCTTCACTATCGGGTACTAGTTTAGGTGTATGGGCCTCTTTCGCACCAAGCTCATTGAAGCATGACTTTATAGACTTTGCTGGGACACAGTCATGGTAGAAGACAAAATGTCCTTCCCATAATGCCTTAAGAAGTGTGTCTGGACACTTTTGTCCGTATAGTGTAGATCCCACCGTATAGAAATATTTAAAAATTAAGTGTTGATTATCGATCAACAAATTTACATGATTATATTCTATAAATGAATTTACCACACAGCTGGAGTAGCCGATTCCTACAAGCCTGGGAGAGATGGACTTCCACACTCCGATGCTTCCCTGTCGGATAGCCTGACCAGCTGCCAGCTCAAGGAAGAACAAGGGAGTGCCCACGACCAGCATCAACACCACATAGAGCAACAAAAACGATCCTGAGGAGAAAAGATGAGCATCAGTCTGATAGACAATTGGGTAAAATTCGACATACCAAGTGATTACTCACCGCCTCCATTCTGGTGGCAATAATATGGAAACCTCCAAACGTTGCCAAGCCCGACGCTGAATCCCACCTGCGCCAAAAAGTACTCGATTTTACTGTTCCAACCTGCTCTTGCTGAAGGCTCAGAGGCACTGTCATGATCATCTTGATGGTTGACCTCTGCTTCAGCGAGCTGCTTCTCCATCTGTTTCAAAAATAGGGCAGACAACAAGATGGCCACTTACCACGGAACAACTCACTCAAGGCATTAAGCATCATCTTCATTTTAGCCAACCCTCTGCCGGACGGTGGGGCGGGTGGTGGGGCAATATTAATGTCCATCCTGTGGCAGTTGCAAGAAAGACTCAAGGTTTGGTCTCATGCAGAGCTTTATTCTCCAACTGCATACAACAACTGCCTGACAAAGATGGAACATCTCTTTATAGCGCTAACACTTGCGTGCCCAAAACCAGGACTACCAACCACGCACCAAGTCTACTCCTGACTGCGTGAGAGACATGCCCCCTAGTGTCCACCACAATCCATTCATTCTCCATACCGCTTGTCCTCACTACATCATGGGTATGCTGGAGCCTATCCAGCTGACTTCGGGCGAGAGGTGGGATACACCCTGATAATCAACAACTAATGAGAGTAGCCTAATACAACACTGAGACAAAACAGTGTCCAACCATTACAGGCACATTAGTCATTGGCAAAGTGAACAAAGATTTCCCAGCATCCATTATCAAGCTAAAACACAAACAGCGAGCCCAGTAAGTCCGGAAGACAAACGTATGCTTTCAGACATGTGCCAAACTGACCTTTTCAGATGACGATGACAATGGTGTCAGAAAAAACAGCGAAAATGAAGCAAAAACGTCAAAAGATTGACGACAAAATATTGTATCCTGCTAGTACACTTGACAAGAAGGCGCACGTGCAGCTACCGTTTCGGACAGTCAAGCTAAAAGTCGTCTGCTCCGTGGATATACGGCTACCGCAATATACTGCCAGCATAAAAACAAACTGGTAGAAACAATACGAGTCGAATGAGGTGGCAGTTTACAAGGAGGGTGAGGCAACTACCGCGTTATTCACTTAAAAATGTCCTAACCCCATGCGGTTGTATTACTAATGGCCCTAGCCCTCACCACATGCTGCCTTCATGAACATTGTTGGTGGTCAGACTTGTGCGATGCACTGTAAAGCGAGCACGCCTACAGCACTTTCGTCAGAAACAGAGGCGAGCTCAAAGAAGAGAAAAGGTGTACCGCATTGAAACCAAAGTTATATTTCACATATTAAAGAATATTTATGGATTAAAATTGCTATTCATACGTGTAGCAATTGGTGACAGTAGAATGTTCGAATTTAAACACCAAACCTCCAAAACACGCTGTGTACTGGACTACAGCACCAATCTGCTACTTCCGAATACATATAATTACGTAACCAGGTAAACAAACACATCATTCATCACTGAAAAACTTATTATCACTAACTATACTTTAAATTGTGTTTTTTAAGCTAGGTAAAGGAACTTAATGCTTGCGACCTCTCTCTATGAAATAGTTATATCAAATCGCCATACAGCATTTTCTATTGTTGTTTGGCGCTACTTAGTTTTGCATTTTATCTTTGTACAAAAACACTAAAACACAAACTGGCGCAACAGAAGATAGCCACACGCGGAAAACGCTGGCGCAACAGTAGATAGCCACACGCGGAAAATGCCGTCTTGAAGGAAGTTCTCATAAATCAATATAACCTGAGAAAATTGTAGTCAGAAGTTGTAGTCCAAAACCTGTTTTCTTTCAATTGGCAGTCCCTATCTCAGTGGTCACATTGACATTACTGCTCTGCATCGTCAAACAGCCTGCCACGTATGCCAGTGGTCAACACACACAAATATTTGTACTATAGTATTGCAAGAACACACTGGATCATCTATGCGCATATATTTAAACACATGCATGCATTAAAATGTCATAAATACCTTGAGTCTGGTTGAAGAAAGAATTGGAAAAAAGTTTTAAAACAGTTAAGCGTTCCCTGCGCCTGCTGCCACTGCTCACAACTCCGCCTATCCCTTCAACTGGTGGATAGCAGAGGCTTGTTGTGAAAAGTCACACCTTTATCATCTGGAAATTGCAGTTTTCTCTAGAAAATGCATTTGAGTGCTGATAAATAAATATTGAAAAGGAAATGGAAATGGAGCTGCTGGTTACTGTATCACAGCATATCAGAGCAATCCATAAATGTCATGAAATTATGCCCCCTAGTGGTTCAAATGCTGAAGTGCCACGACATCATTGCCACAGTATGTTATGTAATAGGTACAGTACAATAAAAGTACTTTAACCATGTAAAAAAAAGGTCATTTATTTGGCTTCAACCATTCAAATGTTTTAAATATGGTACAAGTTGACAAAAGTGAGTTCTGTAGTCACACGGGGTGAACATGCAAATTCCACACAGATATGCCCAAGGGAGCATCGAACCCAGGTCTTCCCGATCTTCAGACTGTGACTGTGTAGCCAACATGTCAACCACTAGACCACCGTTTGGCTACACAGGAAGGAGATTGGAAAGATCTGAGTTTGAATCTTCGTTGGGCATCTCTGTGTGGAGTTTGCATGTTCTCGTGTGGGTTTTCTCCGGGTAGTCCGGTTTCCTCCCACATTCCAAAAACATGCATGTTAGGTTAATTGGAGACGCTAAATTGTCCATAGGTATGAATGTGAGTGTGAATGGTTGTTTGTCTATATGTGCCCTGCCATTGGCTGGCGACCAGTCCAGGGTGTACCCCGCCTCTCGCCCGAAGTCAGCTGGAATAGGCTGGATAGGATGGATGAAATATATCTTTGCTCTATTCCTAACTATTAAGAAATGTACCAAAAAGGAGATAAATAAATATCCCCAGATACCAGCAAAATAAGCCCTCTAATGGCTTTGAGTAGTGTTTAACTTTTTTGTCGCATAATACCATGAGCGATTTGTGATTCGTATATTTATTATGTTTTGCACGTTTAATTATTAGGGTTGGAAATGTCAAAATTAACAATAATAATACACATGAGAATTTATTATGTAAAATATGTAATGTGTTTAATTTAAAAATACAAATTAAATCAAATTGAGCACATTAAATTAACACTCATAAATTTGAAAATATGTTAACATAATAAAGAATATAAATAAAATGCAGTTAATAGCCTTTTCAAGTGTAATAAATGAAGGATAGCCAACCTCATCCGTGACTATAAAAAGAACGCAACCATGTATTCCCGGGCCTCCACAGTTTTCCCCAACTGTGTTTCAACACAACAAAGAATGTGAGTGAGTTCACCTTTATTTCTAGTGTGGGTGGTGCAGGGAGGGACGGCACGCCTCTTTACTTCGCTAAAACATTCAGGGGAGTGTCCTGTACCTGCAGTCACACCGGACATATCTCACTTTAAAAACACTTACATTCTTTTTAATATCTGGAGTAAAGAATTGGAAGCTTGTCATCCTGGTAAGTTGACCAATATACTGTATTTTTTAAAGAGTTATTTTGATATAGAAAGATCCAGTAATGCCATAATGGGAGTCATGTTGACAGAGAATTCAACATGTACGGTCATTATAGAGAATTTATGTCCATATGTTCTATTTTAACGACACCACCTTGAGTCAAATGAGGTACGGCGATCAATCCACAGCTAAATTGTTATTTTTGCGACACATATTTTTGCCCCGAGGGTTTGCCAGCTGGGGATTAGTTAAAATCAAACATCCTGATGTCCCCACCCACACTTTACTTAAAACAAAATAAAATACATGACTTGCTCCCTACATAACCACAGTTAGATGATAAGGTGTTTTTGTGTCGTTATCACGACATGTGCCTAATCGGTCACTCTAAATAAAGATGAACTTTTTGTTGAAAAAAATCATAGGAATATCGTTGATATTTTGGGATATTTTCCACTTCAACCAACCTCACCTGTTTTCTGTCTACGTTAACAAAAATAATTTTGGGCCCAGTTGTCCTCATGAAACTTGACAACAAAGGAAATGAGAGCGATAGCACCAAGTGCGTGTGATACTGGTGATTCCAGTAGTGATGATCCCGAAAGAGGGTGTTGAATACTGAGATACTGTAGTGCTGTCAGACTGGTTGGGGCAGCTCATGCATGCAGGCTCTTCCCTGCTTATGGAACCATAAATACATTGGAAAAAGGTCAGTTCTGGGAAATTACGCATCAAAAGTCAAGCAGACCATCCATTCAAAGCATCATCATGCTTGACATGAGATTTCAGCTCTGTGAATTAAAGGAAAACTGCGCTTTCAAAATTTTTTTTGCCCATCATCCACAATCCTTATGTGAGACATGAACACACATGTCTTTTTCTTTTCTGTGCGTTCTAAAGATATAAAAACAGATAAACAGACACTGCTAAGAATGCACGTAATGGGAAACACTTGTTCCGCCTACAAAGCTTTCTGAAAAACTCTCCAAAAAGCGCCAACACTCAATTTACGTATAATGTGACGTGCATATTAACCAAGCTACAGCGACAGTGTTATTATTATTATTAACATTGTTACGCCGATCGAACTATGTTACTGGCGTATTGATACCTTGCCACACCACACCGGCTAGCTACTAGCGACTAGTAAAGTTGACGCTAGGTGTAGGCGTTCGTTTCTATGTTGCTATGTAAAATCAAGATGCCAAAATACAGCAAAAAATACGTAAATAAAGGACCAAAATACAGCAAAATACGTATTACACGTTATCATGAATGTACCTGTTAATACATGGTTACAGCATAGACAGTATATACAGTAAAATCATAAAACTGCGTTGAAGGTTTTTGGAGGTGTTTTAATAGCGGCCTGGTGTGTCCCATTACATGCTCTCTTTTTTATCTGTTTTTGGCTCAGATCAATGGTACCCTTTGCTGTCTTCAACTTCACTTGAGTAGTATTTTAAATAGTTGTTCTAACAATGTGTACTATCACTATCACTCTGACGTTTATAGAGTGAGGAAGCTTGCCAAACCATAAATTAGGCCTGTTCATGTTTTTATTTTGCGCTAGCACGCCTATGTTATAAAAAAAGTGTCTATACTTGGACATTGAAATGTTACATGTAAAGCATGTCTACTTTTGTTGTGAAATAAACAATATTTTCTCTGATAATTTTGTCATGATTTCTACTTAGAATTAAAGAATGATGTCTGAAATTGGTTTCTAATGTATTTTATTCAAATATTCTCAGTGTAAAAAAAAAAAAACTTGTGTAATCATTAGTGAAAAGTACATAACCTTTGTGTCCGCCTGCCGAATTTGAATTTGAATTTGAAAATTTTGAAGAACATAATTTCATGGAAAAACAAACCCCATGATGATTACAATGGTATATATTCATGGAATAATTACTCAACTCTGCAACTAAAGTGATGTTTTTGTGTATAAAAAAGTAAAATAAGATTATTTGAACAAAAGTCTAACACCGAGTGGACACCGAGTTATGTACTTTACATTTAAGAAAGAGTGAACTTCGGAGGGTTGCTATGGGAAATGGAAGCTGTCTCGAGCTCTGGTATGTTGGGTGTGTGTTTTGCGATGTTTGAAGTTTGTCTTGATAACATTACCAAGGTCTATCCAGTTTAGTTTAAAATTTTAAATGTAACACTTGGGTACCCTTGATCTGAGCCATGCACACATCTTTAGAACACACAGAAAAGAGAAAGACGTGTGTCCATGTCTCACATCAGGATTGTGGATGACGGGCAAAATTTTAAAAAAAGTGCAGTTTTCCTTTAACTCCACAGGTTGATTTGGCTTTTTGGGTATGATGTCACCACAGGAGGATACCGATGATGTCAAAGAAAATGTGTGACGATATCCATAAACCCAGAAACTGAACATAATGCGGCATACAAAAGGGCCTAGCTGCTCAATTCAATATGAGCAATACAATTAATGTAGTATCAACTACAAGGTTCAGGTACGATGCTTGGAAATGGTCCAACACGCCGAAAAATGATTACGGTAAACTAAAATATCTGACTTTCTGTGTGCCTTACAGCATAGCTTCTTGATTTTTGTGTGTCCTCTCACAATGAACATGCATGCTGAATATTGTGTCATTCAGACATATCGGTGACTGATGCTAACATTAAAAATGTCAAAATGTGGTGAGGTTTTAATAAAAATAATAATATTATAAGCAAAGCAATTTCGAGCCCTAATTACATATACAAAATAGTTTTACCTAGCAGATGTATAGGGTAACCTAATTTTTACACATCCCATTTGTGGCACCCGCTATCGGTTGTTTTCAAAATGCCTTGGAAGACACGCTACCTTGCATGTAAGTCCTTGTTTGTTATCGCCATTTATTACGCAGACCCCACCGTGATAAGTTCATTTCCAAGAAGTAGGATTCCTTTTGTATAAATTGAATATTTTCATAGTCATGGCATAGAAAAACTAAATATGTTTTTTTAAACATTATTAGAGCCCTGCAGACATAAAATAACACCATATAATCACCTTTACATTCATATTACCCGATATAGATATATATATAATAAGCTATGTAAGACAGAAATAAAACTCTTGCTTGTGTGTGTTCCCATAAATGTGTTTGGGACGTGTGGACAGGAAGCGATGTCGGAGGTTCAAAGTTGAGTTGGCTATCCTTCAGTAGCCTGTTTTGTTATTATTATTATGATTATTATGTTGTTATTATTATTATTGTGTCTGTTGTAAACCTGCAATAAAAGCCTGTTGTTCCGGTGATCAAGTCTGGTGCTTGTCTCACCGAACAATTACTGACACCGAGTGACCAATGTAGAATACTACATTCACAATTTTAATGGATCTTCTTAACTCTTTGTATTTGTATTTTACTTCATTTCGCAATTGTTATGCATGACAGTGCTCAATTTAGGCAAAAAAATCCTTACAATTTGCTCAAATATGCTTTTTTTAATAGTAGGTCATATTCAACCACGAAACAGCATGATTTATTAATTCATATATATTTGAAAAACTGTGATAAAGTGAAGCCGCAAAACTCGAACCGCGATGTAGCAAGGGACGACTGTATACATATTCAGATAGTTTGCTTGATGGCGGCCATGTATTTCAAACAATCTTGCTCAAATTTTACAGACATGTGATTCAGCAAAATACCCAAAAGTTACAGTCAAACAATTGGCATAAAGTCACGTGCGATTGACAAAACCATGCATTTGGGGAGACATAAAGTGTTTATGTGTTCAAGTACTTGAGTGTTAAAGTGTTAGGTGCTGTAGTATCAAAACCTGCTGCTGTTATCATATGTTATGACATATTTCTTACACACAAATGTGTGAAGATGTTATTACCCTTGTTATTTCTGATTTAGAGATGGTATATTATGTTTTAAAGGGAAAATGTTTTAAAATTACAATTAACTTGGAAGCCAACCAGCATCACGGAAATGGACTTTGGAGTTTCCAGTTTAGATGCAAACTGGATTTTTTTTGTTTCCCTCAGTAGGATATTAACTGTTACTAATCAACCAATCACAATTCTTGACATGGAATTATCTTTTTATTCAGCGGATGACGTATCAGGATGACAAACATCAAGCGGTATTTTGTCAACGTGAGTCTTTACCTGCCACACACTTTCCACGTGAGACTCTGTATGACAACATATTTTCCTCGAGCAGCACCTGCTCACCTTCTCCCTCCAGAATGGAGAAGTGCAGAACGTGGAGGAGGCCCAGTCCCGCCTACGCTTCCTTGCTGAAAGCAACAAACTGTGGAGCCAACAGATGCTGCTGGATGTCGGACCAGATGCTGTTCATCTGAGAGACATACAAACAAAGGTAAGTAGAAAGAAGTTTGAATTAACGGTAAAGCTACGCAAGATTGACTGTGTCACCTCACGCAGGAGGAGCTAGAGAAGTACTCCTTCAACTCCATCTTTCGCTGCGAGGCCGTAAACTCAGAGGAACTCTTGCCATCCCTCCTGCTCCTGGTGAGCCAAAGCGCCAGTGAGAAGAAACCGGATATTCTCTACTTCAGCTGTGAGCCAGTGAAGGTAAGCTGTAACACCTGGGTCACCTCATAAACATCTAGTGTCTTTTACATTGAATTGAGTTTCTCTTTCCTGCAGGCGGAGCACATCTGTGACAACATCACACAGGCCGTTTCCAAATCCAACAGGACTAAACAGACCATTCAGGATCCAATCAGGTACAGTCAACATTATCAGCATTATCTCTAAATAACCGAGAGAATAGAATCAGATAGATGTCAGCGCCTTCTGAGGAAAGGACCCATATTTGGTCACTTCTACTTAAGTTGAAAGGAATGCCTCACTACTGTATGGTATGGCAAAAAAAGCATGTGATTTCTGCCATCCAAACACTCACCAAAGGTAGCGATAATATTGAATAAGTTAGAATTACATGTATTTTAATCATTATTTGTCTTTAGAAACACATTTTATATTTTTATTTTAATACAAATTACATTTATTCAAAACATTTAATATGAACAATAATAATAATAATAATACGCTTAATATTTATATCGTTTTTTATATTGTGAAATAATACTTCACAATATGTGCATTATTAAATGTTTTAATGGCAAGGCAAGTTTATTCATAGAGCGCAGTTCGTACACAAGGTAATTGAAAGTGCTTTACAGAAAAGAAAGCTAAAATCACTTCAGAAAATCCTTCCATAAAAGATCAAATCATTCTAACATCATTACATCATTACATGAAGTTCCATCAAATCATTTCATAGAATATAAAAGTAAAAAAACAATTCATGATCATTATTTTCAACCCAACACATTGGCTATATGCCTTGATAAATAAAATCAACTTTGTTTCGATTGATACTGTTTATAAATGCAAAGTATTATTATACAAATATGATATGTGGGTCAACATATAATACACTGTATTATATGATAATACATCATTATTTGACTCCCATACTTCTTAAGGCACTGTTTATACACATTTATGGTATTTAATATTTGTAATTCTAACACGCTAGAATAACTTATCAGGGCGGCCTGTAGCTAAATAAGGTAGCCATGTTATACTAGCTCTTAATAGATGCAGTGCAGTTCTTCACTATACAACAAATGAGCATTATTATCTTTAGAAAAGGTATTTGATATAGTTTGTGTATTGGCTCTCATGAGATGTACCTAATGTTATGGCTACAGCATTATTCTTCGAGGTCAGCTGACAGCCAAACAAAGTAAGCCACCTCCTGTTAACCAGTTTGCTTTCCACCTTTCACTGCCGCCATTATGCTGTATCAAAGTGGCGCCACAGTCATTTGTGTGTATGTGTGTGTGCTTGAGAGAAAGAGCAGTGTAAACAGCTGAGAGAGATGGAACCTGTTCGACTGGTTTGCACATAACTTGAGAAGGTGTGACAGAAACAAGCTGGCCATTTTGGCAAAAGGCACAAGGAGCACGGCAGCGGGATGACCTCGGAATAGTTCGAGGGCTCACGTTTGGATACGGCTTACCTGTTTTTTCAGTGTTTTCAAGGAGCCGGGGAGAGAGCATTGACGGGGTAAGACAGGACACAGCACTTCCTGGTTGGGAGTCATTCAGAGAATGCTTGCAGGTGTTTGCAGCCATACAGCTAGAGGAGGGTAAACATGGAGATAGACACGTTCTTGCTTTTGTGGCTTATATTTAACTGTCGTGCTTTATTGTATGGGTTTGTTTGTGTGTGCGTGTGTGTGTGTGTGTGTATATACAGTATATGCTCTGCTCTGTGTGTGTGCGTGTTGCGTTGACTTACAGTGCTGAGTAAGCAGCCACTGCCGCCACAATCATCAAGGTTACTGTTGCTGTTGAAAATCCTTCTTTCCTTCCCAAAGTTATTCCCAGAGTGGCGCAGACATGATTGACCCCTATGGCATTCCTAATCCACCTATTCCACATGCTCCCAATGCTCCACCAACCAACCCCCCACCTTATCCTGGACCTAAAGGTACAAAAATAACAACGTATGTGTCTTTTAATAGTAAATTAAGTGTACTAATAGTCTATCAATCATCTTACCAGCAAACGGAAGCCCGGACATATCCTTACTCCAAGCCGAGAGAGAAGTGGTACACCTCCTCATTCCTACTTCTCAACCTATATAAGTCATAAAACAAGCTTTCAAAAGAGCTCTTTTCCTTCAGGGCATCCTCAATCACTGTTTCGATGATATTGAGAGCTTCATGTCCAAGTTGCAGCAGACAGCCGAGGCCGCCACCGTGCTCAACCAGAGAAAGAAGAAGAAGAAAAGCAAAAAGAGTGCAGAAGGTAAAAAGAAGTGTTGATAGATGCAAAAAATATGTCTAAATGTGGATAATCATGTGTGTTATTTCCGTAAATAGAGGATCTACTCACTATAAGGGCTAGGCCTCCGCCTGAGGAGGAGTTCATTGATATCTTCCAGAAATTCAAATATTGCTTCAGCCTGCTGGTCTGTATTCAAGAAGATCCCATTTACTTCTTGTTTGCTTGATTAAAGCAAATACGTTTTCTACTTATAGGCTCGTTTAAAATCAGCCATATCCAATCCCTCATCGGAGGAGCTTGTTCACCATGTGTTCAAACCTCTGGATATGGTGAGTCAACATTTTTTTAAACGAATTCTCCACCTCTAGGTGCTATTATGCCTCACTTTGAGAGAAAAACATCCTAATATGGTGTGCTAATATATTGGTATTGTCTAGTGATCACCTAATATTACCATATTTACAACAATGGTGAACTGTCAAAAATAATACAGTATATACATAAAATATAATACAAACATTTATTGTTTTTTAAATTAATATTAAATTCATTTTTTTCTACATTGTCAGTCAATAATAAAAAAAAATGTGCTTAACATAATTTCCCCCAGTCTTTATGGCAGCAGGAATGTGCCATAAATGCATAATTTCGTCTTTCTTTTTTTTTATTTACTCAAATGAAAAATTCATTCATTTATGTGGAAATTGCTTTGAAAATCAGAATTCTCTTTTGTCAAACGCCCAAGGAATGTGTTTTGTGGCTCTCACTCAAGCACGCATTATGTCAGGATGTAATGTCTACACAAAGAGGCATATTTTAAATAGGAGTCAGGGATAGCACTTACTGTAAGTATTTGAATACAATAATAAGATCATATTTTAAAATGAGCACTACCTTTAAGTTCAGTTTAAGTCTATATAGTTTTCAGTGACTAAAAATGCTGAATTATTTTAATACGTGTTGAAGTACATAGTAAAGAAGAAGAGGTGGGATGGGTGTGTTTCATTTCTGCATACTCCCGTCCCTGCCTCTTTTTCTGTCACTGAAGAATGTACATTTACATTATGTCACAAAGGTAAGTACTGTTCACCCCACACATTTTAACAACCATTTTATTATAGTTCTTCTTGGATATATTTTAAAGTAGTCTATGTGCAGCTTGTAAAGGCAGTTGCAAGGCAACTTGGGGGTGTGTTTGTGGGACGCCTGTAGTAGCTGATGTGTCCCGGGAGGAGTTTGGTAAGGCCATGGAGCATGACTTTTGGTCACCCTCGAAGAGGTTCTGGCAAACCGTCCGACGCCTCAGAAAGGGGAAGCGGTGCCTAGTCCACACTGTTTACAATGGGGACGGAAGCCTGCTGACTTCGACTGAGGATATACAGTAGGAACCTGGTTCACATTGCCAGCAGTAAGTTGAGCCTGTTTCCGGTGAACGTTGGCCTCCGCCAAGGCCCTTTGTCACCGATTTTGATCATAATTTTCATGGACAGAATTTCTAGGCGCAGCCAAGGTGTCGAGCGAGTCCAGTTTGGGGGCCTTTGGATCTCGTCTCTGCTATTTGCAGATGATTGAGGTCCTGATGGCCTCATCGGGCTGTGATCTTCAGCATTTACTGGGGTGGTTTGCAGCTGAGTGTGAAGCTTCTGGGATGAGACTCAGCACCTCCAAATACGAGGCCATGGTTCTCAGTTGGAAAAGGGTGGATTGCTCCCTCCAGGTTGGGAATGAGGTCCTGCCCCAGGTGGAAGAGTTCAAGTATCTCAGGGTCTTGTTCACGAGTCAGGGAAGGTTGGAGTGTGAGGTCGACAGGCGGATCGGCACAGCGTCTGCAGTGATGCGGTCGCTGTACTGGACCGTTGTGGTGAAGAGAGAGTTGAGCTGGAAGGCAAAGCTCTCAATTTACCGATCGATCTACAGTATGTTCCCACCCTCACCTATGGTCATGAGCTTTGGGTCGTGACCGAAAGAACGAGATCGCTGATACAAGCGGATGAAATTACTTTCCTCCATAGGTTGGCTGGACTCGCCCTAAGAGATTGGGTGAGGAGCTTGGTTATCAGGGAGGAGCTCAGAGTAGAGCTCCTACACATCAAGAGGAGCCAGTTGAGGTGGCTCGGGCATCTAGTCCGGATCCCTGGTGAGGTGTTCCAAGCATGCCCAGCTGGGAGAAGGACCCGGGACAGACCGAGGACACGTTGGAGGGATTATGTCTCACAGCTGGGCTGGGAACGCCTTGGTGTCCCCTGGGTAGAACTGGAAGAGGTCTGGAAGAGTGGACTTCCCAACTGAGACTGCTGCCCCCACGGCCCGAACCCGGATAAGCGGAAAGAAATGGATGGATGGACACTTGTGTTGCCAGCTATTTAGACAATAATGGATGTGTGCTGACTCATTTTCAGTACATAGTAAATCTGTACTTTTATACAAGCTGCACTCTGACTACTTTCAAGAGTATTGTCCCTTGAGAAGATATAACAAAATGGTTTCTGAAATGTGACGGATGCGAAAAGTGAAAGAAATGTTACTTTATCAGACAAGGGCGTGTGTGAGCAGTGGCATTGTCTTATCTGGGTGTATCCAGATGGTGAAGACGACAGGGGGACCAGCACTCGGGGCCTCTGTGTCCAGCCCCGCCCTGACCACTGCTGCTGTGTCCCTGCTGCACGACAACCTGAATGTGGAGGAGAGGCAACTGTGGACGTCACTGGGTCCCAACTGGACGCATGCTTGGTCAGTAGCAGCCAGCACTTGGCATTTCCGGGGCATTAATAAAGGTCATCCAGGGTGCTGCTGGGAAAATAGACTTGTTTTATCACCTTTATATTGTTTTTTCATGTGAAGTACAGCAAGTGATTAAAACTGATCTTTTTCATATATACCTTATATGGCCAAAAATAATAGAAACAACACTCAGTATGATGCAGTGCAAATTACACTTTACAGTACAATAACCATAACTGGTTAAAGAGTCATGGAAAAAATGATTAGACCACCCTTGGTTGTTTGTTTCTTCAGTTTATTGATCAATTGTAATGTCTGATACAACTAAAGGTACATTTGTTAGGACAAATATAATAATGATAACAAATATAGCTCATAAGAGTTTCATTTAAGAGCTGATATCTAGCAACTTCCATGCTTTTCTTGATAATAACCACAATCACTTAAGGTCTTACATGAATAGCTATAGCATTGTACTGCCAAAAAATGTAACTCTTATGAGCTATTTTTGTTGTCATTGTTATATTTGTCCAAACAAATGTACCTTTAGTTGTATCAGGCATTAAAATGGATCAATAAACTGAAGAAACAAGGGAGGTCTAATCATTGTTTCCATGGCTGTAACTAATAGCATATTACAAATGTATCATCACTGTAAAACTGTTAAATGAATACCTCCCTGGTAGCTTCAGACTTGGACTGATTTATTAAGCAGTTGCTTTTATTTTTTTTTATGTAGAAAAGACCTTTAAATAAAAATCTGTATGTAATATAAACTGTGATAAAATACATTTATTCTTATCTTTAATAAAAATAATAACTATTTATTGGTATTATTTTCAATCCAACACAATGGCTGTATGCCTGTATCTTTATTTCAGCTTTTTTGTTTTTTATGAAACTGTTATTTGTTTTTTCTTATTTTCTCTTATTTTAACTGTTTTATTTAGCATCTTTAAGCACATAGAAAAATACTATATGCAATGTACTGTAGTATTATTATTATTATTATGATTATTATTATTATCATGGCATTGTTCCGTGAGATGCTTACAAAATAAAATAAACAAAAGATTACAACATAAGATTATTATTTTATTTGTATTGTGTTGTTTGTATTGTATCTCATTAGCTTGGGCAGTTGTACCTAATGTTTTGGCCAGTGTGTGTATGGAACCAATATGCTTCAAAATAGTCAGCAAATAAACCTTGTTTAATAATAATAATGTATTTGTATTTTAACATCTGTGCTCTCAGCTCCGAGCTCAGAGGGCCAATAGCGCCATACAACCCCGTGTTCCTAGACGGCTGGAAGCCAGAGACGTTCAGGGCGGACGGGCAGGTTTGGGAGGATCCGGTCGAGTCACAGCACAAACATGAAGCCCTCCGAGTCAAACAAGAGGTATGGCATGCCTGATATGGGTTGCTCATTGTGAGCAATTAGTCAAAATATGACAACTGTGTAAAAGTGCAACACAAAGGGCTAGGACGTTTGAAGTTGTAGATACTGTAATATTGTATAAATATTGCATTTGCAAGAGGATAGAGGTGCATCACACTGGAATTTCACAAGGTTATCTTATTCTTGTGTAATCAGCTTAAAATGCATTGTTTTTCCTATTTTTGTTCCTATTGAAAGCAATTTACCTTATATGGTGCATACCGTAGGCTTTTTAACACACACTGCAACTACTGTCAATACATGAATTACAGTCTGCATGCACAAAGTTCATTTTTAAGATGAAAACCAATTGGGAGCTTTGAGTAGTTGCTGTCCAATGAAAACTACATACTTTGTATCGCCAACTTATCTTAATGTGTGAATTTATTGTTTTTATCAACCACAAAAACGTGTTTCAGTTCAAAAGAAAACAATGAAGCCACAAAATTATATATATTGCAGAAGAATTTTCAGTTAAAGTGATATTTTATGAGATGAGTGGGTATCTTTTAGTTGGAATTGCTATTTTCGTTTTCATCATTCTTGATGCAATGGGTCGAATTTAAGGAAAGGCAATGATTTGCGTCATTCTGAAGGATCCAAAGTGTGGTCTGAATGCCATTTACATGCCAAAAAAACAGCAAGAAAGGGAAAACCAGCAAAAAGGCACAATATAAAGAGAAAAAATAACTAATAATAACTCAAAGCTTTGTTTTTAAATACAGTAGTCCCTCAGCACATCGCAATTCAGATTTTGCAGCTTCACTATATAACAGTTTTTAAAAAAGAAATTAAATAATAAAGTATCACGTTATTGATTTAGGCCTATTACTAGTCAAAAAATACGCAAATTGAAGCCAATTTGACCTATTCTTGGCCTAAATGAAGCATTTTCAGGCATAAAAATGGCTAAACGAACAAAAATACAAATATAAGGCATTTAGAAGATGTGTTATGTGGCATTCTACACTGGTCACTATGCGTCAGTAATACTATATTACTATATATGAGACAATAGCCACCACAGGAAGTACACTGTCCAGAAAAAAACAATGCTCTCTCAATGCTAATGTGTGAGTGTACGTTATGTCTTATTTATGTCTAATATGTCCTATTTTCTGTTATTATGTCTACTGTATTGGGTAACGCAAGTGTAAAGATGACTATAGGGGTGCTATTTCATGTTGAGAGGTCTCTAATAATGTTAAAAACCATATTTAGAAGGTCGTAAACAGGCTTTCTATCCTCTAACTATGAACATATTCCATTTATTAATAAGGAATCCAAATTAAAATACAAAAATATATCAAAATATCAAAGTGGCTGCCGACATTGATTTTTCAGTGTGCGGCAGCCCTTGATGGAAAAGTTTGGACTTCCTTGGTCTAGAGCACGATTCTCAACTAGTCTCCATCTGTGATCCACATTTTTCCATGGTTTAAGTGGCTTTACCGAATAAAATATCCATCCATCTATTTTCTATGCCGCTTATCGCAGCGCCTATCCCAGCTGACACCCTGGGTACACCCTGGACTGGTCGCCAGCCAATTGCAGGGCACATATAGACAAACAACCATTCACACTCACATTCATACCTATGGACAATTTAGAGTCACCAATTAACCTAACATGCATGTTTTTGGAATGTGGGAGGAAACTGGAGTACCCGAATAAAACCCACACACGCATGAGGAGAACATGCAAACTCCACACAGAGATGACCATCGAAGATTCAAACTCAGTTCTTCCCGTGCCAACATGCTAACCACTAGGCCACCGTGCCGCCCCCGAATCAAATATATGTTTTTAAAATACCCTATAGCCTATCATTTTTACACATAAATACATATGCATATACAAAATACATTTCAGAGCACAGTGAAGTTACACTTTTTACCCTTAGGTCCCAAAACGGTCCCTCTCACATAGCATAAAAATGTCCATTTTCACAACATCAAATCTTTTCCATAATTCCACACTATAGATATATTTCTTTTGTCATAACGATCACTGACTGTTGGGTGGAGAGAAAAAAAAACAACCCAGAAGTTGAGACTCACTGACGTACAGCATTCTAACCGACTATGCATTGACAACATTAGACATATCCGTTTTGGAAAAGGGTATGAATCAGTTTTGACACGGGAAAAAAAAAAGGTTAATATTACAACATCTCACGGTTTTGCCACTTTTCCTGTCCACTTATCACCAAATACAATTCATTTTAACTCAAAATGCCAACATTTATGGGGCTTGTGTGTGTGTGTGTGTGGGTGTGTGTGTGTGTGTGTGTGTGTGTGTTGGCAGCAGCAGCAACTACAGAAACCCCAGCCTCCTAACAGCCACATCAACGATGAAACGTAAGTCCACATGTAAAGAACTTCTAAAGATGTCCACTTGCATGATTGTGATCATGCATCTCTTCTTCCTCAACACAGAGACAATACAGGCCACCCCACAGAATCTGAAAAAATCTACAGCTGCAGTTATGACTTCATCGCCAGAAACAACACTGAGCTGTCCGTGCAACAAGGGGACACCCTTGAGGTATAAATGAGGCTGCGTTACTCACCAAAAGGTTCCATTTCCTGTCTGGGGGTTCCATTTCCTGTTTGTGTGCCAGGTGCTAGAGTCATCTAAGCGCTGGTGGAAGTGTCGCAATCGCTTCAACCAGGTCGGCTTTGTTCCTTTCAACATCCTGGAGCCCTTGGCTCACGTAGAGAGTCCCGTCACCAACAAGCCGCCTCAGGTGAGGCACACATTGCACAAGAACATATAAGCATGCTTGTCAACATTAGTGTCATACCTGACTTCCTGAATTGAAATGTTCCTTTGCTGCAGGCTCCGGCCCCGCCTCCCCTTGCCAAGACTTTCACCACTGTGCCACCCA
Organism: Dunckerocampus dactyliophorus; assembly: GCF_027744805.1. Lineage (NCBI taxonomy): Eukaryota > Metazoa > Chordata > Actinopteri > Syngnathiformes > Syngnathidae > Dunckerocampus > Dunckerocampus dactyliophorus. The sequence goes on from NC_072820.1 coordinate 37,328,618, forward strand.
ACCCACCTGCTCTGCCACAGAACCCCACTTTCCCACGGCCGCAGAGCGTGCCCTCCTACAACCAGCACATACCTGCAGCAGAGGACGACAAAGGTGTGTATTAAGGACGCTTGCTTGACCTTTAATACTGTTTTTATTGTTGCTGTGTGGAAGTACTTCAGTATAGCCCCACTAGGTTCTGTGTTTAGCTCTGTTACGGCTGTGATGCGGCAATTTTGTGACCTCTGTGTGAAAGAGGCTACAGTTTGAGAAAACACAATTTAATATGAAAAACTGAGGACTGTGGTCATTATGCAGTAAGATGGTTTCAGTAGCTTGTGTATCTAATGAAGTGGACAAGGGTTGGAAAGAGGTGGTGTGTGTTTGACTTCAGGTAAGGATGCCATTGTTGGGTTACACAGTGTAATACTATGTTAAATACTTCATGAAATGATCTTTACAGTCATGATGGTGAATGATGAGCTGCTCCAGAGGCTGACCAATGGAAAGGCCAACAGCAGCAAGCCTCTGGTCATCCCTCGATCCATGGACACCTCCCTTCCCCTCGACTACCACTCCGCCCCAAAGGAGGTGATGGAGTGGCTCAGGGGGAAAGGCTTCAGTGAATCGTGAGTCAAACCTTTGACGCATTGGTTACAGGCCATTTATAACCACATGGAGTCACAATGAAAGTGAGTGAGTGAGGACACTGTGGTCATTAAGTGCAGGGAAGGCAAAATCCTGCCAGAGGGCGCCGTTTTTCTTTTATACAGTGTTCCCTCTCCAGATTTTTTTGTGCAATTTTAGTGCTTTTTTCTTTTCTTTTTTTTTTTTTTTTTTTTTTTTTACAGCATATTAACGCTGTTATAGGCTGAGTGTAGCCCTTTAAGAAGAACTGTATTGTGGGAAGTTGAGTGTCTGTCGTCTGTCTGCACCACCCATTGTCTTCTGTGTCCCAATTGGCTGTAGACCACTGTCAATCAATCTCCTTCGTGCGGCATTTCTGTGGCATTGCTAGCTTGCTTGCCGTCCTTGTATGTTTGCAAGTTTCTCTCCGACAAAACCCATATTTTAGCGATGAAAAAAGCATGCACACTGAGCGTGCATGCTATGTTAGGAGAGTCCGTGGGGACGTCCTTAAAATGCTATTTTTTCATATGACATCGGGTGTATTTTCATTTGTATACATGTTTGTTAGGTAGATTACTTCTTCATCTTCAATTTCGTATCGGATTTATATTGAGTGTTGGACCACATAAAGTCAAATTAGTGCTTGGAAAGTTAAGTACAACTTAAATCCTATCAAACTCATGAACCGGAGCTTCAGGACAAGATATAAGGTATATAGGATATTCATTTACTTTAATATCTGTCTGCAGACGTAATTGTGTGAAATATGTTTTTTTGACCCGGAAATACTACATGGCGCTTTGCATTGTTGTCCTATTTTCAATACTGATGCCTTGATTGTAAATAATATAAAGGCAAACAAAATATGGATAATTTAGATATTCATCCATTTTCTTTGCCACTTCATTATGACAAACTCATGCTAAAAACATAGATTTAATCAAATATGGAGTAGATGTTGGTAGATTTGATGCATTCCTGTCATTGATGATACTACGTTTTCGTTGTGGTTAGTGTGGGGTGAAAACAACTAGGCTACAAAGCTTGCTGCTGCACTGCAGTGCTAGGCCTACAAGAAAAATATGACACTAGATTTTCTTCCCTGGACTTTTTGATTATCAAAAAAATGTTAATGGATACTTTTTTTGGTTAATGGATTTTCACCGTCTTAGTTATTTTATATATATTTTGTAGTACAGTTGTACTTGCCAAGGTCCGTGGGTTGATCACTTTTGTCTTGACTCAATGTTAAAGCAATGGGGACTTAAGGCACTATTTTCGGGTAAAATCTGCTTTAACTTCTTTAATATTGGGGGTAGAGAAGTGAATGAGGTATCAAATTAAAGTTCAAGTCATGCTTTATCGGATAGAATTAATCAGACTTGATTTTACAAATTTAGAAATTTTGTAACATTACTACCCTGTCGACAAAACGTTCTGCGCCAAATAAGGTAGATGATGCTAACCGTCGCACAAAACTTCTGGACATACTGAAGGAATGTAGAAGTTACGCGGCTGTAGGGTACCATTACGGAATAAATTAATCTTCCGTTCGAGGGAGAGGACTGCAACAGGAGGAGTACTGCAGCAATATGTTTTAACAAGTATAAAAAACACTACAGTACAGCAGAACTGCGCCAGGCCCAAAAGGCAAGGTCAGATGAGTGAAATATGCGTGAGTCAGTTAATAATTTCTTCATTAAAATTCAAACGAATGTTTGAACTTTTTTGAGTGTTTAAACATTTAGGTGTGTAAGTGTGAAGTTATGTATTTATACTTTATATTGTACTGTGAATTTAAAAATATATGTACACACACGTATACAGTATAAGCTTAAAGGTAATAACGGGGTTATTATAACGGCTCAAAATAAGCTCCTATTGCAGCAACTCACCTGTGTTGTGTTCTCCCTTTAGGACGGTGTCATGTTTGGGAGTCCTAACAGGTGCTCAGCTCTTCTCCCTGAACAAGGAGGAGCTGCGCAGCGTTATTCCAGACGAAGGCGCAAGAGTGTACAGCCAGCTGGCTGTGCAGCGAGCACTGCTAGAGGTGACCTGCTGATGCTTGATCTTTGTGGCCTCCAGCGCCTTCTACTGGTCTTAATGCTGTTCTCGTTTCCTGCAGGATGCTCGAAGGGCCACAGAGCTGGAAGCAGTCATGGAGAAACAGAAAATGAAGGTGGACCTTAAATTAGAAAGCAGCACTTTGTGAGAAGATGTATAGGAGATGGACTATATAGTATATACATACCTGGAAATAATGTATGTCAGTGAAGATAATCTTGCAGCTCTTCATTTTTGGCAGTGTAACACAACTGTATTTAATACAGTAGGCACTGTGCTAACGTATTATAAATGTTACTATTAACTTTATAGTAATATGGACTTATCCACTAATTCAACAATGCCACAACCAAATGAAGGCAAGAAATGACCAATATGCAATAAAGACTTTAATGTGGTTTAATTTACTTCCCCTCCCCAATGAATCCGCGCGGAACAAGATGACACCCTCACATTATATGTAAAGCAATGCACCATTACAATCTGTTTGCATTTCATTACAAAGCAGTTCAGTCCACAGTGCGTCAAAAAAATCTCACTTTCTGCTTCACATGTCAACTCAAATGAACATCTTCTAAGATGGTGAACATTTGTATTTATTTTAAATCAACTTACAAAACATGATAGAACACTTGGAAACAGTTCCAACAAATTATTTTTAAACTAGACAAACACTCCTCCACATAAATTGCCTTAGCTACTGACTGGCAACATAAAATCAGACTTGACTGAAAGAGAAAATATACTTGACATGTTGAGACTTTAAATCACTTATCAGGGCTCCTAAGACTTTGAAAGGGCGTTGATCAAACCAAGTACAGAAAATAAAAACAATTTAAGATATGTGATCTACCAGGGGATAGTGTCTTACACACTCGAGACCCTCAAAATGTAAGTAGTATTCTGTATAATAAAAAGAAACAAGAAAAAAAAAAGCACACCAAATGATGTTATTTCTCTATTGAAGTCACTGATTATTGGATAAAGAAAGTCCACCCAATCATAGAGGTGGTTACTGCAACCAGGCTGTCAGGCTGATGAGAGTTGGCTTGAAACAGAATTAAATGGACAAACAGCAAAAGAAAGAAAAACTGTCTAAGGAGGACTATAAGGAATATTCTGTAGCTGGTAAATGGACAAATGGTTGAAGGACACACAACAGTGTGTGTGGTGGAGGATGAATGGATACTGGGACCTCACAGGTTTTCTCTGTCGTCTGCCCTGCGAGAGTCCGACCTGCCGTTCACGCCGTCCCGCCGATCGCGCTCCCGTGACTTGTCTCTGGATGAGCGTTCGCGGTCTTTGGATGACCTGGTTGAAAGCCACACATAAAGTGTCAATCCTTTGACCACAACAAGAGTTGCAAGTTTGTAGAATGAACGAGTCTCTCATTAAAGTTTAGTGCAACACACAAGCACAAGTTTTATTTAAAACTGAAATGGCTTATTGTCTGTGATTATATCTACTAGATTTGGTAATATGTGTATCACTGTAAGGACTATATGGCTGTAATAATGTCAAAAACCGTACGTAGAAGGTCAAACAGGTTTTCTATGCTCTTACTATGAAAATACTAAATTTATATCTAATCCTACTTTGTGGAAATTCACTTAACACAGTCGGGTTTGGAACCAACTAACCACGATAAATGAGGGACTACTGTAGCTAATTACGATTTTATGATGACTGACTTGACTTATTCAATTCCTATTATTTCCCATGTTCAAAAAATTTAAGCAGAATTTGGGAACAGTATTTGGCTTCAGATGGGCCACTGTCAGGGTTGGATTGGCCATCGAGGGTACCGGGAGTTTTCCAGGGGGTACTGCTGTGCCTTGCAAAGTACGGTAACTCAATCTCCCAGACCGGTCTGGGAACATACTGCTGCAGATACAACACATCGGAAAGGGCGAGGTGGCAGTCAGAGCTGCGCCTCCCGACACGCATTAGAAGTGCTGTGCATAGTCCCCAGGCCCACGATCCATGGGGTCAGTCTCTGTTGGTGTAATGATATATGCTGCTTCCTACCAAGACAGAAGGCGCAAGCTCGATTCCAACCGTGCACTTTTTTTTTTTTTTTTTTAAATAAACAAGAGGCGGCCCCTAATGGGTGGTGGCATGGGGGCCAGTTTGAAACAAAAAGTCCACGGCCAAATTTTTGTCCCAGTCCACTGTCATGGACCGTGTTGACCCAAAAATAAGACGCCCCTCAGCACAAGATGACCTCACTTTTACTATGACCAGTTGTTGGAAAAACAGTATATTTTGTATATCGTATATATGTATAAATAGCTGGACCACGAATATAAGAGGACCAGTCTTTATTAAAAGACCTACCTAAAAACACACCTATTTCGCACTGATTTTAACTGACAACTCGTACATATTATCTAGTAATACATCACATTGCAATCTCTTACTCTTGCCTTCTCTATCAACGTCTTTTAAACTGTAATTGTTCTGAACTCTGCTTTTTTGTTTTCACTTTCTACTGTTATTTTGCTTTTTTTTCTTTTTCTTTTATCATGTAAAGCGTCTGAGTAAATAAAATGTATTATCAGGCCTGTCACGATAACAAATTTTGCTGGACGATAATTGCCCTACAAATTATTGTCGATAATATTATTGACAACATTTTTTGAGACCATTTTTTCATTAATTATATGGCATAATAATCAGTACACCATATCAAAAGGAATAAACTATAATTACTCAAGAGTATTTAACATTGTAATTTAAATGTCAAGCGCTTTTAAATAAATTAAACATAAAAAGACAAAAAAAAATCAATGAAAATAAAATGGACTGTCGAGAAAAAAAACACTCCTATAAAAACAACACAAGCAGTTATGTTGTTATGTATTGTTAAAGGGTCACTGACATGATTTTTCAAATTTGCTTAAATATGTTCTATATTGTTTGTAATTATGTTCTAACTGGTTGGTTTTATGAAAGCATTTGTGTATGTGGCGGGCCCCATTCTGAATTTTCTGCCCAGAAAAGGTGCGTTTCCGGAAGTGAAGTCGGTGAAGTTGCAGCTCTCAGCTTATGCCTAGTAAACAACCTGTCATGAGGCAGCTTGTCGACTTCGTTGGGTACATTTTTAATCAAAATAGTAGTTATGCTAAAACCCTGTGTTGCCCCTGGCTGTTCAGTGTCCGAGTGAACACCCTTTTATAAGAAGCATTTGACTTGAAAGTACGGTATAAACGCATTTTGGATGCTAAGATGCTATACTACTCAGGACAAAAGGAGGAGAAAGGTGTCAAAGTTGGCACAGAACACAATAAGATGCATTTTGGATGCTATGCTACACTGGACAAAAGGAGGAGAATGGCATCCAAGTTGCCACAGAAGACAGTAAGTCATGTCTTATTTACGTATTGTATTCTAAACACTTTGCCACCATAGCGACAACCATTCAAAGCATTATACGTTTTATAAAACACATTTAGAAGTGAGATAGTGAGGATAAGCTGCATAGAAAATGGGTGGATTTTGGCGGCAGCGAAATACACACTAAAACAGGCTATAAAAGCCCCCTTTACCCTCATTAAGAAGCCGATTTAAAACAATAATATGATGATAATGAATATAAATATGTAAATATATCTAACAGAAATACAGTCATGGATAAAATGATTAGACCACCCTTGTTTCTTCGGTTTATTGATCCATTTTAATGCCTGGTACAACAAAAGGTACATTTGTTTAGACAAATATAATGATGATAACAAATATAGCTCATAACAGTTTAATTTAAGAGCTGATAACCAAATTCACTCACTGGTAAGTTCTTACATGAATAGTTATAGCATTGTACTGCCAAAAATGTTACTCTATGAGCTATTTTTGTTGTCACTGTTATATTTGTCCAAACAAAGGCACCTTTTTAGTTGTATCAGACCTTAAAATGAACAAGAAACTGAAGAAACAAGTGTGGTCAAATAATTTTTTTCCCATGCCTGTATATTGTAAAATCCTCTTTAATGAGTATCTGATACAGTAAACAATTAACATTAATTAACAATTATATAGAATATATTGAGACAGTGTGAGGATGGTTATCATGGCAAAGAATGTATAAAATAAATGTTTTTTTTAATTCACGTAAAAGTGTACGTACTTGTGTCTAGAGCTCTGCTCGTGGCTGTGACGGTGTCCTCGGCTGCGGGAGCCAGACCGGCTGCGATGTCGCCTCTTCCTCTCCCTGGACCGGGATCGTGAGCGGCGCTTGTCTCGTGATGAGGAGCGTGAGCGACGCCTCCTTCGGTCACGAGAACGAGACCTACAATTAAAATATGTGGTTCGGCCCGGAATTCCACAAATTCCAAAAAGGGCAAATGAATGTTCAAGTTTCTTACCTTTTATGCTCTCTGCTGCGGGATCTCGTCCTGTGATGAGAGTACATGACGTTGAAATAATAAACATATGCACATACACCATAGGGATTTTAATATGAGCACTCACCTTTTTTTCATCTTTTCCTCTTTCTCCCTTTCTTCCCGTCTCTTCAGGCGCTCCTGGTTGCGTTTCTCCTGCTTGTCCACAACAGTTTTCTAATGACAAGAAGATTTGAAACCGTGAGACATGTCTTGTGTCTGGAGAGGCATATTGAGTTGTTTTCTGCACACCTTTAGTTGGTCCAGTTTCTCTCTGATTTGAATGAAGCCGAGGTGGAGCTTCCCACCGAAATGGTCGGCCAAACGCCGATCGTTGTCATGGAGACCCAGATAAGCAGAGCACACCTCACAAACACGCAATTTCTGCTGCTGGAAACTGGAGGCAGGCATAGAGTTTCTGTATTCCTCCTGCAAGAACACACACAAATCTGTTTGTAGAAAGTCAAAACACCTCTCCAAGGAGGATGTTTCCATAAAGTGTGTGCATCAGCCTCACCTCTGCATCCTTCTTCCTACTGCGGACCTTCTCCACTTCCTGCAGAACTTTCTGGGATTCGTCCACGTTGCCCTCTGCTCCGAGTTGCTCCGCCTTGGCAAGGAGCTTTCCGATTTCCTCGTTCAGCTCATGGACCTTCTCTGCCTGCAGCATACATCACATGCTCGTATTTGCCTCCCAGGAGAACAACAATACAGGACACTGCGGAACTTTTATTTGTTTTTAACAAACCTTTGCCGCCACTTCAGCGCTTATCTCTTCTTGAGTCTCTGCCAGGCGTTTCTTCGCCAGCTCTGTCCTGCGGTCACAGTCGGCGATAAATGACTCCAAGTGATCAACCGCCTTGAAAACAAAACAAGAACAAACAAAGCCATTATAAGAGCAAGTGGCAACTTTATATAAAGTATGACATAATGCATTTTTGTACATTTTTGCAAGTTCCGTCATTAGTTAGTCGTTATTAGCGTGAGTTGCAAAATCACTTACATCAAGCTCAAAAAACAGGTCTTTTTCCTTGGAGGCGATTTCATAGTCAGCTCGGAGCGCCAGGTCATGGATCTTAGTGCACTCTCCCAGGTCCATGCGCTACAGACAAAACACAAACACTCATTTTAATTTTATCAATTAGTTGAGTACAGTATCTACCACTATGAAACTGCATACTTTCATAGACCACATTCAATGGTTTTTGTATTACTCACTGTGATTTATAAATTATTCCTAAATTTTTGTTAGGAGCTCAAGCAGAACATTTTGGAACGCACACCAAAACCAAATTGCAAAGTAAATATTCACATTTCTTCTAATTTTCACTGTATTACTGATAAATACTTGGTAAATAAATAATCAGTTTTTCTACATGCGGCCATGTAGGTTCTGATTTTTTTCCTCCCTTGATAATAAAAAGATAGACAATTTTTGACGAACGGTGAGATCTAAAATACTGTTAGTGTTACAGTATTTTAACTTCCCATCATGCATTGCTTACGCTCCAGAAAGTTCAGTTGCAATGATGGCTTGTGTCCACCGGAGGGAGCCCCGGCCATTGCAATTGGATGAACCGCTTTGATGGGAAGCAATGCATGATGGGACGAAGTTCAAATAATTTTTATTCTACACTCGCATTGGTACTTCACTTGTATATTTCTTACCTACCTTTTGTGTATTAAGTTGCTGCGTGATGATTTTAGAGTTCTTTCTTAGCTTACACCGTGAGTCGGACTGTTATATTGAGTAATGGCCTCTTGCAATTTCGTTGTGAGTTCCCTTGTAGCTTGTGATTTGCTCCTGCCAAAGAAAGAGCTACCGTTTCCTCACTGACTCGCAAGTGGCACAGTATTTAAACGATTAGTAATAGTTCTGTAGTGAAAGGAGATCTCAGATTATAACATGGCCATACATTATAAACCGCAGGGTTCCAAGTTTTAAGAAAAAGTAGCAGCTTATACACCAGAATTTGAAGATGAAGCACTTTTAAAGCACAACTTACCTATTTGTAATCTAACGCATACATAACAATGAACAACTTCATGCTGTCACCTTTCTTCTGCACTGTACTACCTCCTGTGGGTCTTGAACGTGAGGTGTTCGAGCGCATTATGTAAATCTCAGCGTTTGGCGCTAATACAGTCAAGCAGTTTTTAATTATTAGCCCCCTACAGCAGTCAGCATAACCCACTTTGGGTCTAGTGTGAAAACACTGCAATAGAGATACAACACCAGTTGCGTTTTAAAAGGATGCCTGCTTAAGAACAGCAATCTTTCAGCTCCTCCAAAATTGACACTTACAGTTCCCGACAAAATGTCATGTGGACAGCAGTTGAGCAGGTGACTTTTGCAGACTCGGTCATCTGTAAATTTGACCCTCTGCCGCGTTTCATCCCCTGAAATAGTCCAAAAGACATCCAATTAGACATATTTGTTAGTGGGGGTGTTAGACTTTGACATATCTGACTGCCACTGCATAATACATCAATGTGTCATATATACGTATCACAATAGCTGCATTCAAACAGTTTGAGCCCATTGTTTAAAAAAAAGATATCTTCTTGGTCATTAGCATGTTATAAAAACATTACTTGATTAACTGTGCCTCTCGGTGTAAGTGAGAAGCTGAAGGCTCTGCACGGCCTCGTTGTGTGATGCTTGCTGCTATTCTTGGTGGCAACCTTACCCAAGCCTCAAATGTCAATAACAGAGCCTCAACTCAGTTTATCTTGTTTTATGGTACATGTGTGTGGAAATGGGCTTTTTTAAAAAATGTTTTTTACACATAGCATCTCAACACAGAAGTGTCATTTGTTCCAGCCAAGCCATTTTACAGAAATGATACAGTGACAGAAATTCAAAAAAAGCATAAATAGGTTTATACACACTGCGTTCTGCACCATATACTGTACCCTTCTGCATCTTCAAGCCCTCAGCTGCAGAATTTTAAACCCGCTGTGGGAAAGTAAAAATGGGAACAGTTTTCCTGCCAAACCTGTGGTAAGAAGTTGGGAGTCATACAAGAGTCAGATCGAAAATTCTGTGTGCAAAAGTGTTTGTCTCGTCTGAAAATTGCTTGTAGGGAAGAAAAAAAAAAAAGACTGGTATGCTGAGATGTGTCTTGTGTTCATTCAGCGCGACCAGGCGTCTTAGCTCAAGCAGCTTAGCACTACTCCAAATTCTATTTGCCATTTAAGAAATTATCATTGTGTATATCTTAAAAAAATAATAATAATAAAAAAAAAAAAACAGGCTACACTTACTTCCGAAAGGCAAACATGTACTGTTTGGATATTCATCATAACAGCTTTAAAAATTATGTGTGACTCACGGCTCGATGAACATGAGGCTTTTCTGCAACTCCTTTGCAGATTGATGTAGGCTGGCAAAGATACACTGAACCTTAATGAATAAAATAAAGGGGCCACAATTGTTCAGTTTGTATGCAACATATGCATGGGAAGAATGTGCTGATTATCTCATCACACATACATACACCCACAAACTCACTCACACTTATGGTAAGGATGATCCACTATAAATTAACTTAGGATGAACCTCTTTATTTAAAAAGGGCAAGGCAGCAATAGGTTTTTCCTGCCTAATTAATTTGTATGTTGTTTGTATCCGAATGACTGAAAACCGTAGTAAAAATCGCATTAATCTTCACACCAATTTCATATATGGGCGATTCTGCTGAAAGGGGTAGCAGCAAGGGTGCAATCACTTCAAGGGGCATGACGCACACACAACAGTGATTTGAAGCTAAGGCCATATGAAAATATATTGCAAACATATTGAATGAATGGGGGAAACAGTGTCAAGTAAAACACAATCTGATGTCAATTTCTGCCAATGTGCGCATTTGTTAAAAAGACGATGGAATAAATAACACAAAACGGTGGAACTTAGGTTTCAGCTGCTGTGATTCCCCAAGTATAACACCTCATTGTGCACTAAACGCATTTTGCTGACAAAATGTTACACCTTGTTAAACGTACAGAGCGTAGTCTGTGCACAATGTAATAATAAGTTGGAGTTTACATAGTCCCTCGTCACGGTTTGATTAGCACTCCCTCACTGTGTTGACGCAGGACTATTTTATAATGTAAGGGCCATTTTACAATGCCTGCAGACGACTTGCAAGTTCTGAGTGAAAAAAGACGAGCTGCACATTTGTTCTTGCACTCAGCTCGTATCAACGTCACATTTCCGGTCTTCAAAATAAGACCGTTATTTGTCACATTTGTCTAATCATGTAAACAAAATAAGGGTGTCATAAAAATATCTTACATTAATAATGCAGTTGGAATTACATCTGTGACTCCATCTTGTTTAATCACAAGCACGGGCATTATAGTTTGTTGACGATTTTGTAGCAGTATGTGCTGAGGCTCCGAAGTCAGCTGGGATAGGCTCCAGCATTCCCCCGCGACCCTAGACCCTAGATAGAATTCTAAAAAGTTAAAACTGAAAGAAACGGAATTTGGGGAAAAAATAAAACAGATTTCATCGAGCCCTAATTGTCTTTTATTGGCCCTTTTATTTAATTAGGGACTATACTCAGAGGTTTGTTACAAAAGCCAAACAATATTGTTGGTCATGCTGTGTAATAAAAAAAGTAAATTCAGCAATACTTTGGTTGCATTACTTTTAATGCTTGAAGAGCTATTTTCATAACCATATTAAATTCCACAAATTCATGTTTGTATCAAAAGCTTATTATTATTATTATAAAAAAAAAAGACATGTAGCGGATCAGATCAGCAAGACTAGGAAAAAAAAATCAAATCAAAAGTAAAAAAATGTTGATCGGGACATCCCTACTTCACAGTTACACAATGGTGGTGATAAACTACATCTCTATCCATAGCTGCCATGGAGCAGACTGACGAAAACGTGGCAAGCAGTTAGTGCCTATGGCCTCTCCGACCACCACCAACACAGGTTGGTGTTCTTTTTTCACAAAGTTAAGCCAAACTTTTTAACCGCTTCTTCTTCTGGTTGGAAAATTGGGCATCAAAACTATGAATCGAAATAAAAAACATTACAACGACCTCAAGAGAATCCAATATTAGTCCTAGTTCCTGTCGATGCTCAAGACTCTATGGCTAACCATAGGAGGGAGCGAGGACTGAATCGCCATCCTTCCAGTTTCTGGATGACCTGCTCTGCCTCCTGAGCCACTGCCACCTACGGCAGGGCGATATATCGATATTTACTTGAAGCACGATATCAAAAACAACCATATCATTCATATCGATATAGTTTGGATTGCGCTGTATCTGCCTCATCTCGCTGCAGTGTGTGTGCGCTTCTGTCCCGTCCCCCTCCTTGCATGCAGGAGGAGGAAGGAGGGGTGGAGTACAAGTCCGGCGACTCAGCCTTCAAAAAAAAAAACGGTGGAAGAATTAATCAGCAATGAAAAAGCAGTGGCTCAGTATTTGGAGGTACTTCAAATTCAGAGCATAAAAAAAAATATATTTTTCACCACCTTAAAAATTGGCACAAACTCCAATACAAGGAATGTCTGAAGCTGTGCGCTGGCTGCACAACTCCTGGCACAACACAAAGCTCACTGCTTCTTTTTCCTGTTGCATTCCACATGAAAGGAAAAGCAAGTGGCGTTCAATTATAAAGCGGAGTCCTAGTTCAATTATAAAGCGGAGTCCTATCACATTGCTAACGTTATGATCCCTGTTGCAAGAGTGGAAAAAATGCTGTAAACAAAAGGGCTCACAATGTGCAGCGAGCTTCGTAGTCACAATTATTTAGCATGACAAGCTTTACCATAAATGTACAAGGAAGTTAGACAGTTGCTAAGTCCGATGCACTTGACAGGTTGGTGTTGGCACAAAATAATGACATGCTTGTGTCTTCAAAAAATGTTTCCCTAAAAAATACTACTGTTCAATTTAAAGTATTTTTGAGTTGCTTACATTTTAAAATTTCGTCTTAAACCGGGCACTCCTTCATATTTTGTTCTTTTGTTATTAGCTGAGGATTTGAGCGTAACTAAAGGTTAGTTATAAAAAAAAGATTATATTTGACTTTTTCTGTATTTATTTAAAAAAGACAATGGCCTACTTTATGTCAGGATTTTTGGATAATATTTTTTATGTGCATCTTGCATGAAGCTTTAAAATTTCAAAAAACATCCTCATGTTACGTATTTTAATAAAACAACTTGACATACTGTACATATTTGGCTTTGATTTTGTCTGAACTCACTTTGCAGAAAAAATATCAGGATATAGATCGTACATCGATATTCAACCTAAATATATCGTTTTGGTCCTTATCACCCAGACCTACTGCCACCCCTTGTGACCCCATATAACACCATGTAACTAAAGGTGAATTAAGAAGTCTACATGCAAATGAGCCTTGACGCCCAATGTGAACTTCAAAGTATTTGCACATTATTTGTCCGTTTTTTTCATCAACAATTCAGACATCAGTGACACTGATTCAAAATCTGAAATATGCCACAATGTCCAAGATACGTATTACGATTCGGATTTCTACTGATCTATTTTTTCTAATCAATCCATTTTGGAGAACTATTGTTTTACATCATATTTCCCCGGAAGGTGAAGTGTGCTACTCCTGTGCTAACAATGCTTTGAAGTGTTGAGTTTTGCATGGGATTTGAAGTCTGCGCTATCCACTAGCTCTTTATTGGGTGTCAGCATTTGTTGCCATTAAGTCAGGCCCTGGCCAGCCCAATAACACCGAAAATGGTAAGATGTGGAAAAAAAAACTTCACAGAAAAAGCCTCACCATTGTCAATTATAATAAATAGAGTGCACATTAGTGCACAATATCATTTTTCCACTACTGTTTGTGTATGCACAAAAAATGAAACGGTGAGGCACTTGTTATATTATACTGAAGAACATGTAAAAATGTCACAATTGTTTTTTTCAAGACCTTAAAATTCATTCATTTACTCCTACAAAGTGAAAATTAAGGCTTTATCAAAAATAATGAGTAATAGATTACAGCATTTTTAATGGAAATGCTACAATTGAGATTCCAGTAAACAGTGCCCTGCTGCCATGAAACACACCAATATGTGATATTTCCATGCTAGTTTTTCTTCATTAACTGAAAACGAACAAGTGATACTTTATTTTTATGTGCAATTTGTTTAGAAAATAGCTTGCTGTGTCAAGCTTTTGGTACCCCTTTCAGAAGAATGATCCATACACACTCAGTGACCACAGTATTAGGCACATCGGCACAGCCTAATCTGATATAGGAGAATAGAATAGAATAGAATATTAGAGGCTGCTGCTGTGCCACAGCAGTAAACGTATTGCTTTAGCAATGTGATTCAAACATGTACTGCAAACATATATGCACAATAAAGCTTTCTAATTAATAGTTTATGCAAATAAATGTATCTAATGTGGCAACTTAGTAATACACTTCATACACGTATTACTAACATGAATGCCAATAAAGCTATCTATTTTTATTAATAGTGTGCAAATAAATGTATTTATTGTTGTAATCACCAAGTGTTTCTGTAAATTTCTCCCCTTGAGATTTGCATTAATGATATAGTATAATATGGTATAAAACCATGAGTTGTATAAATGTAAGCGACTTATAGTTGCTTCTGCTTTAAAAACACTTGGTCATAGAAAAAATCTTAACACGTCACTTAAATGGGATAGCACTATGAAAACGTCAATACGTAACAATTTTCAAATTTTGTTTCAAAGACATATTGGTGTTTGTCATAATTTCCAGAAGCTCTGTGTGTTTCATAGACAAATTGTCTGATGGTTTCTTGTTATACTTGTACCGTACCGTTAGCTGATTGCTAACGATAGCTAAAATGGAAATAACAAGGCATTACTCGCCCTCAACTAAGACGGTCTGAATAGTACTAAGATAGTCTGACTTGAAATATCGCCATTGTGGATACAAACATCATACTTTGGAGTTATTTTCAATTATACCAAACGCAAATATATTAAGTCAGCCCTCAAAAATACATGTCCATTCATGCAGGCCTGTCCATCACACGCCAACACAAGCCTGTCTCACCACTGGCTCCATCTTGGCTAACGAGCTAGCTCAAGCTAGCATTCAACAGCAAACTCACCATCCCTCGCTGTTCCCATTAGCTGGTCGAGCAAAGCTCTCATTTGAGCTTGGGCGGACATGGTCGCGGCTGTTCCTTCGCGCTGTATAAAAAGAAGGCAACAGGAAAAGGTGTTGGTTGTTATTTTTTTAAGTTTTTAAAATACTCGTTCCTCCGAGCATCGCCGCTTCCAGACGTTCTCTAGTCGTCTTTTTTGTTAGGGGAAGTTACGTCGAATCCCGTTGTCTCAAAGTTCCGCTTAGCGACCTTACAGGGACTGCGAGCTTTGTGGAATTGACCAACCACAATGCTCTAGAGCAAGAGTATGATCCAATCAGAGCGAATTTTACTGTGACACAGTATTATTTATTTCGAAATATGTTTTCCAGGCAATCGCTGTAAACTAGGTCTGTCAATTTTCTGCTCTGTGCTTTTCCCAAATACATGTAATTCAACACGTTGTCTGATAGAGTACGATAGACATTAACAAAGCTACTGTGGCCTACAATTTGTAACTTTTTAATACAGGAAGTGCCACCTGAGAGACAAAATCGGGGTTGAAACTTATGGTGTTTGCCTGTGATTTCTTTCTACACAGCCTGTTGGTGCCAAGCCTACCTACCTGCGTGTAGCAACAGGAGCTGAACATTCAAAATTCGACACCTTGAGGTGGGTAAAAACGAGTAGAATTTTAATACGTTTGTGTAACTGCTTTTGTCACTTTCAAATGACAGAAGCTTTAATGGCAACTTGTATTACTAGCTGTCGTGCTGGTGTGCCCATAACTCAACAAGTTAGCTAAACGCCATCCGTGAACTTTCCAAAGCTAAACTCCAACAAGTTCAAAGTATTGCAGTACTTCCTGTACAGCTAACTATTGTACTGATTTGATTTATCCGCTTGGTTAATTACAGGATACTCAAAAGCTGATTCATTACAGTTGTTATATCTACTTTGTGTACACGCACAGTTGCACGCATGTGGGCTACACAACAAATAACAGGTTGAGCTAGTCATAGTGTGTTGTGTTGGGAATTCTCTGGAGTGTTGGCTTGCCTCAATAGGCTCCTCTTTACAAAGGTGGGTCCAGCAGCACTATCTGGGCTCACACGCACACTACAAACTAGTTGTTACTACTGTTCTAATCTTGCACATATTTTTTTGTCAAGCAGATCTATCTGTGGCTGATGATGCATTAAAGGAGTGATGGAGACCACGGACTGTCCCACAGAGGGTGATCCTCTGAAGAGAGGAGAGGATGGCGTGGAGATGGGATCAGCACCGCCGGAAACAGAACTGAAAAGGGGCTGCAAGGAAGTTCTGGGTCTTTCTAAACTCACCCAGTGGAGGACAGCAGTCTTCTTCCTCTCCTTGTTCCTCTGCCTGACTGTGGTCTTCGCCTTCTCTTTCATCATTCCCTGTCCTGTCAGACCACAGTATCTGGCCTCATGGAACAGGACGTTCTCAGACGCAGGTGTGTATTTTTTGATTAGTTACTAATAGCATCTGCTTGGCATGTAATATTGCTCCTCTTCTGCTGCAGAAACCTATGATTTTTTAGCATTTGATGATGCAAGCAAAGACAAGGTGATGGACATCATGTTTGCTCTCAAGAGCACATTAGCCAGTATCAACAATACATGTGACAATGCAGGTAAGATGTATTCCCAAATTCCTAATCAGGCAGCATTACGGCTTTTTTGGTCATGATTCACACTGACTCATTGTGCTCTAGGTCTGCCCTCTCCATGTGTGTTCATGTTGGCAGTGGATGGGACAGATGGAAAAACCCTGTGGGAGCGTCCACTGGAGCCTGACTTCCACTGGGCCCAGTGTGGGCTGGACAAAAACACTGACAGGAAATGGGACTGTCTGATGTCCCATTCAGATAAATTGTCAGCTCTGGACAAATCTAATGGTAGGAGTGTTCATCTTAAATGTCAATATATTTTGATGTGAGTTACATGAAGTCAAACTGAAGTCCCACTTAGTCTCAGATGGGGGACGAAACCACAGCTGTGATCGATTCAATGCCCTGGGAAGGTCATACAAGTGTAAAAACATGTTAACCACTGTATATTAAAAGTATATAAAGCAAAAATTTTAATTAGTCAGCCGTTGGCGCATGACAAGACGCATGGTGTTTAAGGAACGTGAACTTCACCATTACACTTGTAACATTATTACCTGAACAATTTAGCTACTGTATAGAAAAATGTAACTACCGCTTTAGTACATGAAGCATCACACTTAACTGTCATACAAGTGTAAAAAGAAGTTCATCACTGAATAACAAAACTGAAATAACTCACCTGAAATAGCACACGACGGAGAAAATGTTGAAGGAAACGTCATCACACAAACATTCACACAAGTGTCACACAAGTGTAACAAGAAGTTAACCCCTGTGTAATAAAGTAAAATAACTTACCATGGGATGATAGACATTCAGAGGCATGTTGTTTAAGGAAGTGAACTTCATGATTGCGCTTTTTAACATTCTAAGTTGTCATACAAGTGTAGAAATATGCTAACCGCTGTATAATAAAACACAAATAAAATGACTCACCATGTGAAGATGCATGATGGAAGCATGGTATTTACGGAAGATAACTTCATGCATTGTACCTTTGAACATCCCTAACTTCTCTTTGCCGTCACTGGCACGTTTGCTTTGTTAGGGCCCTGTCACACCTTGACGATTTAGGCAGCGCATGCCTGACGTGATCATTTTGATGGCATACGTTGAACTGCAGATGCTTTTTTTTTTAAATTTTGGGCGTATACATAGCGTATTCATAACAAGTTCAACGTAAACATGACGTATTAGTAACTTATATAGAACGTTTCTCTAACTTACAGACAACTTATATCAACGAATGTGTAGCGTGTTGCTGGCGTTCACAATTTATGCCCAACGGCCAACGCCTGTCACACCTTGACGATTTAGCCAGCTTACGCTAACGTATGAAAAACTTGGCCAATACGCTGGCGTACGTCTTAGTACGTCTAAGTCGTCCAAAAATTTTGTGCCTGCATAAAACTTTTCGACGTATGTCAGCGTATGATTCATACGTCCCGCATCCGCGGGCAATAAGTTATGCGATCGTTGACGCCCGTTCACACACGTTATTTGTAAGTTACGTACAAGTTGTAATACGTCAACATACCTTCAGACAGACCTGTCTTCTTGGCGAGGGGAGATGGAGGTTGTTGTGTTTGCATTTGCAGGTAAGTTTGCAGCTTGACCAGTAGAGGACACTATGACACTGAGAATGGAACCAACTTTTTTTGATTTTCTATCAACTTTATTAATGCCTCAGCGAGTCACAAGTCCATGAGTGGTAGCGTATGCAGCCTACACCAGGGGTCTCAGACTCGCGGCCCCCAGGACGATAGTTTGCGGCCCCCTTCTTAATATGAAAGATTAATATTCGTGTGGCCCGCAAGTTTGATATGAATGACACTTGTCGTGTGCGGAGCTGAACGAACCAATCACGGTGAGGTATATGAGTCTCGAGGGCAGGACCTCGGCTGAACGAACCAATCACAGGACCTCGGCCGAACGAACCAATCACGGTGAGGTATATGGGTCTCGAGGGCGGGACCCCAGCCGGGCAGTACGTCCAACGCCTCACCGCCTTGACTCGTTCACTCGCTCATTCATTCATTCCTCCACTCAGCTGGGCAGAGGAGAAGCCGTGAAGCCGCTGACTCCGCTCTGTCTCCGAGGAATGAATGAATGAGCAAGCAAACGAGTCAAGGCGGTGAGGCGTTGGACGTACTGCCCGGCCGAGGTCCCGCCCTCGAGACCCATATACCTCACCGTGATTGGTTCGTTCAGCCGAGGTCCCGCCCCCGATACCCATATACCTCACCGTGATTGGTTCGTTCGGCCGAGGTCACACAACACAACAGCCTCCATCACCATCTCCCCTCGCCAAGAAGACAGTTCTGTCTCAAGGTATGTTGACATATTACAACTTGTACGTAACTTACAAATAACGTGTGTGAACGGGCGTCAATGATCGCATAACTTATTGCCCGCGGATGCGGGACGTATGAATCATACGTTGACATACGTCGAAAAGTTTTATGCAGACACAAAATTTTTGGACGACTTAGACGTACTACGAAGTATGCCGGCGTGCTTCCGCGTGCTGTTAACATATACAAAACTTACCCATAACTTATTCGACGTACGCCAGCGTATTGGCCAAATTTTTCATACGTTGGCGTAAGCTGGCTAAATCGTCAAGGTGTGACAGGGCCCTTAGTGCCTCCCGAGGTCACACTCATTTTAAGAAGTGTCTATGTAATGCATGTCTCGTCAGGTGAGATCAAGTGGCAGCAGTCTCAGCCTCCTGGTCCGCACAGCCGTGTGCCTGTGCTCAGTGTGCCAGATCTAAATGGGGATAAGGTCAGCGATGTAGCCTTGGTGGTCACTAATAAAATGCAGGTAAAGAACATACACTCACTTGGCACAATATTAGGTACAATTATGTGCACAATCTATTACAAGTGGTCCAATACAAGAACTGTATTAAAAGCTCTCCAACAGAATATTGATTATTATGTTTGCATGCTTAGCTTTTTGAGTTTTTTATAAGCTCATGCACTGACGATGCATGTGAACATCTGCAGGATCAGCTAGTGTTCCTCTCGGGCAAAACAGGCGTCCAAATTGGGTCTACTGTGGCGCTGAACACCACAGAAACAACCAGTCACCTTCTCCATTACACTGGTGGGGGTGCCGACTATCTGCTGTTACAACAAGGTTTGAATTGCAACTCTCCTGTCTTAATTAATGTAGTTGTCCTTTGCACTGCATTATACTAAGAGCAGTTTCTACTATCTCGGTCAGACACTGGCTTGTATGGACTGGCACTGTGGAAGATAGCAGCCAAAGCAAAAGGTGGCATGGAGGTGGGCCTCAAGAAGGATAAACACCTGGAGAGAAAGGCTGCAGCCTCATCTGGACTGGTACCAGTTTACATGTAAGGTGCAGCCCAAACAGCCATGACTTCACCCACAAAGCATTTGTATTCATCATTATTATTATTATTGTTCTTATTCATTAAACTAATGCTTGCTTGATTCAATGCTGCAGGTCTGACTCGTTGAGGCATGTGGCAAGAACAGGCGAGGCAGATTCGTCCAACCTACTGGTGGTTACAGGCAGTGAGGTGGCTTTAATCGATGGAGAGACATTACAGCTCCTGTGGATTTTTAACACCACATCAGTCTTCAGGTAATTGCCATTTTTTGTGAATATACACCTGCATAATTAAATTCAAGAGCTGTCTAGTAAAAATAAATAAAAAAACAAAATGTCATCGTCAATAAAACAGACTTTCAATTAATACCACTGACAGTGTCAATCAAAGACGAGCATTATCATCTTTTGATTGGGTGAGTGTACCTAATTTTGTGGTTGGGAATGAACTGTCAAGTTGCCAGATGGTCATCACCATGAGCATTAGGTAAAATAGCTTAAGTCACGTATGTCAAAAGTGCGGCCCGGGGGCCATATGTTTATTTATTAGCCAGCGGCACATAAAATTAAAACAAAACCCGACACCACTGCTGCTTTGTTTTTATTTCTGAGGTTGGAAACGTTAATGCTAGGTATAGCGTTTGTTTCTATGTTAATGTGAAATCAATGCGCCCAGGAAGGAAGTTCCAGTAATACTTAAAATGGCTAAAATATGCAAAATATTGTAAGTATTACATGTTATCATGAATGTACCTGTTACCACGTGGTCACGGCATGCATATAAAACCTTTTTGGACGTCTTTTAATAGCGGCCTTGGTATAGCCCTTTATGTGCAGTGATGAGCTGTCTCTTTTTTATCTGTTTTTATATCTTTAGAACACACAGAAGAGAGAGATTGCGGATGATGGGCAAAATAAAAAAAAGAAATGCAGTTTTCCAGAGTTGTCGGTTTAGTTTTGAGCAGGGTTGTCTAAAGTCCAACCTTGTAGTTCTAGAATAGTGCTGCTTGATTCTGCAGAAAATGTAAATCACATTTTTTTTTATACAGTTGTTCTTTAAATACATTTTCATTGGTCTTTCTGCTGCTCTTCATGGGAGGTCCTAGAAGAAGTGTTCACATGGGACTTCAATCGGAATGAATAAAAAGACACCCGGTCAAAAATATGGCACGCTCGCTTACTTGACAGTACAATCATGCACGTAGTAAAGACAAATCAAAAGAAAAGTCAGTCGATGTGATTGTTCCTCTCGCGGGCTGATGAATGACAGCCAGCGAGCCTTGTCGGCCAGGGCGAGTTGGTTTTGCTCACCACAGGACGGGAAGACGGCCATCATGCCATCGGCAGTGAGTAAAATAGCGTTTGTTTGCATTACAGCTTATGTAGAATCAAAATTCCAGCCATCCATCCACCTATGCCGCTTATCCTCACTAGGGTCGTGGGGGTATGCCAGCTGACTTTGGGTGAGAGGCGGGTACACCCTGGACTGGTCGGCAGCCAATGGCAGGGCACATATAGACAAACAACCATTCACACTCACATTCATACCTATGGACAATTTAGAGCCTCCAATTAACCTAACATGCATGTTTTTGGAATGTGGGAGGAAACCGGAGTATTACAGTAAAAATGTTAATGTAAAAATTTGTGTGAATAGAGATTGCAATTTTTTTATGCAGCCCTATTTTAGGACTTACTGAACACATTTTTAATGGTAAAGGTTGCAAAGCTAATATGTTTTCCTGTGATGTCCTTTATCAGGGAGCCGTCCTTTGGACACTTCAACAAAGATGGTGTACTTGATGTTGTGCTTGAGGAGGACATGGGCGGCAACACCAAAAGGGTAAGATGTAAAACACACTTAACTCTTAAAATCATTCACCCATCCCATTGTGCATGCAGGTGTTGATTCTAGACGGCAATTCCGGTGACATACTGTGGAACGTTGACCTTCTGGCTAGTCCCAACTCGCCCCGACCCACCTCCATATACACCACCAACTCGATTTCCATCTTTGTCTTTTGGGGGCTGCTGCTCGCAGAGGACAATTCATCTGTAAGTCCACACAACCATATGAAAAAAAAAAAATCACACTGCTGACGAGCTGATGTACACATGTCTTCCTTTAGGTACCGTTGAGTGGTGACCATCGTTCATACATGCTGCATCCTCTCTATTCTAACCTTCTCCTGGAATCTGACAATGTCATGGACCACATTGTTACATTCAAAGGTACTTGAGACATTGCCCCTGCTTTATTTAAGATATGTTCATCTTTAGTATGGCGCTGTCAACATAGCTGTCGCTATCTGTCGTTATCATCTTGTGCTTGGTCATTTGTCCTCAGTCTATTCATGTTAACAGAGGTGTTTTAAAGAGCCAACAAGAGGGTGTAATATCCCTTTCAATATGCAGGATAACAGTATAGTGCAACCGCTAAGGTTTCTATTTCCATAGTATCGTATTAACCCGAATACAACACAGTCATCCCTCTCCACATTGCGGTTTGAATATCGCGCCCTTACTCTATCGTGGTTTTTTAAAAATTAATAAATGATTGCTGTTTTGTGGTTGACTATGGTCTATTGTTATTGGGGGAAAATGCATATTTAAAGAAATTAAATGTATTCATGGCCTAAATTAAGCGTTTAAGCATAAAAATGTCTAAATGAATGAAAATACAAATATAAGGCATTCAAAAAACGTGATATAAAGTGTAATACAATATCTGTGACTTGTGTGCACCTTTTTAAGAAAGGCGCCGACATGTGACGTCAGCTGGCTAGAGTTGACTGTTAGCTGAGTGCTAGCAACATGTTAACAGTGTAGAGAGTGGCCGACAGAAGCACCTGTGTGAATGTAGCCTGCATGTGTTCTCTGCTTGTTAATGCAGTGCAGAGTCCATGAACAGCAGCAGTAGAGTAGTATTCTACACTGGTCTCTAGGTGTTAGTAATGTTACACTGATGAGACATTAGCCACCAGGAAGTACACTGCCATACTAACTGCTAACGTGTGAGTCTTATTTCTAAAATGGCTTATTTTCTATGATTATATCGACTATTTGGGTAATAGAAGTGTAAAGGTGACTGTAGGGGTGTTATTTCATGTCTAGAGGGCTCTAATAATGGTAAAAACAGTATTTGTAAGGTCAGACAGGTTTTCTATCCTCAAACTATGAAAATATTCAATTTATTAATATTGAATACCACTTTGTGAAAATTAATTTATTGCGGTCGGTTCTGGAACCAATTTAGGGCGGTCAATGAGGGACGACTGGACTGTATGTGGAGTACATTGTGGTCATCTACAACAATGCACGTCTAGTCAAATAATGCAACACTGTGTGACTTTTATTTGTAGCCACGTTGATGGAGCGAGGGCGCCACGCCGCCTTTGTCCTACTGACAGGTCCTGGGACCAGAGACACTGCAGGCACTGTGGTTCTCAGCAAATGGAAGCTAAAGCATGACGTGCCTCAGAGTAAGGTGATCCCGATAGGCAACAACAAGGACTCCACAACCGACGACGACATAAAAGAGGCCTTTAACAGGCTCAGATTCAGCGACACTTGACATGTCGCAAGGAGAAACTGGAGTCATCAAATTAGTAACAAGACAGGGGCTCCATTCACTTCTTTTGTAATTTAAACTATCAAGTATGTCCTCACGTTAAAAGTATGTGGTGGCTGAATAGGTTCCAACTTCCCTGCTGCAAACAAAAGTTTGATTTCAGCTCCATGCACTTGCATAGACAAACACATTCTAGATCCTCTTTGTCCAAACAGCTGCTGTTTCCCCTGACTCCTCCTGCTGATAAACCCATCATGACTTTGCTGTACTTTTTATCTTGCACTTTCTCACACCAATGCAATTAATTACAAAAGCTGGATTATTATGTAGAGCTATGCAATTGTTTTATAGCACTTGGGTCATTTGCTGTGTATTTAATACTAGAACAGCCTTAAAAATATGGTTAAATATATGAACCTGTGCACTGTGTCATTACATTACAAGTATTAAGGACAGGTCTTGCAGTGTGGTACTCTATATTTGCAATTCATATGCATAAGATTTCAAATGGGGTTATTTTTTGTATATTAATATATTGAAAATGTTGGCCTTCAAGTAGAGCGTGAGTTAAGTATCCTAGTACAATCTGATCACTATTAAAAGGATTTTACGACAATATCTTAGACTATTTGTATTAAAATCATCTGATTATATTGTAAAATGTACTTAATATTTTCATGGTGTATGTATGTTCAGATTGCGTTTTTTTCCCCGATAAAAACAAGTCATGTGAACATACTGGCCTCTAAGGGGTTGAAATAGTTTATATGTATATTGTTGGCTGAGGTAGTTTAAAAGACTGACTTCAAGTGAGGAAACATTTTTTTTATAGCAGTATTTGAGAACCTGACATTTTTTGTCAGGGTTGAATATGTGAATTTTTTCTTAAGGGTTAAATGTATTTATTTGCTGTCAGGAGTTCAATTAAACCTTAAAAGACCAAAGAAATCCTCAGGAAATTTTGAGATACTGAATTTGGGGGGTTTGTTAGCTGGAAGCAATGTTATTATGAAGAAATACATAATATTTCAAATATGAAATATTTCACTCGTGTGTGTAATGAATCTATAGAATATAAGGGTTTCGCTTTTTTTCTTCAAAGTTCAAAGTCTTCAAGTTATTCTAATTGAGCTGCACCTGTAGTTCATGTCAATGTGTTTTTGCCGCCCCCTTGTGTTGCAAATTGTTACTGTCAAAAGTCTCCTCACGCGGCACCTGAGCTGCGCATGCGCAGTGGAGTTGACGCAAGGGTCATGTATACTTGGTGCCATGTGCATGTTGAAGTCAGTCACGTACAACTGTCAACATTAGATATGACGTGGCTCATTCAGTCACCACAATGACAGTCCTACCATCTAGAATGTTATCTTAGAAACGGAAGTGAATATAATTTTGTGTACAAAAAAATTACATTTTCTGGCACTCTACGACCTGCGTCCTGCGTGACGCGTTCGGGTACATCTAAAACTGCAGTTGATGATTAACAACACCAGAACACAACACTTCCGCATTGTAAAGTCCACAGCTCTGTGCGAGAAAATGTCATTAAACACAGAACACATGGGATCAGTTTAACCCCCCACAAGGTTTATCAAACACCAATTGGACTAGTTGGTGCCAGTGGCGCCAAAAAGGTTTTCAATGTGACCCGTCGTATCCGCCATATCGCGAGCATTACACTGCACGGCGGCAGTAGTGCAGTGCTAGTGGTGCGTTCACGGGAGCGCGCTTATCACTGGAACGTCACACTTTCACGTCGGCGCTATAAAGTGACTCAGAGCTTCACATTGCTACTAGCACCAAGGTAACGTTTGTATTTCATTTTTAAATCATGTATATTTTGATATTATGATTAATTGTAGCATTCAACAATACAATTTGACGGCATAATGCTGACCAATTTCCGGTTTAGCACTTTCATTTCTTAATATCTTATGTCACCTTCAGTTACAGTCATTTAGTTTAATTGCATTTTCAGTGTATTACACTGAAAAAAAATAATTTAAATTGCTTGTCGTTAATGACAGCAGTCGTTCACTATGGATAAACAGGAAGCCTGGTTTTCCCATTTGGACGACGGTGTACGTTCACGTTCATGAAGGCGCCATGACAATTTTGGGCTGTATTTATCTATTATTATTGAAAAGGACAATTTTACAAATACAAACATAACGATGCCATTCTCAGCCTACGTGGGCGGATTATACTAATAGCAGGTAAATTATGCTATTTCAGATACAAAAATGTGAGCTTTGCTGTCAGAACTTAGCATGTCTTGTCTCCTTGTGCTTATTTTTTAATCAGCGAAAATGGCTGAAGACATTCAGACCAAACTTGAGAATTACCGCACTGCTCCATTTGATGCAAGATTCCCCAACCAGAACCAGACCAGAAACTGCTGGTCCAACTATCTGGGTAAGACTAGGTCAAGGTCATAAGTCTACAATAGTTCCAGACTCTTGTTATTCAAAATAAATCATACATATCCAAATAGAGAAATCTACTGACATTAACAATCATGGTCTTTTCTTGTCTTATGGTCTTTTGACTTCTCGCTCCTAAAACCTGGATTGAGGTCACACAGGCTTTCACTGTATTATGATTATTATTGTCATTCATCTATTAATAGATTACCACCGCTGCCAGAAAGCTCTTGATGCAAAGGGTGTGGACAACGCCCCGTGCGACTGGTACCAGAGGGTTTACAAATCACTCTGCCCCATGTCCTGGGTAAATAATAGCTTTTTTTTCCATTTTTTTTAATTTACTGATTTCTAGTCATCATGAGGGTAAAGATATTGGACATGAGATTCTCATAAATATCAAATCTTCACATTGACTACAAATAAACTGTGGACGTGCATGATTCTCGTAGGACAGCGATGCTAAACAGCAGCAATACATTCCAGCATATGCAGTTGAAACCAGAAGTGTACATGCGCTGTCAAAACACAAACGTTGTTTCCTCACTACCTGAAATTAAAGCAGACTAAAGTTTTCGTCTTGTAAGTCCATTAGAATGACCAGAATGATTTCTATTTGCTAAACAATGTGGGAAAGCCCACATGATGATGATGACATGGCTTTGGAAGCTCCTGATAGGTTATCGGTAAAGATGTGGCTCAGTTGGAGGCACATCTGTACAAGTATTTCAAAGCCACACCTTAAACACACCGTTTCCTTGTTTGACATTATGGAAAAATCTAAAGATATCAGGAAAAGAAGTGTGGAGCTCTACAAGTCCGCTTGATCCTTGGGTGCAATTTCCAGATGCGTGAAGGTGTCACGTTCATTGTTATCCACAAGCGTAAACCGCATGGGACTGTCCACCCGTCATACTGCTGCGGTTCTGTGTCTTGGTCCGAAACGTGCAAATCAACCCCAGAACCAAAGCTTGTGAAGATGATGGCCGAAGCTGGTAAGAGTGTGTCATTATCTACAGTCAAACAAGCCTTGTACTGACAAGGCCACTCTACCGGGAAGAATCCATTACTGCAAAAGAAACGTGAACATTTTTGATGACAATTTGCAAACTGATGAAGGAACATTACGTGGAATATTGAAGCAACATTTCAAGCCATCACCCAGGAAGTTGAAGCTTGACGGCAAATGGGTCTTCCAAAGTGGACAATGACCAAAAGCATACCACCAAAATAGTATCAAAGTGGCTTAAAGAAGAACAAAGTCAATGCTTTGGAGTGGCAAACAAAGCTCTGATCTCATTCCCATAGAACATTCGTGGGCAGATTTGCGCTACACCAGTTCCTCCAGGAGGAATTGGCAAGAACTCTTGTGAGAAGTTTGTGGAAGGATACCCTAAACGCTTGAGCCAGGTCATAGTTTAAAGGCAATGCTGCCAAATTCTAAGGAAATGGATGTAAACTCTTTTGGCTGTGAAGAAACTCATTAAATATTCTGTCTCATAATTGCAGCATTAAGTAAATAGAAATTATTTTGGTAATCATAGCAGGCCTAAAACATATAATGTTGAGTCTGTTTCAATTTCACATAGTGAGAAAAATATTTGAGTCTTTTCACGTAGTGTACAGTATGTAAACTTCTGGTTTCAACTAATAGCGACCAAAGGGTGGAGAAGCGAATACGCCCCCTAGTGGCTAGAAGAATTATAGGAATGATGACCAAAAAAATACATTTACATTTTTTAAGTTTACAGATTTTTGAAAACTTTCAAAAGGTTTTTTTCATGGTATAATAAAAAAAACAAAAAAAAACAACCTTTTAAACATATAACATTTTAATAGCAGAGCTTAAAAAAATTCTAGGCCACATAATTTGTGGTATTTTATTTATATTAAAAAATCTACCCTTAAAAAATGTAGGGTTACAAAGTGTTTTGTTGTATTTTTGTTGTATTTAGCCTTTAAAAAAAGATTTAAGGTTAGACAGTTTTAAGGGTGTTTAATATTAGAAATTTTATATATATATATATATATATATATATATATATATATATATAATTTCTATCAAATGCATGATTAAAAATATGGCCTTTTATTAATAACATTTTTACTATTACAGTTTAAACCAGGGGTCTCAAACACGAGCCAATTGAGGGCCACAACATCCATGCAAGTTCAGTGTTAGGGGGCCAAGTAAACACAAACACAGAACTACCAGTATGGTATTATAGTATGGTTGAAGGGGCGGGGCGGGGGTGTTCACTAGACATAAGACTACCTCCAATGGCAGTGCGACAGCACATGTAACAGGTAAGTAAACACACACAGGGCCGCTACTACTGTGGGGACTAATAAAGCATTATGTTAACTCTAAGCACATAACAGCAACGTTTTACAAACCAGGTGCCACAATGCATGCTGGGAGCCGCCATCACTCCCAATCGGGGATGTGGCAAAACATTTTTATCTCAAACTATTGCGATATTAAACCCTACTATGGATGATCCATGCGCTCTCGCCTCGTATCGCTTTTTTTTATGATGATGAAAATATAGCTATAAACCTCTAGTGCCGTCGCTTCTCAGTGAGCCGAGTCACCATTTTACGTGTCATCTACGAGGAGCTGCTCCTCCTCAGAACGGACTAAATTGGCCGGAAGAAATAAAAGAAGCAGCAAAAACAAATTAACCGCGCGTGCGCTAGCAGACTCGGCCGGTTAAGTTTAGTGAATGAAATTTCGGCTCTTTGTAGGGAGCTGGTTCTTTTGGCTCGGCTCACAAAAAGAGCCGACTCTTTCAGCTCCCAAATGGCTCCTCGGATTCTTTTTTCTTGTCTGAAATGAATTTATTACCAAATTATGTGTACTGTGGAAAATAAATTACTAATGAAAAAATTACATGTTTTTTATTATTTATGATTATATGATATGTTTATTATTGAAATTGTTTAATTTCTGATGTGTCCCCCAGTGAAATAGAGTTTGAGACCCCTGGGTTAAAGGGTATTTTTGTGTTGTGTATGTTTTTAGATATAAAATATTTACATCTAAATATCGAAAATGGACATTTTTCTAAACATTTACCAGCATCTCCACAAGCATTCATGTTTCTTCTACTAAAAACTTTTTTTGAATTCAAAGTTTTAATGTTGCATTTGTTATTATAAAATAACAAAATATACCCTTCAAATGTTAGCAGAATACCTGAATACCATTAGCCATTACATGTTTCTACACACACGTGAAATATTTGACTGGGCATTGTTTAACAACCACCATTTTATATTCACTGTAATGCAAATGACTTCTAAATGATGTCTCTTAGGTCCAGAAATGGGATGAACAGAGAGAAGAGGGGACATTCCCGGGAAAAATCTGAATCAACAGAGGTGCAATGTTGCTAAGCCTCTTAATTCATGTAAGAGTAAAGTGATTCATCAGTACCACTGAATGCTCATTCCTTCCAAGCGCTATTATACTACCCAACAGAGCCTATAATAAATATCTTTGAGTCTACACGTGTCTGCTGTCCTTCATGATAGATGAGAACAAGATGGACCATGCATAGTTCATCCATATACACATTTTATTTGTCTTTTTTGAAATAAGCCTAGATTTGATATACAGGTTTAAACAAGATTAGAAAAATAAATTGACCCCCCCCCCAAAAAAAACAATGATCACCCCATGCTGACCAATGTTGTCACACGTACTGAAAATACACTTGAAATGCAGTACAAGGAGTGCGGAGGATGATTTATTTACTAAGTTTGTCGTGTTTTAAGAGAATGAATACAGCTAGTGAGACTTTTAGTCCATGCAACGAGTAAATATACCTTGAAATGTTTTGTATGACGGCAAAATGTGTCCCACTGTAAGATCATTGAGCTCAATTTGAGGTAAAGTTTCTGCATATTAGAAGTCGTCTTTCTGGTGAAAATCTTACAACCAAATTGCTGACGTTGCTAAACTTCAGTAAAAGGTCACTTGGAGTTGAAGTGCTAAGCTAAAGCTAGATTTCATTTGAAAAAAAAAACAAAACACACCACGACGCTACTTTTATGGAGCCAAACGTGTACTTTGAACTACACATGAATATGCTAAGATAACATACGGTGTCCCTGCTTTTATACACTTGGAAATTGTTAATAGCTAGAAAGAAGTGTCTGCATAGCCTTGCATTTGGTTACCAGTGGATTCAATCAGCATCATTACACAGTCAAGTAGTTATTACATGGATGTATTTACACGCCACAGGCAGCAAATATGTGCAGCACAAGTCACAATTAGCAGTTACAGATGAGTACAGGCACGGTAATGAGGCCGGCAGAATGCAGCCTGACAGGTCTATTTCGCCTGGCACTGAGGGAGAGACTAAAAATATATGCAGGAGTTCTCCAACCATAAAGTGGAATATAGAATATTGTGTGTGTGCAACGCAAACCCATTGTGATCGGTGCAAAAAGCTGTCCTCTCCAACGTGCACGTCTCTGCATTGGAGTCTTCATTTAAAAAAGGAGGTTTCCGCCCACCAGGGGCTTAAAAGTGACGTCCATCAGTACCTCCTCTGTCCGTGTTTGCCAACATCGGTCATGCAGGTTTTAGGCCGAAGAGCTTAAAAAATAAAATAAAGTGGACAAATATTTACAGTAGCTATGTCGAGTAAATATGGATACAAATATTTTTTACGCTGCTCACCTGGGTCTGCTGTCTGCTTCTTCTTGTTATGATGGACTATCTGGTTCTCGTTGGTCATCTTCACATCCTGGTCCTCCACGTAATTACTGCAACAGGAAAAGATCATGGAAGTATGGAAAAACTGGAAAAACGTTGAGTGACGAAGCGAGGAGGACATGTTAATACACACTGAAGCAAACAAAAGGGGAGCCAGGTGGGTTGCTACATTTCAAGGGCAACTGGGGGCTTCACATCGTCAATGCGAAGAGTGACCACAAGGGGGTGCGCTATTACTCACTGTTGGACGGGTCTGCTGCCATGGGGGCTGAAGTAGAGAAGAGCACAGCCGGGTTCATACTCACTTCCCCACACGACAAATGGCCTTGTATTTGATCTCTTTCACTCACGTCAAAGTCTTTCGCTTTTTTTTTTTATTTGGCTAAAATAAATAAATAAAGTCTGACGTCTGATGCATCATATTTCCTCATACAGTGGGGCCATTATTTACTCACCTAATATTTAGAATGTACATAGAAAAAACCATTACAATAATATTAATTATAATTCTGTATTGTATTGTATTGTTACTAATTTGAACAAATGTATTAGGCCACCAACCACTGGCTTCTGTATTATGTTGCAGCTTCCCTACTTTTTATGTTCCTGTATGGTTACTACACCGCAAGTAGAAGCTATCAACATTATATTTTTAATGATAAAATATCATTATTATTGTTAATCATTCATTTGATCAATTTACTGCTTTAGAAAAAAATCGATGTAAATATGATGATGATGATTATGTGATTAGAGTGGCTGAATAAAGAAGATCACCACTGTTAATTTTGCAATGACAAATTCACTAAAGGCTCTACTGCCTCCTAGTGGGGTATTTTTTTCCTGAGGGGTGCAAGAAAGGAGGGGTTTATGAGGTTACGTGTTGAACATGAATAATGTCGTTTGGTTGCTTTAAAGGTGCTACAGTACGTACTGTATTATAATCATTGGGGTGGAGGCTACCATTTGAGGAAAGAAGTGTAGCTATAAAAATGTAACATGCCGAGTATAACGCATTGCACTGCCGCTATAAAGGCCATAACATTAGGCACACATGCACATTCCAATAACATCAATATCATAGTTGTGACTAAATGTAGCTAGTAATATTTTAGGTACATGGACAAATATTAAAAACCAAACTGCTCTGTGATGGCCATATTATCTTGATTGTGCACCTAATATTGTGGTCTCAGAGGCAGGCTTACCTGATGACGGTGTTCCTCTCGCGGTGTGCAATGTAAGCGTTGTCGGTGAACAGGATAGTGTGGTATGGCACCACAATGTCGCACGTGGGCAGAATGCCGTGGCTCATGTGGCTCACGCTGTCCAAGATGCCGTTGTACACCAGTAGGTCGTCCACTAGCAGCTACACACACACACACACACAGATATACAGTAAAGCATGTACAGAAAGCTTTTGTTGCTTAAAAAAAAAAAAAAAAAATAGCCTACAAGTGGCAAAAAGGCTCACCCCAAATTCTTTAACACCCCTTTGTGGGGTTTTGGAGTAGTTCCACAGTTTAATCATGGACACGGTCACCGGTTGATCAAAGATGACATACACACGGTTCACCTGGATGCAAACAACAGATTAAAACAAGAGAAACGGCAAAAAATCCTCTCTTGCACATCCTCACCAGCCCAGGGAGCACAGGAGCCAGCCAGGTGTGCCTGCCATCCTGCGTGCTGTTGATCCCGTCTATTAATTTATCCGGAGTCCTCACGTCGCCACTCACATTGTCCAGTACATTAACGCTATCTGGGAAAGCTGCAATGTCTGGCATACGTTGAGGAACCTGTTGCAGGTTTGAAGAAGCAGCCATTCAACTGCATGGAAATACTGCACTGGTTAGAGTCGATGAGTGGTCTCGGTGGTCATTCTAAGTCTAATGTTGCGCAATACAAGAGCTGTATCAAAAACGTCGTTTTAAAAGATGATAATGCTCGTCTTAGGGGAAGGACCTTCTTCCTTCTCATTTACTGTTTTGTATTATTGTGTGAATGTTGAGAAACAGCTGCATGGTGGTTCGCATGTTGGCCCCACAGTCAGTAGACCGTAGGGTCGTATCTCCGTGTGAACTTTGCACGTTCTCCCCATGCCAAAAATACGCATGCTAGGTTAACTGGAGACTGTAAATTGCCCATAGTGACTGTGGTTGTGAATGGTTGTATGTGCCCTGCCTACTCAAAGACAGCTGGGATAGGCTCCAGCATGCCCATGACCCACCTAGCGGTATGGGTGGATACTAAGAAGCATAAGCATGCTAACAGTTAGCATGTTAGTCATTCATGTCAGTATGCACCTAGATGGCATGGATTAAAATCATTCTTGCTGGGTGCTAGCATGCTAACTGTTAGCATGTTCGTCATTTTGCACATTTGTCAACCCATTCAAACTATTCCATCATATTCATGATACATTTCAGTTGTAGTGCAGCTTTTCAGCATTCACACATCATTTCTACAGAAAGTCCTCCTCTACTATTCCAACAACTAAATTGGCTTTTGGGGCCCTTAATATACTCAAAAACTCACCTCACTTTGCAAGCAGTCTGGCAAAAATGTACATATTTTAGTGGTACCAGGCACCATGCCCTTAGAACCAGACAGCATCGCTTCCCAGAGAGTGAGAGAATATGAGCACCTACCACCAATAGCTTTTGTTTGGCATAACAAGATGCTCGAAAGTCATCAAAGAACATATTCTGGAAGACACAACAGAAGTCAGCCATTTCGGTTTGCAGATGCCACTCTTCCGGGATTTGGACTGTTTTAAGATTGTAGTATGCAGTGTTGTACAACCACAGTACATCACACTTGGAGCTGTTTCTAATAGTGTTGAAATGAACACATCCTTGACTTGTTAGGACTGCAAAGAAAGATACTGTTGTCACTGAGGCTGATCTTCTCGTGGTTTTGGTTGTAGAACTCCACACCATTGAGGCCGATGTAGTAAGGGTCCCCCCAGGTGGTTAACAGCTGCAGCTGAAAGATGACTGGCAGGCAAAATAAATGAAGGAATACTAAATATGAGTTTTAATAGTAAACACAGTCTTGTAATGGTTGCGTTTCCTAAAAGGATACATCCACAAGGCATGATGGGAGCCTCATAATCCATGCTGGCCTGTTCTGCTTTCTTAGCACTTCGTCTGAAGAGGACACAAGTCAATTGTTAAACCCCTTTCTCTTATTAATTAACACACAAAATAGTGCATACTCACTTGTTGGGGTATTCATCGGCACTCTTGTTCTCGGTGGGCGTCTGGATGTAGTCCACAAAGAGGATCTCTTGAGCAAAGTCAAAGTGACAGTTGCCTGGTCCTTTCCTGATCAGAAAGCCCTCCACCGGGGAGATGGCCACATCATCCATGATCAGATGGATCACTTTCACCTGGGTACATATTAGGAAAAACCTATTATCATCAAAAGTCATTCATTTAGACCACGTGTGTCCAAACGCTTTCCAGCGAGGGCCACATGCTGAAAAAGGGCCACTTTGACATTTTGTAAACCAACACATGTACATATACTAAGAAGTTATGTACTGGATGTTTCAAGGGAAAAAGTTGCATCTCATCTCATTTTATTATGAACTTCGCCCCCCCCCATTTTTTTATTTATCTAAATTTTCCAAATATTTCATCTTCTTAAATAATCTTCATAAATTTTCTTCTCGTAATATTATAACTTTATTTAATATAACTTTCCCCCCCAACTGAATTTTCCAAGAATTACAACTTTATTTTGTTTTGTTTCTCATAATATTATGAATTCAATATTTCCCCCCCATGCTACTAAAATGACAAATGAATTTTCCTCATAGTATTACGATGTTAATTCTCATGAAATTAAGACTTTATTTTTTGTTAGGATACAATCTTTTTCTCTTAATATTTTGTTTCATTCTTGTTTGGTTTTTTTTTTCAATTTTCCAACTATTTCAACTTTCTTCATGTAAATATTTTCCTCTAACATAACTTTTGCTGCAACCTCATCTTCCAAAAATTATGTTGTTTTGTTTTTTATTGCGTCTTAAAAATACATTTAACTTTATGCTACTAAAATGTTATTTTTCCTTATAACATTACACCGTTATTCTTGTAAAATTATGACTTTTTCTCATTAGATAACTTTTCTTTCTCTTAATAATAATAATAATGTTTAAAAAATGTTGCTGTTATTTTTTTTGTTTTGTTTTGTTTTCTTGTTAAATAATTTTTTAGAAAAGTGCTACGGGCCAATAAGAAAACAGCCGCCAATGTCCCTCGGCTGCACTGTGGGCACCCCGATATAGACCTTTAATGTTATTTATCTTACCCCTCTATATGAGTCCTCGGAGGACTTGTTATAGTTCCAAATGCGGAGCCCAGCAATGGTCTGGGCATGTGGAAAGGTGATGGTCACAGTGTGGGGCTCTCCATAGGAGAAAGGAATCAGCCACATGTGATGGTCATCGGTGGTGATGTTGTGGCCGTCTATAATCCTGGGAAATGACAAAGGCAGCTTTCAAAAAGAGCATCAAGCATAGTAATGTATTGACGCTAATATAAGACGCCCATGAATAGAAGATGGTCCCTCCTTATCAAGATCTGTTTTAGGAAAAATATTTTCCCGGACAAAAACCCACTACAAAATATCAATAGATCATATTTTTTTCTGTTATTTGATGACTCTCCTTCACTGATCACCATTATCTTAAAATTAGCGTCCTAACTCGTGTTTTTTTCCCAGCATGTGTCATCTGCGTCGTGGCTGCATCTCTCCAGATCACTGGTGTGTGTGTGTGTGTGTGTGTGAGAAAAGCATTGACTCGCTGAGGGAGAAGCTGTTTGGCGCCACTTGTTTGCAAGTATAACTCTCTAGACCAGGGGTCCCCAACCACCAGACCGTGGCCCAGTACCGGTCCGTGGGCGGGGCCGAACTGGGCTGAGGAAACCTTTCAGGCGCAATGATAAAAAAAAAAATACACACACACAAAAAAAAAATACTTTTGTAAATAACTAAATACAATTTTAAGTAAATGAACATAAATTTTGGAAATATGGGCCATTATTTTATTAAAAAAAAAATATATAGTTCGAAATTTTTGCACTTTTATGTTGTTTGTTACGAGTGTCTCACTTTGACAGTCCTTGAACGCACCATCGTACGTGCGCTAGCCTTCTCCCACTCTGCACAGATTGTCAACTATACTGTATTTTTATCGGTTTTCTTTCACTTCATATTTGCTCCCAAATGCGGATACTCTGTGAGAATGCATAGAGGTAAAGCTTGATGACGTTATCGAGTGCTCTGTATTCACTTTGTGCTTTTAATTTGATGTTGTTCCTGTCTTAGTTTTACACAATACATACTAAATTAAATAAATTACATCGCTATACGACCCCCCCCCGGTCCGCGGAGATTTCTGGGAACACGCGCCGGGCCGTGGGTCCAAAAAGGTTGTGGACCACTGGTCTAGACCACGAACGTGAGACGACCAGTCTTTTTCAGATTTTATGTTTAAACTCCATCATGAACTTCAACTTTACAGATGCCACGTATGCTCACAGGAATGGTAATCATGGTAATTTTTCCCTGCAGAAAAATTTGCAGTGGCCACAATTTGTGGAAATATGTTATTTTCATGAATATGTCAGACATACTTATCAAGGGTGCGCAAGTCATGTCCGTA
The DNA here is from genome assembly GCF_027744805.1 of Dunckerocampus dactyliophorus. Taxonomy (NCBI): domain Eukaryota; kingdom Metazoa; phylum Chordata; class Actinopteri; order Syngnathiformes; family Syngnathidae; genus Dunckerocampus; species Dunckerocampus dactyliophorus. The sequence continues at coordinate 37,365,171 of NC_072820.1, forward strand.
TTCAGGCAGGTCGTTGAGGTCTCTGGGTGAAGCGGCCATGATACTGACGTCCAAAGGTAAACCCTCTCCATCCTTTCCCACCACCTCCAGTCCTGTAAGACCCATGTAATGAGAGTCACCCCACGTAGACGTGAACTCCAGTCGAAGGCCTTGTGGAGTTGAGCAGAGAGGTATATTTCATTGATTGCAAATTTTTAAGACTGGAAAGAAGTCGTTAGGATGTAAACTGAAATATTTGTGCTCACACTTTCCAGTGTACATCCCAGGAATCTGCTCCATGCTCTCAGACTGGCTCACAGTGGCGTTGAGGTGAAGTTTCAGCTGAAAGAAACCATAATAATAAACACTGTTAAAATAAAAGAATAAATGTACTTTTTCACGACATTGTAACATGAGTGTGCGGCCCGGGGCTAGAGCCGGTTTCTGACCACCGCACTTATTTGCTCCACTTTTGAAAGAAAAGACATTCAAATGGACTATTTTGAAGTTATGTGTTTTCATGACATCATAGAGGAAAAACAACCTTCCTCGTGGAAATCATAACGCCTCTCGCCAAATCGTATCTAGATGAGCTTGCACCATGTATATGCCCACCACTTCCAAAGCAGTTTTTTTGGGGGGGCGCTGCTTAGAGTGCAGCTTCAGTAAGTAATGATGTGGACGAGTTAAGTGGATGCTAATATCACATTTTTAAGTCTTATGCAGCAATCTTGTTTTGAGCTGACAAATCTTAAGTAAGTTTGATCAAGTGTAGAATTACTACAGCTTCTGTTTGGGCTGCTGGAAAAAAAAGCATCTCACGTCTCATCATCTGAAATAATGAGTGAAGCTGGGAACATAGAGTAGAGGTAGAAACTTTATAGTGTGTCAAAAAATCCACTATCACCAACACGTTTCAAAAGGCTGGACTACAGCATGATGAAGAGGATATCTCTAAAGGGCTAATTTGCCTTGAGACAAAAGTGATACGGAGAGCGACAACAAAAGCGAGAGAGACTGAAAGTATGTGATGAAGGAATTATGAGGCTTTTCAAATCTGACGTTGAAGACGACAACTTTAGTGGTTTCAGTTCCCAGGAGCAGGTTGAAGACGGCAATGAATGACTTTTCTGGTGGGCTACTGTTTAACCTTGTTACACGCACTGTTCGGTGCTGTTTGGGAAAAAAAGTATTTATTTAATCACAAGCCAAAAAATATTTCTGTGTAATATTTTTCCATGTACTATACATCCCATGTTACTACGTGGATACTTGAGGCTTATAGACTGGTGCGGCCTACTTATGTACAAATCTTTTTTTCTAATTTAGTGGGTGCAGCTTATATACTGGTGTCCAGAAATGATGGTACTTACGGCAAGGTCCTCCTCTCTAAAGCCAGCTTGTGTGAAAGGTCTTTCCTCTCCCTCTCCATCTGCAGTGCGTGGTCTCTGCAGCTCCTCTTCATACACGGGATTGTCCAAGCCTTCATTTTCACGAAGGAAGGTTTCATCAAAACGGGACATTGCCTCCAAGATCTCATCATCAGTAGTAAATAAAATAGTGTCTCCGAACTGATCCAATCCTGCATTCAAAATAGTGTAAGCTGTAATGTAAAACAAAAGCAAATAACATGTAGCAAAACTTCTTCCATACCTCCAGAGAGCGTCCCAGAAGCTTTAGCGATCTCGCCCCTGAAGATGCACCGCCCATCCAGCAGCATCTCCACCTCCTTTACCCCTCGGAAAGAGTGGATACGTGACTTGTTGTAATTCCACACACGGATCATGGCAACCTGGTAGGGATGTCCAAATTCCAGAAAGATCATGTGGCTACGTCCAGGCGTGAACGGGGCAAGCCAGAGGTGCATGTCGTCCTGTGTGCGATTTACACCGTCGATCAAGTTGGTGACCACGCGGGGATCCTTGCCGTAAGCTGGGAGTATGTTGATATCTGGGGGGTCGGCGGTGATGTGGGCTGGCTGGAGGGGCTCTCCACTGGAGCTGAAAACCTCTAGGCCGTTGAGGCCAACATAGTGGCGGTCCCCCCAGGTGGACACAATGTTAATGACCAATCGTTGGCCTTTGGGAAGCACCGGGATCTCAAACTCCTCCTCTGCTTCCATGAAGGAATCCCCGTCAGGGACCTCACATGGGAGCTCCCGGGCGGCTAAGGAGGAGGAAGCTGTGCGCACAGAGGCAGCGGAGGGGTTGATGGGGGCCGTAGTGGGACCGCGGCTGTGTTGCTGCTGGAAGTCATCAAAGATGTCGCCCTCAAAGCCCATGTTGGAGATGCGACCACGCTGACACTGGTTGAACTTTGTGAGGGAGTCCCAGGACTCCATTAGGCTGTCATCCTGATGGCTGTGCAGAAGGGGCCTTGGAGTACGCTGCCTCCTGCTGGTGCTGATCGCCACCTCTGCAGAAAACAAACGCAATAAGGTCATCGTTCATGAGGAGCCAATATGTGTCAAATTTGTATAAAATTGTGACAAAGTGCTCATAAACCTGTGTTTGACAGAACAGCAGCTTTTATGTGTTGCTCCTCCATCTGCCTGTTTCGCAAAGAGCTCCTTCGCCCGCTGAAGGGCCGTTCCTGCTTTGGCTCTCCGAGCTCATCCAGCAGATCGCAGCTCATTTCCAAAGAATCCACCTTGCACTGTGCTCCGTTTGCTGACCTCTCCCCTCCCCTGCACACCCGGCCTGGGTTACAAGCCAACTCCGGGAGCAATGAGGAGGACGAAGCCGATGGAGATTTGGGTTCTGCGGGTTGCTGAGGCACCAGCCAGCGTGGCTTTTCTCTGCTTGCCTCACAGCCCTCAGGAGCGGCTCTTTTCAGGGGCTGCAGCCACTGGGGGGTCATTCGCGATGATGACGGTTGCATGGTGACCGTCTGCGACATGGGGACTGAATGGTCAGCCTGCTGCCTGTGACTGGGACGCTCCTGTGAGGCGGACAGATCAAAAGAGTTCCTTTGTGCAGAGGAGCGCCGACCAGAGATTGATGGAAGAGGCATGTGCAGACCCTCCTGTGTGTCCATCATAGCTTGGCTTGATGCATCTGATGGTGGCAGGGCGGAACTGTGGTGCTGGTGCGTGCTGCTGCCTTCACTGTCCTTCCTATCATCATCATGCCTCTGGGGGCTGGCCCCATGCAGATTGTGTCCTGAAGATGAAGGGCTGGAAAACAAAGAGTCTGAAGCCTGGAAATCCTGGAGCTCAATTGTGGTGCTGTAGTCAAAGACCTGATTGCCGCAGCCTCTCTCCAATTCGCCCTCAAAGACCAGCGTGCTGTTCAGGTACAGTTTTATATCACGTGCACCAATGTCAAGTTCCTGAAAGAAGAAAAGAAAAGAAAAAAAACACACTGAGTTGCAAAAATAACTCATTCTATTTATAATGCACTTTGCAAGGTGCTCAAAGACAAGTTGTCACAAAATCACAAAGATTATTTGCCTTTTCAGTATTTTAACAGAAGGTTTGAAACTTCCACTTCAGCTTAATAAAAACATTTATGCACGTAAAGGTTTTTAAATGAATAATTACCACCAGCTAACCAGCTTTGTGACATCAGTAGCGCAAAACAACACACCAATCATGTCTTACACTACACGAGTGTCCATCTCATGTACAAAACCACCACTCGGTTGAAGCATGCCGTACACTTTGAATAATTTGTACACAAAAAAGCAGTGAATGAGTCCCCAAGCTAGCTAGCACTAAGTAGCCCTTGTGGATAACAAGACATGACTACAACTTAAATCCGCCTGATCCTCCTGGCATAGAGCTAACTCAAACTTGGATCAGCCTAGATTCTTCCCACTCGCATCTCCTTACCGGATGGGGTCAAGCACTCACTCAGAATCCGCCAAACTTTAAGGAAATTATTATGGTGGACTAACAAAAGCAAAAACAATACCTATCGGGCAGTAGCACTTAATGAACAGCGGTGAGGATGAAAGAAAAGCCCATGTTTCCTCTTGCACTAATCTTCCAGGCTAATCTCCCCCTGCTCCACATTTGGACAGACTGAGTGGCAGCACAGCCAGCCATTGCTTAAAGAGAACTGCACGCCTGACATAACCAAACAAAAAGGGTCACTTCACATTAGCAAAAACAACACACGAGCATGTGGGAGAGCCACAAATGAAAATACAACTGATAGGAAATGACAGGGAAAGCAACGCTACTAACATTGAGGCTTCTGTTGTAGTTCCAGATTTTGATGCGAGATACTCCAAAATCTGCAGAGCGCTCCGTGTTACGGATGATGAAGTAGAGCTGGACGGGAGGGTGGAAGGGACACGTCCACATATGGCGTTCCTTGGTTGTCTGTAAGCCCACAAGTAAATCATCATGTGGTACTGCATGTAGTTTTTGCAGATGAGGATTACATGTATTTATTTACTGCATTTGGCTTCTCTCAGGTCGCTAAATAAAAAAGGTATGAAAATGGACAAAACTCATTATGATGCGGTACAGTTCTTACAGCAGTGTAACGTACCACCATAATAGGTAATACATATTAAGTGACCATATTTAGCTGAATATACAGTGGTATGAAAAAGTATCTGAACCTTTTGGAATTTCTCACATTTCTGCATAAAATCACCATCAAATGTGATCTGATCTTTGTCAAAATCACACAGATGAAAAAACTGTGTCTGCTTTAACTAAAACCACCCAAACATTAATAGGTTTTTATATTTTAATGAGGATAGCATGAAAACAATGACAGAAGGGGGAGGAATAAGTAACTGAACCCTCTGCCTAAGGAGACTTAAAGAGCAATTGAAACCAATTTTTACCAAACAATTCAAGTCAGGTGTGTGCCCAATCACTGATGAGTGGTGTAAAGCTGCCCTGCCCACTATAAAACACACAGAATTGTTAAGAATTGTCTTGATTAGAAGCATTGTCTGATGTGCACCATGCCTCGCTCAAAAGAGCTGTCTGAAGACCTGCGATCAAGAAGTGTCGATTTGTATAAAGCTGGGAAAGGAATCAAAACCATCTCTAAAAGTCTGGATGTTCATCAATCAACAGTCAGAGAAGTTGTCTACAAATGGAGAGAGTTTGGCACCGTTGCTTCTCTCCCAAGGAGTGGCCGTCCACCAAAGATGACGCCAAGAGTTCAGCGCAGAATCCTCAGAGAGGTAAAAAAGAACCCTAGAGTGTCTGCTAAAGACTTACAGAAATCACTGGCACAGTCCAATATCTCTGTGCACACATCAACTATATGTAAAACAATGGCCAAGAATGGTGTTCATGGGAGGACTCAACGGATGAAGCCACTGCTGTCTAAAAAAACATTGTTGCTTGTTTAATGTTCGCAAAAAGGCACTTGGACACTCCACAGAAGTTTTGGCAAAATATTTTGTGGACTGATGAAACCAAATTTGAATTGTTTGGGAGGAACACACAACGTCATGTGTGGAGGAAAAATGGAACAGCTCACCAACATCAACACCTCATCCCCACCGTGAAGCGTGGTGGAGGATGCATCATGGTTAGGGGCTGTTTTGCTGCCTCAGGGCCTGGACAACTTGCGATCATTCATGGAAAAATGAATTCAAAAGTTTATCAGGATATTTTGCAGGAAAACCTGAGGCTGTCTGTCAGACAGTTGAAGCTAAAAAGAGGATGGATGCTGCAACAAGACAATGATCCAAAACACAGAAGTAAATCAACTTCAGAATGGTTTCAGAAGAACAACATACACGTTCTGGAGTGGCCAAGTCAAAGTCCACACTTGAACCCCATTGAGATGCTGTGGCATGACCTCAAGACAGCGATTCATGCCAGACATCCCAGGAATCTGACTGAACTACAGCAGTTTTGTAGAAAAGAATGGGCCAAGGTTAGTCCTGATCGATGTGCCAGACTGATCTGCAGCTACAGGAAGTGTCTGGTTGAAGTTATTGCTGCCAAAGGGGGGGCCACAAAATATTAAATGTGAGGGTTCAGTTACTTATTCCTCCCCCTTCTGTCATTGTTTGCATGCCATCCTCATTAAAATATAAAATCCTATAAATGTTTGGGTTTTAGTTAAAGCAGACACAGTTTTTTCATCTGTGACAAAGATCAGATCACATTTGATGGTGATTTTATGCAGAAATGTGAGAAATTCCAAAAGGTTCAGATACTTTTTCATACCACTGTATGCTGATGAAATATACATATATACACACATATGTATTAAATTCCATTATATAAGCAGTACCAGTGTATAAGTCGCACCCACTAAATTTAGAGGAAAAAATAGATTTGTACATATAAACAGTGCAGGCCACAAGTTTGGACACACCTTCTCATTCAATGCAGTTACTTTATTTTTGATAGCGCTGCAAACCCTTGGTGTTCTCTCAATGAGCTTCATGAGGCAGTCACATGAGGTGGTTTTCACTTCACAGGTGTGCCTACTTAGTGGAATTTCTTGTCATATTAATGTGGTTGGGACCATCAGTTGTGTTGTGTGTGTACAAACTTTTGGCCTGTACTGTAAGCCGGACATGTCCACATCATAAAATGGCATATTGTGGCAAGCACATGTCTGTAAGGACTAGGCAGCTCTTTATTTGACAGGAGCCAATCATGAGCCATGAAAAAACTCACAACAAGCTTGTCAACCCATTGGAAATTGCAGGAGGTCATTATTCAATATAACAGTCTGAGTCACGGTATCATCCTACAAATAAAACTAAAGTCATCACACAGCAACTTAACACTCAAAAGGCATACCTAATAAATGTGCAAACATGTACCAGCCATAAATTAGCCACACCACTGTATTAGCCGAACAACTAAAGGTACATTTGTTTGGACAAATATAATGATAACAAATATAGCTCATAATAATAATAACCAAAATCACTTAAGTTCTTACATGAATAGCTATAGCATTGTACTGCCAAAAAATGTAATTCTTATGAGCTATTTTTGTTGTCATTGTTATATTTGTCCAAACAAAAAGGTACCTTTAGTTGTATCAGGCATTAAAATAAACAAACTGAAGAAACAAGGGTGGTCAAATCATTTTTTCCATGACTGTGTATATACAGACCCTTTCCAAAAAATTAGAATGTCATGGAAAAGTTGTTTAATTTCCATAATTCCATTCAAAAAGTTAAACTTTCATAGATTATAGATTCAGGGCCCACAATTTAAACGATTTCAAGTGTTTATTTGTTTATTTTTACATAATTTGGGCTTCCAGCTCATAAAACCCACAAAAACAGGAATTCAAAAAATTAGAATACTGTGAAGAAATCAGCCCAAATTTTGCAGGGCATGAATGTTTTAAACTGAGTGTCACACACTAATCATCTACTAAACTCAAATCACCTGCACAGGCTTCCCCAGGTGTCATTAAATTGCTTCAGTTTGGTTCAATTGTCTCAGTTGGGTTCAATATGGGGAAAACTGCAGACATGACAACTGGCCAGAAGACCATCATTGATACCCTCCATAGGATGGGTAAGCCACAAAAGTTCATAGCTAAGGAGGCTGGTTGTTCACAGAGTGTTGTGTCCAAGCATATCAATGGAAAGTCTAGAGGAAGGGCAAAATGTGGCAGGAGAAGATGCACCAGCAAAAGAGATGACCGTGGGCTTCAGCGGATTATCAAACAGGGAAGATTCAAGAATCTGGCAGAGATCCAGAAAGAGTGGAATGAGGCGGGAGTCACAGCTTCAAAAACCACCACATTCAGACGCATCCGGGAGATGGGCTACAACTGTCGGGTTCCTCGGGTCAAGCCACTTCTGAACCTGAGCCAACGTAGGAAGCGTCTCCACTGGGCCAAGGAGAAGAAGGACTGGACTGTTGGCCAGTGGTCCAAGGTCCTCTTTTCTGATGAAAGTAAAGTGTGCCTTTCATTTGGGAATCAAGGTCCAAGGATTTGGAGGAAGACGGGTGAGGAACAGAACCCAAGCTGCCTGAGGTCCAGTGTGAAATATCCACAGTCCGTCATGATTTGGGGTTCAATGTCCGGTGCAGGTGTTGGTAAACTCTGCTTTCTTAAATCCAAGGTCACCGCAACAGTCTACCAGAATGTTTTAGAGGACTTCATGATTCCTTCTGCTGAGGATCTGTATGGAGATGCAGATTTCATCTTCCAGCAGGACCTGGCCCCTGCCCATACCGCCAGAAGCACCAAAACCTGGTTTGATGCCCATGCCATCACAGTGCTTGACTGGCCAGCCAACTCACCGGACCTAAACCCCATTGAGAATCTATGGGGTGTTCTCAAGAGGAAAATGAGGGGCACCAGACCCAACAACAAAGAAGAGCTGACAGCAAGCATCAAGGAAATCTGGGCTTCCATAACTCCCAGGCAATGCCACAGGCTGATTGCTTCAATGCCACGTCGCATCGAGGCAGTGATTAAGGCAAAGGGATTCCCAACCAAGTATTGAAGATTGACAAATCTTTTTGAAAGTACCATATTTTGATTGATTTGATGTGATCCTAATTTCTTTCTTTTTTTTCCTGCAAAAACTGAGAAGTAAATGGTGATTTCTTCACAGTATTCTAATTTTTGGAATTCCTGTTTTCGTGGGTTTTATGAGCTGGAAGCCCAAATTACGTAAAAGTAAACAAATAAACACTTAAAATCGTTTAAATTGTGGGCCCTGAATCTATAATCTATGAAAGTTTAACTTTTTGAATGGAATTATGGAAATTAAACAACTTTTCCATGACATTCTAATTTTTTGGAAAGGGTCTGTACATATCCAGGTCAATACAGTCACCATATCAACTACTAAGCATTATTACAAAGGTTAAGGCTACATTTGAATGTTTTTTTATTATTACCATAGCTTGTGAATGCGTACCTAACAGTCATTTTCAATGTATGCGTACGTAAATCCGAAATTGTAGTTCTCGATTAACAGAATGTGCATGAGAATGGGTTACCCGGTGCAGACCGACCTTCGCCTTGCCATTGATGAGTGCCGCCAGATTGCCAGGATAGTCTGCGTTCCTGATGTCAAGGTCATGAGGCGACACGTACAGCTTCTTGTTTGCGGGGCCGAAAAACTGCAACTCGGTCAGGCCGACCTGCAGTTCGTGGCCCCAGTTGGACAGAATCTCCATGGTGACGTAAAGAGCAGGGGTGACCTCTTGGGAGCGCCTCGGCTGCCACAATGACAACAGAAAGTGCTCAAGGATTGCTGAGTCAAGGAATGTTGACCTGGAGTGTCTTACTCACCAGCGTTTTGCTGCAGTCTGTTCTGAAACCCTGAGGAATGTTGAAGGAGGGTGCAGCTTCCAGCTCCTCCAAGGCTTTCAGCAGTTTGTGCTGCTCCCTGAAATGCGACATGACGCACATCAAATGTACTGTTCTGACTTCTGCACCATCATCGCTATGAAAGTTAAATATCTGGGAAAGTACAAAGTGCAGTGGATCACTACAAATACAAGCAGCATGATTATGATCTGCTTTTTGTGTCTATTCGTCATATTCTATCATCAAACCTGGAGCCCATGAGGTTGATTCTCTGCATGGCCAGAGTGACACTGCCATCCTCTCGATCGTTGCTGTTGCGCTGCACTAAGCCGTTCATCATCTGGTGGCCTCTGCCCTGGATCAAGTGAAGCAGAATGGAAAAGTCAGATGCACAAAAAAAAAAGCTTTTGGGATAAGGTTTAGTCGCGAGCCAAATCTGTGACTGGATTAAAAGCATACAGTGAAATTCGGAATGAGGTCATAATGGTGGGGGGGTGTTGTGCAGACCATGTTGTGAGTGAAGAGCTCAGGACTTCTGTTTTCTCTCTGGATGGCCTGGCACACCCTACGTGCGACCTCGTCTGGGTCTTCCTCCTCGATGAAAGCCCTCCTGGCTGTTGACAGAGGCCTCTCTCTCTCTGCTTGACTTGCAGGTCCTCAAAAGCACACACATGATCTTGATATCAAACCTGTAGTATGCAGAGACATGTTCTCAAATGTTGCAAAAAAAACCCCAAACTTACTTGTATTATCCCAGCTGTCTTTTGAAGGAGGTCTATCTAATGTTTTGCTCTTCACCAACATTGGCTTACAAGGTATGAATGAGTCACTCTTTTCCTTCCTCTTTGCAGACAATGAACGCTCAAGCTTACGACCTAGAAATAATAGGAAAAAAAAGTGATGAAAATAAAAATAAAAATAAGCATATAAACAAATTATAGTAGACTCTCATACCTTTTAAAAATAATAAAGATAATATTTTTATATGTTTTCTTAAACTGCTGTATGTTTGGACATGTTTCAATTCAGACCCCTCTAAACCAGGGGTGTCTAAAGTGCAGCCCGGGGGCCATCTGCGGCCCGGCACTCATTGTTTAATGGCCGCGGCAAATTCTAAAAACATAATTTAACAAAAAAAAGAAAGAAAAAAAATTAATAAAACAGTAAAAATTGAAAAATTAGCAGTAATTGTACTAAATAAAGTGAATATAGAGAAAAAAAGTTGTCATCTATTGAGAAAAAGTCGTAATTTTACAAGATTAATAATGTAATATTATGAAGAAAAATGTAATTTTAGTAGAATAAAATTTAAATATAAAATAAAATAAATACATTTTTGAAGACGTAATACTATGGCAAAGAAACACATAAAACAAATTATTTTTGGAAAATTAGGTTGTAGAGAAAGGGATAACGGGGCCCCCCTCTGGAGCCAGGCCTGGATGAGGGACACAATGGCGAGCGTCTGGTGGCCGGGCCTACGCCCATGGGGCCCAAAGAGAGGACATGGGTACCCCCTCCAATGAGCTCACCACTCATGAGAGAGGCCAGAGGGGCCGGGTGCAGCGTGAGCTGGGTGGCAGCCAAAGGCAGGGACCTTGGCGGTCCGATCCTCAGTTACAGAAACTAGCTCTTTGGACATGAAATGTCACCTCTCTGGTAGGGAAAGAGCCTGACCTGGTGCACGAGGTTGAGAAGTTCCGGCTAGATATAGTCTGACTCACTGGAGAGTGCTCCCTCAGGGGGCTCCCTCTTTCTGCTGGGGGGACTTCAACGCTCACGTTGGCAGTGACAGTGAGACCTGGAGAGGCGTGATTGGGAGGAACGGCCACCCTGATCTGAACCCAAGCAGTGCTTTGTTATTGGACTTCTGTGCTCGTCACAGATTGTCGATAAACACTATATTCAAGCGTAAGGGTGTCCACATGTGCACTTGGCACCAGGACACCCTAGGCCGCACTTCCATGATTGACTTTGTGTTCGTATCATCGGACCTGCGGCCATATGTTTTGGACACTCGGGTGACGAGAGGGGTAGAGCTGTCAAGTGATCACCACCTGGTGGTACGTTGGCTCCGATGGTGGGGGAGGATGACGGTCACACCTGGCAGGCCCAAATGTATTGTGAGGGTCTTCTGGGAAAGACTGGGGCTTTTTGGCTCATGGAACTCCAGAAGCAGCTGACAGGTAACGGCAGGCCAAGCGGTCTGCGGTTCTGGCAGTCGCTGAGGCAAAAAGTCGGACATGGGAGGAGTTCGGAGAAGCCATGGAGAACAACTTCGGAGAGATTCTTTGAGAGTTTGCCGAACCAGTCGGCATGTGTTTTGTGGACTTGGAGAAGGCATTCGACCGTGTTCCTCGAGCAATTCTGTGGGAAGTACTCCGGGAGTATGGGGTATCGGACCAGCTAATTCACAGGCTGTTCGTTCCCTGTATGACCGGTGTCAGAGTTTGGTTCGTATTGCCGGCAATACGTCCGACCTGTTTCCAGAGAGGGTTGGACTCCGCCAGGGCTGTTCATTATTTTTATGGACAAAATTTCTAGGCCGCAGGATTGGGTCTCTGCTTTTTGCAGATGATGTGGTCCTGCTGGCTTCATCGAGCCGTGAACTTCAACTTTCACTGGATCGGTTCGCAGCCGAGTGTGAAGCGGCCGAGATGAGAATCAGCACCTTCCAGTCCGAGTCCATGGTTCTCGCCCGGAAAAGGCTGGAGTACCATCTCCGGGTCGGGGATGAGATCCTGCCCCACGTGGAGGAGTTTAGGTACCTCGGGGTCTTGTTCACGAGTGAGAGAAGGATGGAACACGAGATCGACAAGCGAATTGGTGCGGCGTCTGCAGTGATGCGGACTCTACATCAGTCTGTTGTGGTGAAGAGGAGAGCTGAGCTGAAAGGCAAAGCTCTCAATTTACCGGTCGATCTGCGTTTCTACCCTCACCTATGGTCATGAGCTTTGGGTAGTCACTGAAAGGACAAGATTGCGGGTACAAGCAGCCGAAATGAGTTTTCTCCGTAGGGTGGCCGGGCTCTCCCTTAAGGTGAGAAGCACTGTCATCTGGGAGAGACTCGGAATAGAACCACTACTCCTCCGCATTGAGAGGAGCCATGGGCATCTGGTCAGGATGCCTCTCGGACGCCTCTCTCGGGAGGTGTTCAGGGCAAGTCCGACCGGTAGAACGCCTCGGGATCCGCCGGAGCTGGACAAAGTAGCCGGGGAGAGGAAAATCTGGGCCCCCCGGCTAAGGCTGCTGCTCCTGCGACCCGATCTCGGATAAGCGGTAGAAAATGGATGGATGGATGGATGGAGAAAGGGATAATATTATGGGAATAAAGTTAAAATATTAAGGGAATAAGGTAATAATTATGAGAACATATGAAGATATTGGGGGGGGGGAGCGTGAGCGAATTTGATACTAATACGCTTTTCACCTACTGTATATCACAAAGCTGAGATGCATTTTTTTTTCCTTTCCAAAATATATTACAATTTTTTTTTTAAATTATACTAAGTGGCCCTTGCTGGAAAAAGTTTGGAAAGCTCTGCTCTAATAAGACACAAATCTGATCATTAAAAATAATATGTCAAAACATGTAATAATGCAAGCAGGTTTTTAGCACCTTCACAGTCAAGTACTTTAACACCTGTACACTAAACACACTCTTTCCCAAACTCATGGTTTTGTAGAGTGGACATGGTTTTATGCCTATTGTCTAGCTACTGTCTAATAATAACTATATACAGTATGTACACACACGCACGTGTATATGTATGTACTTATACAGTATATATATATATATATATATATATATATATATATATATATATATATATATGTATATACACACATATACACATATAGATATATACATATACACATATATATATAGTATATATACATACATACATACATATATACACATATATATACACACATATATATACATATACACATACACACACACACACACATATACAGTACATATACACACACACTACAACAACGCCACCACGTGTCTTTGTCCAGGCTGCTCAGTACAATATGGCTTAAGTGACAGTAAATGAATCTATCATACTATATGAAATACAACAAAATGCTCATAACACACACACACACACAGTATATGACCCCCCCCACATCTGATTTTTCTGTATTCTGCGGTTTTAAATCTATGCGTCTGTAACGCATTATAAAAAGTGTGTGTCCTGTAGTTTTATTGTACAGTAGTTAACATTGCCTTTACAAGATTTTACATTGTACAGTTTGACCTTGAACTGATCAATGGTTTCGTAATTCCAACAAGTCAGACCAGCCTCTTTTATGTGTTTGACCTCAGAGGTTCCACTATAATTTGCTTATGCTACTTATGTATAGGTCAGTGCTGATGAAGCAGATGAGAGAATCAATAGACATTTATATATTATAGTGGACTGTGGCACCCACCTTTCGGTGCAGGCCCAAAGTCAAGAACAATAAGGTCTGCTGGGTCTGAATGGCTATGGGAAGTGCTGGGCCGTTTGTCGGAGGAAGACCTGGAGGAAGACACAGGAAGCCCCAGTTCGTCTAGACTTTCCGTGCTCTCCTCCCGCTCGATTTGCTCCTCCACCCACTCTTCGTCTGACTCCTCCCCTGCTGAGCCGCGGCTGCTGCGCCGCATGCTGTTTTCTAGGCTGCGCCTTAAAACCTGGTTTAAAAGAGGTCAGCGGTAACTGTCAATCAAGGAGGCGCACACACCGATATGCACACCATTAATTAGGGGAATAACATACCTTATGTGATCATCCTCATTCATTTTCCCACTCACCTTTACTTCCTCAAGGTTGAGAAGCACCTTCTCGCTGTGTTCCTGATTTGCTTGTCCTCCTTGGCTCTCGGGCCGGGAACCGAGGCAGCGCAAATGCTTACAGGTGTCCCTTGGCGAGCAGGGAGTGTGAGGCGAGCGTGGGCCGGAGCTCTGTGTGAGGAGTGGTGGTGGGAAGGGGGCAAAAGGAAGAGATGGAGAGATGCTAAATAGTACAGACAGCTGCAGCTGACACACACAGCCCCTCCCCTTAACAGCAAACACCCCCACACACAGGCTTGGTTCTTTGCGCACTCTACCTCCATGTCTATGCTCTCATAGGGCTCAAAATCATCAGAGTAGCGCTTTTCTGGGCATATCTTCAAACCCAGTCCATCCTCTGTTCGGATTCTGATAGAATCCTGTATAAACATAAAAAAACAAAAAAAAACACACAGTTTCCATCTGAAGGAGGGATAGTGCCAATAAAGTTATGTACCTGCACCCATTCTTTCCTCTGGACCTTTCCTGGGGCTGTGTGGCTCCTCTGCTTGTGGCTGTCCTCCAAATTATTATCTTCACTTAGCTGGTAGGCGCTTTGAGAGACATCTGCTGATGAGTCACAGCACAAAAAAGGAACATGGAGAGAGTGTGCCGCACGGCGTTCGCTTGTGCACAGATGGAACATGCAATTATGCATGCAGATGGTCCAGGGCACATACGAGGAGGAACAGAGAAAACCTGCTGCAAGCTATAAACTGTCACTATCATTTATTCAGCGAGGACTGGGAATCATGGCATGCCAACTACAGGCTCATGAGTGGTGGCTATTAACAAGCGCTCCATATGGTGGGGGCGAAAGAGGCAAAAAGGCAGCTTCATGAGCAAATATAATTACTGACGTCAAAACACTTTCACATTCTGTGACGATGGACAATTTGTTTGAAGCATCATTTTTCATCATAAAATGACTTAATATTTCCCTCAATGAACCACAGTTACCCAGTGCCGGCAGCACTCATGCAGCCCCAGACCATGACCCTACCACCACCATGCCAAGACAACGATCTTCCAACACACTTGTGTTGGCAGCTATTGAGACAATAATGGCTGTGTGTTGACTCATTTCCAGTGGATAGTAAATCTATACTGCTACACAAGCTGCACGCTGACCAATCAAAGTTACATTTCTTTACTGTAGTCCTTCCCCCTTGAGTGTAATAAAAATAAAACACATACTACACTCTTCGCCAAAGATACATGACCGACACAAGTGAGTCTCTTCACACTCTACACGCAGCTCACTCTTGAGTATTATTGTTACTTCAGCCATACTGTACTGAGCAGCCAGGGCAAAGACAAAAGCGTTCCTACTGTGCAAAAAGTTAAATTTCCAGTTCTGTGGTTGTAATTATACTTTTACTATACTCTTTTCTGTCACTTTTACCTTTTTGTGGTGGCATAGCATCACAAAAAAATACAGTATGTAAAAGACAAAAAAAAAGCAAAATATACCCAATGAGTTATTGCTTGCTGAGCTGTACTTCCGGCTTGTGTTTGTGGGTTTTTACCAGTCCAGTAAGTGCTCACCTGCTGTACGTGCAGTCCTCCAAACGGGCGTGGCACTGGCAGGCTTGTTGTGCTTGAAGCTCTTGCATGGTCTCTTGCAGGATTCCGCATTGGCGCCATTAAAATAAAGAGAAAAGCCTTGCTCAAGTCTTTCCAGCTCGATCTGCCTGGGGCCTTTGGCTTTGAGGCGGCTCAGGATCCTGTGGACCAAAGACAACTTAGAAGAGTAACCTCAGAAGATTGCTTCTAACTTTCTAAAAACACGCAACCAAGGACTGGAAGTCATGCACGAGCTGAGCAGCTTGTCTGTGACATATAATCCTTGTGTTTGACCAAGAGCTCCTGCTCACACTTCACCTGTTTTTGTGCTGAAGGGCGATTAAATATTCATCCACATAGTCATCCGCGACAGGCTTCTTTCCTTGGTACGCCTTACTCGCCTTCAAGTGCACAAACACAATGCAAAAAAAGAGGTCAGGAAAGCCTAGATCATAAAAAAAAAACCAAGTACAAACAATATTAAAGATGGGTGTCACGAGACATTCAATCACAAGATGAGCCGATACAATAAGAGATTGGGTCTTATTGAACGACATGAGACGAGATTAGATTTTAACATTAGTTTTCAGAAAACTACAATGAAAAAATGTAAGTAATATATGACAATATATTGCAGTCTACTAATTTAATTTCTACTACGTTACACTCTTCTGCGTGCTAGCGGCCCCACCTCCACCCACTGAGACAAAGACACTGTTTGCCTGACAAAAGGGCTCATTCTATTCATGCCATTGTTCTATCGAACAAACGCGCCAAGGTGCTGAAACTAATGCACAGAGTGAACTCTCTCACTGCCTGTTTGGAGGTGAGAGACAAAGAAAACAGAGACACATGGACATGGCAGTAAATTACGACCGGAAAAATTATCAAGTTCCTTTTCTTTTATTGTGCAATTAATTAATTTATTATCGACACAGGCCGAGTGCCCACAAGACATTTTCTTTCTGAATGAGAAATCTTGTGAGATGTCTTGTTTTAATCTCACGAGATCTTAATAATAATAATATTAAGATATGTATACAACTTACATCTTTTGTTTAAAATTAACTATAAGATTAAATATGGGCCATCAACATCAAACTATAAACCAATGTAGCATGCACACAAGATTTACAACTAATTTGATCCCACAGTAACAGAATCTAGTCCACTGTGAAAGAAAATACATGAATTATCATTACTTACAACAACTAAGCACTTAGATTACGTGCAAGGCAGAGAAGAAAGATGAAAATCCCAAATATCCCTTACTTGAAAATGACCAGAGGCCAACTAGGCTACAGCATCTGTCAATGAGCTGGGAGGGAGCAGAAAACAAGCAAAGCAGGACAGAGGAACACAGAACAGTCGTTATCAGAGCTGAAATACAGTCAAGAGGATAACAGCGAAAGTAAAGAGCCTCTTTCGTGACGTGCAGAGTAAAAAAGCGCAGCAGACTGAACTGAACCGAGATGAGTGAACACGCCAAGCAAACGTGGCCTACCTCGTTATTATTATCCATCATGCGGCATCCACATCACCTTGTGGTGCGTTTCGGTGCCCTCGGAAAAAGCACCTACAGCGCCTTCTGACCTGGGATATCCGTCCAGAAATCAAGAGGGCTGCATCCACCATGTATAAATAACAATGGAAAGCTGTAGGAAGAAACATTGATTTAGCATTGCAGCTAACATGGTTACCAGGATAAATGTGCCTCTATACAGTACAGCTTCTTTATTACATGTCACGATCATATTTCTCTATGGAAAAATGATGACAAACTAACCTTCTTCTGTCTCAATGCCTCTAACATGCTCCCTGTTTGCTTCCAGGTTGTTTTCCTACAGGCATCCATCTTGGTCGAGCATTCTTCCAAAAATAAAGCATTGCTTTTATGGTGTTCACGCTTCAGATGGAAACAAGGTTACCTGTCACAATAGACAGCAAGGGAACACAAATATCCACAAGCTCGTCTTTAAATATTAAATAAAATACACGTGCAAACATGTTTTAGATATAATTTTCAATGACGTTACCCTGAAACTGAGAAATGGGGTTACATTTGACTTGTTGGAATAGCATAGCATGGGCTCACGGTTACATGACAGTGCATAGCTAATATCTTCCTTCGTTTCTATTACAACTAGACATTAACATTTACCACAAAAAGTAATACAGGATGATAAAAAACGGTAACCAGCACAGGCAACATAGTTAGCATATGCTAATAACGTAATGCTAGCCAACGAGCACCCACCTGAAATGTTTTAATGACAAAACCGAATGGGTACTAACTATGATGTAAACCGTAGCATCTAGTTAGATGTTAAAATACATTACAAGAATAACTTACCGTCTTTGTGAATGTTTTGTTAGCAGTTAACTTACAAATGAACGACTGTTTTCCTCATGCGTCCAGTGTTGTGATGGGTTACCAGTATAGCGCTCCGCCAATCAGGGGAGCCACAGGCGTCTAAAACACGCCCCCTTACGTCCCTGCAGCTCAAACGGCTTTAAGAAACCTCTTGACAGAGTAGCTTTAACTATTCGTTAATTAAGGCACACAACCCTCGACTAGCAACAGTGAAAAGTTCAACACTGTGTTTATTCATTATAAATCAATACAGTTCATATAAAAAGGATAAGATGAGGTCTGACATAAAACCGTTGTGGACGTAAACTAAATAGATCAGGGTATGGTCACTCTCTTGCCACACGATTCATAGCAGACTGGTTAGCACTCATTCACCCACCAACACCCGAGTCAATTAATCTACACTCTGTGAAAGGTTTAAATGGAATTAATGCGGCTGACATCAATTTGTGCCAAGTGTTGTAAGTGTAGCGACCTAGCATGCCATCCATAAGAGTTTTGTGCAATCTTATTAGATCGAGCCATCACCAGTCAACACTGTGCACTTTTTTTATATAGGCTGTGTCAATTCTTGACCACCTGGAGGTAAACATTTTTAAGCTTTGCATGTACTGTAACAGGATGGAGACCAACACATAGCTTTAGCAGATTTGGGTTTCAAGGAAAAGGCAGCATCATTGTGTTGTACACACACTTAGCTGCTTCTTGAAAAGAAATGGACATTTGTAGATATCAAAGTGAACAGGGAGCATTGTAGACTATTTAAACAAGTTACAAACCTCACTTGTGACTCAAACACCACTTCTCCAAAATTAAAGCGGGTCAGTTACTATGGAAACAGGATTTTCAAAAGGTATTGGTGGGGATGCAAATGAAACCGTCAAATGAATTACAGTATCTCCAGATATAAAATGCCCTTGGAATAGAATAGATCTGTTTGCCATGTTGTTGCAGGCCAACAGTGGTGAAGGCAATACTAGTGCAACTAATTCCATACTCACAGCACTGCAAGATAGAAGCAAACAATACATCACATTATTCCAATCAAGATAAGCCTCAAATTTCCAAAATTGTGGACTACCCCACCACCCCACCGCCTTCCCTTCTTCAAGATACAATACAAATCAGCAGTGTGACCAGATCGAAAGGAATAATTTATAAAATAGTAGTAAATGTTATGGCTTTTTTTTTTTTTTAACCAAGCCAAGTTTGTTGCACTATGGTAGGTAGGTGCAAGTAAAAGTGGACCCCAAGCCCTGCCACTTAAAGGAAAACTGCACTTTGTTTTTTTGTTTTTTGTTTTTTTTTTGGGGGGGGGGGGGGGGGGGGGGGGGAATTTGTCCATCATCCACAATCCTTATGAGACATGAACACAGGTCTCTCTGTTCGGTGCATTCCAAAGTTATTAAAGATAAAAAGAAACTTCTTCCGCCTATAAAGCCTTGTGAAAAAAACCTAAAAAATGCACCAACAACGCTCCATTTACATATAATGTGACGTTCATATTGACCAAGCTACAGCGCCGTTGTTAATAACATTGTTACGCTGATCGAACAACATCACTAGCGTATTAATACTTTGCCACACCGGCTAGCAACTAGCTTCACCATACACTCGCCCACAGAGCTTTACCGCTGCTCTCTCAATGCCACAGAGCACTATGAAACATCAAGCTATGTTTTTATTTTTGAGTTTGGAAAAGTTAACGTGAGGTGTAGGCGTTCATTTCTGTTGCTATGTGAAATCAATGCACCCAGGAAGGAAGTTCGGGTAATGCTTACAAGGACCAAAATACGGCAAAATACTGTAGGTATTACATGTTAAAGAATGTACCTGTTACTACATGGTCACAGCATGTATATAAAACCCTGTTGGTGTTTTAATAGCAGTCTTTGTGGGCGGTTTAGGTGTGTCCCATTACGTGCAGTAATGAGCTGTCTCGTTTTATCTGTTTTTATATCTTTAGAACACACAGAAAAGAGAAAGACACGTGTTCATGTCTTACAGGATTGTGGATGATGAGCAAAATATTTTTAAAAAGTGCATTTTCCCTTTCAAAACACACACAGGGAGCAGGGTTCTAGCAATAACTTAAATAGAAGTGCTTAAAATGTCAGTTCATAGAGCCCTTTCAAAACACACAAAAACTGCAATGCAGGAATCCCATCCCAACAGAAAAATGACCAGATGTAATGGTAATACTAATATTCATCCCATGGTTGACAAATGTGCAGTTTACATATAGGTTTCCTCCCTTACAAACGTTTCTTGTTCACAGGTCAGTGTCCCCCCCACGTCTGTGATCCACGACTGCCCTCTGTTTCAAGCCTGTCTGTGCTAGGAGAACACTCCGTCTCAGTCAGCATCCCCTCTGCATCTTTAGCCATCAGTACCTCCTCTTTTTTCCTGCGCTCCAATTCCCACTCCACAAAGGTGTCAAAGAGGCTGGGCCAGGCCTCGTCCTCGCTGTAGTTGCTCAGGTCGGGCCCGATAGCTTGGGTGAAGTTGAGGAACATGTTCCACGTGTCCCTCGAGATGCCCCGGACGCCTGAAGGGTTCTCTGCCAGGAAGTCCAGCCAGTGCTCCAAGATAGGAGGCATGTCCTGAGTGAACACCAGGCGCCACAGTGCAATGGCAATGTCCCGCTGTAGCGAGCGCTGGCCCTCGTCTGCGTCCAGGCCAAACTGGAAGGTGAAGCGGTAAAGGTCCTTGAAGTTCTCCTCGCCCTGGGCATCAAGTAGCATGCAGGGGAAGCGGGAGCAGATGCCTTCAAGGCTGTCTGCCTGGATTGCCTTGCAGCCCTCAACAAACTCCTTCCTGGTGAAGCAGACAAAAAACACTAAGTCAGAATGACATTGACAATTCACTTGAAAGTACTACTAACAATTGCTGCTTTTCCACTGCACAGTACCACCTCAGGTCAGCTCTACTTGTCACGGTAAGGGCTAGTAGTTTTTTCTCTACTTAAAATAAGTACAGTAAAAACAGACACCAAAGTTCAGTAGGGCCCTATGATTTCCGCGTTAGCGGAATCGCACACGGAATCGTGGAATTGGTTTATACAAACGGAATTTACTGTTAAACACGGAATCCGAAATAATGGAAATGAAATGTCATCGTGGCGAGAAGAAATGTGTAACCCGCTGTCTCCAGAACTAAATGTCAAAACGGCGGCGAGTTGTGCTTTACCACTTTAATGTAAGCCATCGTTTTACAATGCCCGCTAACCACGTGCAGGTTCTGGGTTAAAAAGACAAGAGGCACGTTTATTCTTGACACATTCTCAACACACTTGTGTTGCTTTCAAAATAAGAGCGCCGTTTGCTGCATCTTGTCTAATTGTATAAACAAAATAAGGGTGTCATAAAAATATCTTACTTTAATAATGCGATTGGAATTACATGAGTGTTTACATCGTCCTTAATCACAATTAAAATAAAATTAGACAACGATGTATTGCATCAAAAAATGTAACGATTTTTGCATTTAATTAATGGACATTTTATTCACCAACCCAAAAAGCACACACTCTACGCTGGTAAAATAAGTGTAGAAGGTAAAACACGGAGTTCTAAAAAAATGAAAACGGAAAACACAGAATTTGGGGAAAAAATAAAACAATTTATTGGGCCCTATTTCAGTTCCCACAAGATTCTGTCCTTAACAATAGAATCTAGGGATGCCTCAATCCGATCTGCAGGATTGGAATCGGCTGCCATTCCAATGTATTTTGAAGATCAGATAATATCGGCTTCTGCCACGATATCGGGCTCATCCAGCTGCCGTATCACATTTATAACTCTGAGCCACATTCCAACACGGTAGGTGCAGTAATTAATGCGCCTCAAAGCTGGTTCCCACTCGACTCACACCATCCGCAAGAAGAAGAAAACACCATGCAGACATATCCGCGGTGTACCGTGGTGAAGTGAGTTTCACATTGGACGCTGGAAATTCAGCTCTGTAGCTTCAGCATTAGTTCCCCCTCACTGTGCCCGGACTGCTGTGTCATTGTGCGGTGAGCTCGCACGCAGTGGTGGAGCTACGTGGTGGCCAATGGTGGCTGACCCTTGGTCACTCTCTAGCCACCTCACTGACCAACTCGACATTTCAGGAATCAACTTATTGCCACCCCATGCGAGTAATGGTCTCACCTTGGCAACAGTAATCAAACATTTCTGGTTCCGCCACATCACATGAGAAGTGCTGCTCTAACCACTGCTTGTTTACACTCCGGACCGTCAATAAATTACTATTGCACTGAAGTTTGTTAAAAAACGTCTTTTATTCTAAATCACACCACAAATTGATCTATAACCATGTCAAATGATTAGTCCTACCTAAAAGTATTTTGCATGCCCATTTTTTCCATTTAATTCTCTATTTGATTAACTTTTTTATTCGATGTATCCTTTATTGGATTAGGGACCTGACTCACAGAGGTTTGTTACAAAAGCCAAACAATATTGTTGGTCATGCTGTGTAATTAAAATGTAAATTCAGCAATACTTTGGTGGCATTATTTTTTATCCTTTGGAAGAGCTATTTTTATAACCATATTCAATTCCACAAATTCATGTTTGTAACAAAAAAATATATAAAACAAAAAATCGTATTGGATCGGCAAGACGATAAAAAAATCATATCGGATGCCAAAAAATGTAGATCAGGACATCCCTAGTAGAATCTGTTTTTATTGGCCAATTCCATTGTCATAAGGCCCCATCAACCATCCAACAAACCACACAAAGCATAACATCTTCCCTTGGAGGAGGTAATAATATAGGAACAAACAGTAATTCAGTCTTGACCTGGGGACCAGAGGATACCAGGTTTAGAGACCAGAAAAAGTACTGTCGAGGTCTCGAGCCCCATGAAACCTACTGTGTATTTGTGAGCATTGATTTACAGCCTTTGGTTTAAAAAGTGCTGAGCTAAAAATCAGAGAGGGGGAAGTCAACCATGACTCAAACGGAAGGTTCTTCTATTCAGTATACGTACACACTGACATTGGCAGGAGTGGTGGAGAAGGGGAGGAGGGTGGGGGTCAATGCAGGATGCATTTCCTTTGTATTAGAATCGCTAGTTACAACGAGAAACATGTCAACTATTAGGATTGCACAATTTTGCAAAAAATGTGAATGATGATATTCTTGTCATGGCATCGGCCATCAGCAGGTAGATCCAGGCCAGAGGAGCCAACTTTCCCTAACTGAGTGGTTCTCCATTATTTTCTGTCATGCATCCCCAGGGGACAGAAATGTTTTCACCCCCCGCCCCCGATTTGAAATATTGAGAACGTGGTAACACCTATCTGCCCCACTATTTGAGAAGCACTGCCCTAACTGGTGAGCCTTGATGCGTGACGGGAAGAGCAAGGAGGAAGTGTCGGCTGTCATGCCAATAACAGTGCAGCACAAGTGCTTGAGTTATGTTCGCATGTTAGTATGAATCCAGAGCTTAATTTTTTTTTATTTTTTGAGCAGCCCTACGACCTACGTAAGAAGCTCCCATGCTCACCTTGTAAACTTGCACATGGTGGCTGCTTGAAACTTCCAGGCGAGAACAAGCACACGGAACTCTGCCGGGTCCACACACAGGTCGTTGCAGAACCTCTCCATGCCTTCCTCCAAGATGGCGTCCTCTTGCTCATCCTTGTAGCAGCAAAACAGCTCCTCGATGTGCTTTATGGACAGCCCGTCTTTATCCGGGCTCTCCTCCTTACGCAGGTCTCCTATTAACGTCGAGATAACGGGGGTCTCCACGGTAACCTCGAGGGCCTTGGTGCCATTTGACAGCTCGTTGCCGGGCTTGCTGCTGCTGTTCGGGGCGCTGGGATCCTCCTTGTGGCCTCCGCCGCTACCCGCGCAGCTGCCTTTCTTGTGGTGAGACTTGGAGCCGCTCTCCTTGTCGCCACTCTTGCTGCCGAGCGAGGACGTCGGATTCTTGCACTTGGTGACACACTGGCCCATGTCTTCCTGCCTGGTCACCCGTCTGTCGATCCCCCTCACCTTCAGTCCCCGTCGGAACCACCTAAACGCCTCTGCTCTGGCCTGTCCAAATGTCTCAACATACCCTCAGGCCTAAGGTAGAGAATAAGGTTAAAATGTTGCTCCATACTGGTTGGATGCATTTGGACAGTGAATATAACTTTTCTTGTACGGCCACCATGGGTTTGAAGTAAGACAGATCAAGATGTGACTGAAGGGTCAACTTTCAGCTGTACTAAGAGAGCTTTTACAAACATATAGCATACTATACTATACTATACTATTGAGGACTTGGACATTATTGGCACAAACCAACCTTCTGAATCCTAGAAAATAAGATCTACTACACATAAAATGACTTCATTCATTCAAGATAAATGCTGTACTTTTGTGAAAAGTTTTTAAATGAATATTGAAAGTTCATTCAGTATCGGAATACTTTGACATAACTGTGTGATTACTCCAAAAGACAAACTTAGTTGAATAGCTAATACAACAAACTACCTGTGTCAAATCTACCTCGATCCAGGTCTTGTACTGCCACTTGTAAAAAACCTTAAAAATAAGAATCAGAGAAAACAAACACTTACATGTACATAAACATACACAAAAGTATCGAGATTAGAACAACTTCATACCAATATGAAAAGGTGATACTTTTTCTCCCAAAGTAAAAAAAAATTCTGAAAATCATGGGCCATTTGATATTTGGAGATTTATACATACGAGTCTTAGCTTTTCTTCCTATCGCTCACATACACCAGTAACTTGTAGCAATTCAGCCGCAACACAGACACCTGATCAAAGCTTGGGCAAGTTAGCAAACAACACAGGAGGAGTTAAGATACCGATTTTAAAAAGGAGGGGTTGTCTTACGTATATTCGGCTCAATAAGGTATACTTGGATGTGTAAAGGAAAGTATGCTGAACTAATTAAACAGGCAAGTACCATGCCAATACTCTTAACCTCGGTTTTGCGATTCATTCCAAAAGATCAGATGAAAATCGAATGTACAAAAAGCGAAGAAATTCATTTACACATTTTACAGATAATAATTATAGTTTTACATGCAAAAAAAACATAGCAAATAACCCACACACACATAGATAAAGATGATTCAAGGATTCCCTGGCCAGAATGTGTCTATAGTGTCCCAACTCTAAAAGAACCACTATCCATTATTCACAGAGACTGAGTCATGAATGCACAGATGCTCAACTAGTTTGTTCGGCACACTGTTTGGCCTTAAGATAGCCGAGACATATTTTTGGCTGCAGTCATTTTAATCGAAAAACAAATCCTACGAAAACCAAGGCATACAAAAACAGAGGTTCCACTGAACTATAAAAGCAACAGAGAGGTTACATTGACTTTAATGGTGTGATAATGTGTAAGAAAATATATAGCTGGTTACTTACAAACTATTCCCTCAAATGGCATTGGCCAAAGATCACAGTCCCTTTCTGCGCTTTTCCATCATTGTGACCTTGACATCTGCAATGCTGAATGAGAAGAAACAGCGTCTTGTCATCATAAGCAGAAACCCAACCTGCAGGCCTATTTTTGTTTCCGACATGCTGCGATGGACAAAGATGGTTCAACCCTCATCCGCCACGACTACTTTACAACTCAAGCAACAACAAGCACTGTTACTGTTTTGACTGCTACTGAGGTGTAAAACAGCAAGGATTTCTGCCTTATTTACTTAGCTACACAAGGAAGACCTGTATTAACTCTATAGTTAGTTTGTAAACTAACTTCGTAGCACATTTTGTTACTGATCCTGCCCCGTGTACACTTCACACTCACTTTGATTACGGAAATACTATTCAGCATTGAGGCAAAGCTATTGCACTTGTCTTTCTATGGGCATGTACAGGCAAGTCTTCATTAAGTGCGCTGGCCAGTACAGCTCCACCTAACACATTTGAAAGCCCGGATAATTATGCATTTTAATTCAGAATACACATTCAAACATGAAACAAACCCTTTAATAATGTAAATGTGAACCCACAAGAGTCATTTTAACGAAGTTATCGTTAGGTTCTTGAGAAAACGACTACAGCGACGCAGTGTTTTCTACCACACACAGGTAAATATTTCAACACTTTACCATATCAAATGGCGTTGAAAGTAAAGCTGTAACCGTTGCACACATTGCGCTAATTACATACGAACTGTGTGGCCCTTCGCTAGCATGAAAGTTAGCTATAAGCTAAGCTAAGTCGTCCGATTAAAACACAGAGAGCTCTCATAAGAAACTCACCTTTTTGGACACCGCTGTAGTGTGAAACAAAAATCAGCACAGCAGAGAAAACAAACAATGTAATACGTTTAAAGTACGGGAAGAAATAAACTGAAGCAAACTCGTCGCGTTAACTCACATTAGCTGCCGAGCTAGCAGGCAGCTAAAAAGAATAACTTCACAATATACATCGATGGCAGCGCAGTAAAATAAATACGACGCATCGCTAAACCTAGACAGAGTCTATTAACAATTTGTCTTCGATTACTGGTCGCTCGTCGAAAAGAGTTAGGGGCAAATTACAGCAGCCTATTTCTTTGTGCTTCCCCCTTTTAGTGGAGCTTCATCACGGGCATTTTCCTGCATCACTTCCTCCCTGTTCCAAGCACTCAACAGCTGATCTGCACCTCAGTGTTGCTGACGATTACTCTTTCATTCTAGGTAACGACAACGCTCGTAAATACGAAATTGCGGCCATAATAACAAAAACTAAAAAAAAAAAAAAACAACGACTGAATGACATGTTCAGTCGATGTCACATTCAAGAGTGTTTTAAGAGATTAATATTCCGCCGCGCGATGTATCCTTTTATATTACTACCAACCAATAAACTTGGAATATATTTATATTAAAACAGACAGTTTTCTTAAAGATGCACGGAGATTCCCTAATTTAAAAAGTGTGTCTATGCTATTTGTTAAACATTTACTAGAGGGTCATTTATGGCGTCATCACAACGCGACAGTCACAACAGCCGTCCTAGCCAGCTTCACTAAACGAAGGAGCCCCAAACAAGCCACTTTGTAAAGGTAATAGTTTGGTTTGTCAGCAAACGTACGATGTAAATTAAGATAATGTGAATTACGCTCTTATTTGATTTAATTTTCATCAGAAATCGCACATGTGCTGATGTAGTTTTACATTTGTGCGTGTCGGCGATGAGCAGCAACTTTCAGGATCGTATAACGTACTACATAAGAAAGAATGTTTTATTGATCGCACAATAACTGTAAAGTTTTAAAACAATCGTGATTGTAAAATTATACAAAACAGACGTTTCCCAAATGTCAGTCACGTAACAGGCACAAGTGTGATGGCAATAATGAAGGTTTTAACGACATCTAGTGGTGAAATGGCGGAAGCGGGAGACACTGCTGAAGAGACAATGCAGGTAGCTCATGTGATGTGACATCCATCCATTTTCTATGCCGCTTCTCCTGTGATGTGACATACAGACAGCAATAACATTACGTATACCTTCAGAGCCTTAAGAGCTGAAAAAGAATTATACTACAAAATTTCACATTCTTGTGTTTGTGATTCTGTCCAGATGACGGCTTCTACTCAAAGGACAGTGTTGTCGCTGTATATTCGGGTCTTTCGCATCGCTCGAACGTGGCAAGCGCACAGCGGAGTGGCAAGTGACACACTGACTGAGAGGAAATATATACTTCAGGAGGCACGCACTTTGTTCAGACAGAACCAGCATGTAAGAGCAATGGATACGTGGTCACAGCGACAAAACAAGTCGCTGTTTTGGCTAATCGTCTGCTGTGTTTGCTACTTTTGAGGTGACGGATCAACAAACCATAAAAAGCTGTATTGAGGAATGTGAAGCAAGGATAGAACTAGGTAAGAGAAGTGGCACATTTTGCCCTAAGCACACAGTATTAGATTATTTGCCTGCTTTTTGAATATAAGTCATATAGCTCGGCCTTGGCATAAAGTTGCAGATTTTTTTACAATATAGAATACGGATGGGCATAATTAATTATTTGGAATAGGATGATGACTAATCTTGTCTTGTTTGTAAAGGCTAATAAAAAAGTATAATATTCTCACATTATACCCTTTTTGCTATATATTTCCCATTTTATTTTTTACAATGTACTGAGGGCCAATAAAAAATGTGCTGTAGTCCGCAAATGGCCCTCGGGCCACACTTTGGATACCACTGAACTAATGTTTTAATTGTCTAACAATAATTATTTAAAAAGTATTGTTTAATTAAATGTATCTATATAGAAAACACTTTTTAATTTTCCAGAGTCTAAAATTAATTTTAAAAAATTTGAATTAATATTATTTTAATGTATATTTGCAAACAAGTGATCATTAATTTTTATCATAAAGAAATTTGGAGAATTTTCTGCCATGTAAAAAAAATATTTACATATATTTAATTAGTTTTTATTTATATTTTTGAAACATAATTGGTTATTTATTTTTCTCATTAGGAAATTAAGTCGAATGCCCATTGTTAATACGTAATTATTGAAAATGTAAAAACTATATTTGTATGTAACAAGCAGAGCATTATTTACTGTACGATACACTCACAGTGTTGTTTTGTCTCACAGGTCTACATTACAAGAACCCATACCCAAGGGCTGTAAGTGAAATTACAAGGTTTTTTTCGTTTGTTTTGCACCGGTGCACACAGCTCCAACGTGACTGTTTTGTCCCCTTCTTGCAGACCTACCTCCCACCAATGGGACTGGCCACTCAGAAAGGCAGGAAGCTGCGAGCACAGCAACGCCTGAGGAAGCAGGCCAAGCCAATTTACTTAAAGTCACATGATGAGACCTGATGCTGCTCCATCAATGCTGAGCGTTCAAGTTACCAAAGAAAGGAAAATCTAGAGTGGCATCACAAGATGATCTCATGGGGCTGATGTATCGCTGCCACCCACTGACCACGCTTCATTCAGGATAAAGACACTTTTATATTATAATTTTCTTATTGTCTGTTTAACATGCATAAACATGTTTTTGTTGTTTAAAATGTTGTGCCATTCAAGATCTTTCGTATATTCGTCATTTATTATTTTGCCGGACTTAAGGCGGACTTAAAGAAGTCGACCTGCAGAATAGGTATATGTCATTACTAGAAAATAAAAGGAAGAATAGGGAAATTCATCTAAATAGACTTATTTGTGGAGAAAAGAAAAAAAAATACTCAAGGAGAGTAAAGTCAGAATTATGGGAATACAGTTGAAGTATTACCAGAATAATGATGTAGTTTTTAAAAAGTAATAGTTTCGTGAGAATAAAGTCATTCATCCATCCATTTTCTACGCCGCTTATCCTCACTAATCGGGCGAGAGGCGGGGCACATATAGACAAACCATCATTCACACTCACATTCATACCTATGGACAATTTAGAGTCTCCAATTAACCTAACATGCATGTTTTTGGAATGTGGGAGGAAACCGAGGAGAACAGAAACTCCACACAGAGATGCCCGAGTGGAGATTCGAACCCAGGTTTTCCCGATCTCCTCACTGTGTGGCCAGCTGTGCTAACCACTTATCCACCATGCGGCCGTAAAGTCATTCAATTACGATTGAAATCTTTATTAGATTTCAGTTGTGATTCCGCGACAATACAGTCATGATATATGAGCATAAATGTTTACCGAAGTTGCTGAGGTTCTTGTGAAGTTACAATGTTACTTCCATTTTTTAAGCATTGCAAATGTATTCTTGTAGTATTAGAACTTTTGTTTTGTGAGGTAAGGACTATATCTGCATAACATTATACGAATCATTTATTGGAATTTAACATTTTTCTAAAAAAAAAAAAAGAAAAATGTCATCTTCACACCTTTGTTCTTTAACACCACGTCAGTATGTGTTTTTAGGGTTTGCATTGTGTTTACAATATTATAATTATTTAAAAACATTTACACACTGCAGTTTTTTGTCAAGAAAAACTTGCATGACATGCACTGGACCTCGGTTTCAGTTATTACAAATCGAAGCAGAATAAAGTATTATAGAATGTGATTTGATGTGGCTTATGTCTCATTTACCACAATATCTGTTCCAGCAATGTAAAGGATTTATAAACTAGTGCACTAACGACGGTAATTAATTTATTTCATTAATTATTTTTTAGTGTAATTAACGCATTCAGCCATGGCTCTCTGTTATGACGCCAGACGGCGGTGCAGTGTAGCTCCCCACAGAGTCGTTATAACTTTATTCTGACCTGAACACATCAACAGCTGTACAATTCCAACACCATGTACCCCTGTATGTATCTCCAACAAACACGTCTCTAGTCCATTCATCGTTGCAACGACACTTCCTCTAGACCAGGGGTGGGCAAACTTTTTGAGGGTAGGTTAAGTTGTGTGACACAATGTTTTTACTTGTGTTTGCTTGGCACCGTGGGTGAGGTAGTTGTCTGGATCGCTGCATGTGAAAAAAGCTACTTAAACCATCAAAAGGTTGTCTCAGATGAACTCTGACTACTAGCAAGTCATGTTGCCAGCTTGCATGTTAAAGGTTTAATTACTTTCGAAGCAACTCGCGGGCTGGATTCAAATGCTTGCATGTGGCCCCCGGACCGTAGTTTGCTCACCTCTGCTCTAGACAGACCACGGGATGCATTCACAGCCACTCTGAACATCTTTATTATGCATGTATGTGTGGTCTACATAAACAGAAATGCAAGGAAAAACATTAAGTGGATATTCTTACCACTCACTTTGTAACTCTTAATGCGGAAGTACAAATTGATGCATTTAAGTATGCTTGGAAATCCCAGAACATTCAATTTAAATGACGTGGTGTCTTTGAACGCGACTCCTCATTGCTCATAATAACACAGTCAAAGTCTGTGTTATTATTATTATTATTATTATTATTATTATTATTATTGTTTGTGATTCATATATTCTGCTATTAAAGAAACTAGTGTTAGGTAAATTGATTTTCAGACATGTGTGCCATCTCTTAACTTGATTTACATTTTCAGGTAATTTGGTGCTCTTAATACATACAAATATATTTAGAATCCTGCCCTGCCATTTATCTTTCTTTCAATAAAATACAGTACAAATTGGCATATTTCAGACATACTGTGACATGGTGATTATTAATTATTATTTGAATTATTTGAATAATTATTATTATTATTTGAATATTATTTTCAATTATTTGAAGCCCGTGATTAATCTGATCAAAAACGTTAATCATTTGACAGCACTAGTAATAATATTACAGTCAATAAAAGACCAGTACACTTCCCAACAATAGTAATACTGTGACTGACCAGTAGATGGGGTCAGCGAGTCATTCTAACATTATACTAGAGCGTTTATTATAATCAGTCTAAATCACTAAGCAAGACTAAAGCTTCACTAAAGCAAGAGCCCAAAGCTATCCTTTTTGAGGTTATGTTCTTTGTCTGCCCTGCACTGCATGTAACCATGGATGGAGACACTGAGGCTGAACAGACTTTTGACAGTTTGATGTCATCCCAGTGGTTTATGGCCTCAAGGCAACTGGCTGTGGTTGTATTCCTGGATTAAAATGGTCCTAATTCATTAAAAGGGTAAGGGGCAGTGGGTGGGATAAACTAAGTCTCCTTAAATCTGCACCGGTTCCAGTGAAGTTTGTAAAAGATCGCTATCTCGTGAATGACCAGGGGTCATATGGGGTCACGTGTTTGGAAAATATAAAAGTGTAGTGTGAGTATTTACTTTGATGACGACCATGAACATCTGACTTGAGTTAACATGACTGCTCAGGTTTTTCTACACAGAGTGTACAGTTGTTAGAATGCACCGCCCAGAAGATGCTTGATGTACAGTACATTCCGTGCCTGTTTCATGTACATGTTGTTATTCTAGTACTTTAGGCAATTCAGCTTTGGAAAAAGATAACACGGCATTTCAAAAACAATAACATGCACATAACACTCATAGTTAGCTACTTTTGGGAACCACAAAAGGACCGCAACTGAGAAGATTGCAGATTTTTGTGGGCTTGTAGGGTTTTTAGATGAAGTGACAGGCAAGATAATATTTGCTATTTTGCTTCACTACACATTAGGTAGTCTGATTTTTGATTAGTTAGCTCACTTTATGGAATCATAAAAAGTCAATTAAAGCTGCTGTATGTTGCTCAAAATTACATCTTTTTTAACCAAAACAAATATAAGACCACCACCGGCTAGCATAAATAGTGGTTTAAAAGAAAAGAGTGAACAAAAAAACAATGTCACAATTACGAGTTAAACTGCATAAAAATTGCCGTAAATTGTCGTTCGGCCCGAAAAAGTTGACTGATGCAAACACATTGACTCCTTCCAGGTTTGATATGATGGGCAAGCAGTCAATATGACCACCATTCAGTTGCCATAGTGACGAGCAGATGTCAGAGTATTATAAAAGTTTAGAGGCGAATATACAATAACTGAATGTGACAGAGTGCAAACTCTGCAAACCCAAGCATGTTCAGACTCTGCACCAGTCGATGAGAGCGACAGTTTCAGTAGCCACACTTTCTCTGCGTTTCTTTGGTTGTTTCTTGAACTTTTTTCTCTTGATGAACTCTTTTTCCGAAATGAACAATTTCCACATGCGAGAGCAGTGCATGTGTGCACCATGTTAGCTCTGATTTCAAATGGCGTCTCGCTACAACTGCGATTGTTTGCTGCCAATCTGTTCATCACATGCCACCCACCAGTTCACGTACATGTCCGTAGCGCGTAAACACACACACAAAAGCAGTCTCAGGGAAGCGGCCGACAATTTTCAGTCATGCTGTTGTTACGATATATACTGTATACATTTAACGTTAGCCTAACGTTAGTAGCTAAACTTTGTACAACCACTATCGTTATCTGACAACAAACATAGCTAATGCACGTGTATGAGTGTTCCGTGGGGCGTAGTTTGCATGCTCAAAGCAGGAAGAGGACTGGATATAATGCTTGCTTGTACGTTTGAAAGTTAGCGTCCTCGAGGCAGCCGCCGATCTGGGACATACAACAGCTTTAAGTGGTATTAGACTGCAGGTTTTGGTGGGCTTTGTTGTGAAATCTATGAAATCTAAGGCTTTTTCGAGCAAATGACAGGCAAGATCATATTTGAAACACCTATTTGACACTCACTGGCCACCATGTTTAGTTAGCTCACTTTTGGGAACCATAGAAGGTCACTTAGTGATACTTAGTGATATCCAGTACTGATACTGGATAGAAGGGTTTGGTGGGCTTTGCAGTGGACAAGGTAAAGGTGATAGGCAAGATAATGCTCAAAATGTTAATTTAATAAACATTAGGCAACACAATGTCACAGAATTCCCATTTTGGTAGATTTCTTTATGGAACCAAAATTAAGACTATTGGACTATAGGTTTTGGTGGGTTTTACAATGGAAATAACTCTCTCAGTAAAGGTTTCAAGGCCAAGAGATATGCAAGATAGTATTTGAAACATTAATTCAACACTCATTTGGCTACCAGGTTTAGTTAGCTAAATTTCGGGAACCATAAAAAGTCTGTTAAGTGATAGTGCAGTGCATTACAATGGCAATAAATGTACCCATAAGCCTTTTTAGACCAAATGGCAAACTCATATTTGAAACAACACACATTTGACCACCAAGTTTAGTTAGCTCACTTTTGGGAACCATAAAAGGTTACATAGTACTTGTTGTGGTAGACTTTACAATAAAAATAAATTACCAATAAGGGTTTTTAGACAAAGTGGTGTTAGGAAGAAGCAAAATAGTTTGATATTGCCCATTAAGTATGTTTGTTTAAATTGTAATTTACCCTAGAATCTCTAATTGTTACTCTCAAAGTAAATAAATGGAGAGACAGATGCACAACTGCTCAAAATAAGTGCCTCAAAGCAGAAGTGTGACCCATTTTTGCCTCCTACAAACTAGATCACAGGGAGTAAAGGCTTTAGGGTGTAAATATAGATATTTAAAGAGTCACCTGACAGCATTATGCCAGTACAGATATGATAAATATACTACAAAAAAGGAAAACACCATCCCTAGAAATGGAAGAGTGATCCATCATCGAGCCCCTTCAAGCCCTTCACTCTGTGTGCATTATTTAGGGGATTCAGAGTGAGACCCCAGGGGAAATATGGTGGAAGAAGAATAACCAAAAAAAAAAAGACAAGGCTGAAGAATAATGCAGAAGCTGGACAGCTAATGTGAAGCTCTGATAAGGTAATTAGAAGCCTGTAAATAGAGAGCCCGTCTCCTCATCTTTCCTGCTCAACTCACCTTAATGATTTTGATGCAGATCACATTCTTAGCTGTCTTGACCACACTTGAAGCCGTCATTAAATAAATATCAAGTTTGCTTTCACTTTATGATGCTAAACATGCCGTGCTATTATGGTGGTATGAAATGATACCTAAATATTAAACCAATAGCCCTCAGTATGATGCAGTGCTCTTGTATTTCCTTCCATAACTTGGGTAATTAAAGGCTTATAGTGACAGTTTTCCCAATTTGCAGAAATACATAATGTACTATCTAGCACACAATAGACGTTTTGTTCTGTTTGAGGTTCCCATAGTGCCACAGTAGAAGATAATATATAATTTCATTACTAAGCATATAATTGCAGTGTTGCACAGTTGCATACATTTGTCTCTCCTTCACGCCTGTCACTCTTTGTGAATACATATATTTCACTGTGTCTAGAGCAGGGGTGGGCAAACGTTTTATTTGTGCTAGACATTGTGTTTAAAAATGTGTCTGGGCGGGCCAGGCTATATATACTGTATCTGCAGTTGAACCTTGGTTAGCGTCATTAATTTGTTCCAGAACGTCCAACTCTAACAGAAATAACCTCTAACCGAATCCATTTTTTCCCATTAGAACTAATGTGAATCCAATTCATCCGTTCCAGAAAGCCAAAAATGTTAACATAAAACACCTTTTTATAGTTTTACAATTGTAGTTTTACATGCAGAAACCAATTTGAAATGCATATAAATACACATATAAATGATGAATGAAAGGGATAAATGGACATTAAAGATTACTTTTACCATAATTGAAGACATGAGTCTCGACGTGACTGTTCCCAAAGACACGATATGGCAGTGAGATCAACATGAACACCACCGTATTGTACGCTGGCCGGAAAATGTACGCAAACTGAGGCAAAATTTGGCTCGGAAAACAGAATTGAATTCATATATGATTCAATTCTGTTTCCCCGTTTTTGTCATTATACCCTGGCATAACACTTACAGGGTATAGTATAGTAACTATACAGTATAATAACATTTTATGAATGTACAACTACAGTACTTGCTGAAAGTATAAGACCAGGGTATAATGACTGACCAGCTAAAAAAACTGGTATTAGACACCCAGAATATGAATAAAGGATTTAGGATTTATAATATGAACTACTAAATATATCAACAATCTGTGAACGTCCCTCCTTGTTTACACCCTGCTTGACATATTGTGTAATCAAGCCAGAACACAGCAGCGTAACATGAAAACAAAAGGTAAAAAACACCCAGATGAATCCATCCATCTGTTTTCTATGCCGCTTTATCCTCACTGGGGTCACGGGTATGCTGGAGCCTATCCCAGCTGACTTCGGGCAAGAGGCGGGGTACACCCTGGACTGGTCGCCAGCCAATGGCAGGGCACATATAGACAAACAACCATTCACACTCACATTCATACCTATGGACAATTTAGAGTCTCCAATTAACCTAACATGCATGTTTTTGGAATGTGGGAGGAAACCGGAGTACCCGAGGATAACCCACGCACACACGGGGAGAACATGCAAACTCTGCAAACAGAGATGTCCAACGGAGATTAGAACCCAGATCTTCCCAATCTCTTGACTGACTCTCCTGACTCGGCCACCGTGCGGCCCACCCAGATAAATGTCAGATAAAATATCACTTTTCTTTTTCGTAGAAAGCTTGCTTCTATGTCCCTCTCCATCACACAGTCTCAAGCTGCTCTGTAAACGGAAACACAACCGCTCTGCTTTCTATCAAGGCCTTCTTCCTGGAGAGGCTGCGACGCAGTCCACATGAGTACCGTAAGAATCCGTGCATACCTGGAAAGCGCAGAGTCTCTCGCTTCAGAAACCAGTGGTGCTATTCCGATAGTTCAAGCCCTACGGTAATTTAAAAATAGCATCGCAAATCCTATTGCCAAATACAATTTTGATGTTAAAAAAGAAAAATTTGGAAATGTTCGGTGGGCCGAATATGGTCTGCAGGTGCCCTACCGGTTATTGTTTTCATGGAAGGGGTTACAGAAAATGGCTTTGACGTGTGGTGACACGCCTGGTGATTAATTGGTGATGGCATATGAAAAATAGTATATACTTTAACATGCTTGCGCAAATGTGCTGAAGAGTTGTGTAGAGTTGTTTAACAATGAGTGGCTGTGCACAGACATCCAACTGTGGTGTTGGGTCACAAGGGTGGCTGCTCCTGGGTAACTCGAAGAAGCCATCAAATATTTAGCTGTGCTCCTTTTCGTGATCAAGGTATGTAAACAAACATATTATCTGTGTGATTGACATGAAAGGGGTTTTTGGATTTTTTACTTTAAAAGGAAGAAAAGTCGGAGATGAGGATTAGTTATGAACTAAAAGCTTTCTTTGGATTTAGTTAGACTTGTTTTTTTGTTTCAAGAGATACAGTCATGTTTATGTTGCAGCCCATTGTGTCCTGACGATGTTTTTTGCATTAGCGATTGCACCATGTGCAAAAAGGAACTCATTTATCATTTCAGTGTCCGTAAATATGTTCTTTTGGCTTGTTTTACTACTTAACACACAGGGACGCATTCGGACAAAGGCGTCAGTACAATTAAATTAAAGTGATCAAGCACAATCATTTCTTTTAATTGTGAAGCTGGATGGAAAACTCATTAAAGGGGGCAGATGAATAATGGAGGAGGGCGTGATGGGGTTGTGCTAGCTTAGTTTACATCTTCGCTGGACGGAGAGCCATTGTTGCTCCTGGTGGGTTTGGGGGCTGCCGGGGGGAAGCGCGGGAGGGGTGGATGCTGGCAGAGTGTGTGTCAGCACGCTGTGCGGTGAAAGTGAGGAGCCTCATTGAAGAGCGCCGGCCAGCGGCAGCCTCATCAGGCAAAAATGGAAAAAAGATTGGGCAGCCAGAAAGCAAGCAGCAGGCATGGCTAATGCAATCTGATAGGCTTCCTCTTGTGCATAGACAACGTACCTCAGGATTTCACACTATTTAGTTATAATTCATCTACGTATGCGCTTTTACAATACTGCTTGGCGAGTAATCACCCCCCCTTAACTTTTTCAACATGTTATGTTACAGCTGTACTAAAAAATGGATTAAACGTTTTTTCTCTCAAAATCTACACACAATACCTCATGATGACAACGTGGGAAAAAAAAAAATTGAAATGTTTGAAATGTGCAGTCAGGGAAAACACTGCCATACATTTACAACTTCAATTCTAGTACTTTGTTCTATAAAAACTGTATTAATTTATTTCCAACATTGTATTAGGTTCATTCAGTAGTGTGTCTCTTAGCTGGATTTCTTCCAGTATGTGTATGTTAGATTTTTTTGTCATCATTTTTCAAATTCACCTCACAAGGCCATCTAGCTGGCTGACAGTGATATCAGCATTTTTCCCGTTCTCTGATTGGTTGCTGTCTGAAAGCCTATTCCCTAACACTCAGTGTTACAAGAGCGCTTTAATGCATCATCAAACTGAATTGATCCTGCTCCAACATGAAGAAAGGAGACAGACACTGTGTTGCTCATCGTTCTGTGTGCATTATATGAACAAATAAGTGAATTTACACATGTATTTTATATAAGTCAGTCTGAGAAAGGGTTTGTTTGCCACTTCTACTGGAAGTCTTCCAGACCAGTGCTTACGGTGAGTGGTGAGTATGATGTATTTTATTACATTTGTTATGTTTTTGTCATGTTATTAGATAAATATTGATTCTGAACCGCTCCAGATGATGTTGTTGTGTAGAGGTTTGTAGTTTGTAGTTGTTCAGAGACAATGCATTGGAAGAAAAAGGGTTAACTGGTTTCTTGCGTTAGTAATGCTTGTATTCAACACCAATTCTGTAATGCCACACATTGTTATATTGCGTTCTTTTTTATATTATTATTGATGGTCTGTATAATTGTGACATGATAGTGGTGGTATTGAGAGGTGGATTAGTTAAATTACGTTCCCACTAAAGGGCCAGGTACCAAATGCACCACCCATCACTGTGCAAATGTAATGAAAATAAAACCTCTAATACCACATAGCCAATACTGTTTTTTTTTAATCTATCATAACAATAAATGACTTGGAC
Source organism: Dunckerocampus dactyliophorus (assembly GCF_027744805.1). Lineage (NCBI taxonomy): Eukaryota > Metazoa > Chordata > Actinopteri > Syngnathiformes > Syngnathidae > Dunckerocampus > Dunckerocampus dactyliophorus. The sequence goes on from NC_072820.1 coordinate 37,403,490, forward strand.
CTACTAAAACAACACTGTAATACACATGGTATACCAGTAGTTGGCACTGTCACATTGTAAAGATGCACAACATCACATCAACTGTCTTTGCAGGTCTTATCCAAAATGGCCTTGTGTGTAAGGGTTTTGATTTTGTTGCACTGTATATCACAAAAGTGAGCAACCATTTATATTACAGTATATCTTGTCAGGACACAGTTGGTATAGAAATTAATCTTGGATATACTTTTAGAGTAGCTAGCGTATAGCTTGTATAATAGCATGCATTTACTGTTCCCTGAAAATGACTCAACACATGGTTATTATTGTCGAAATAGCTGGCAACACAAGTGAGTGCCAAGATAATTGTGTCTCACCTACAATCAAACACGGTGGAGTTAGCTTCATGGTAAAAGGCTGCATGAGCGCTACCGGCACTGGGGAGCAGTGGTTTACTGGCTACACTTAGTTATACTCAAATTTTATTTCTACAGTACAGTATTGTCCCATGAGAAGATATAATAAAAATGGATGCTTCAACATAAGAGGTGTCACTTTTGTGAAATACAGTCGTCCCTCGCACCATCACAGTTCGAATATTGCTCCCTTACTCTACTGGAGGTTTTAAAAAATTAATTAATAAGTGATCGCTGTTTAGTGCAAAAACGCATATCATTCAGCAAATCTTACGTATTTTTGGCCTAAATTAAGCATTTTCAACCATAAAAATGTTCTAAATGAACTAAAATACAAATACAGTTTAAAGGGTCCTTGACATGATTTATCAATTAAACTTTGATTAAATATGTTTGTAATTATGTTCTACATTGTTAAATTTTTGAAAACGAATGGTAAATTCACAATAAGGTAGATAAAAATACAGTAGTTGCTGAGGAAGTAATGAAGAACTAATGAGGAACGAATGACTAAGACACATAAATTTAGACTAGTTACTGAGGAACTAATGAAGAACTAATGAGTAACTAATGAGTAGTGGTTAGAGTTAGTTTGAGGTAGGTTCGTTCCTCATCAGCTACTGTAATTTTGTGTACCTTATTAATTTAGTGTTACCATTACATTTATAGATCATGGCGCCACCCATGACAAGCTAGCTCTCGCTCTTCAGTCTCATTTCCAGAAGTGACGTGATCAGGGTGACACCTCTCAGCTACACAACCATAGCTGTGTATGAGACAGAGGATGTTTACGGTGATTATAGCAAAGATTTGAGTGATGTGTCAATAGTTTTTGAGGAGAAAAGAAGGGACAAACATTTGGAGATGAAAAAGAGAACTTGCAGAACATGGACTTACTCCTTAAACCATGGAGATGAAGATTGGTCGCCTGCACAACACGGAATAGTAAGTGTAAGTTACTCTGGAGTTGCTTCTCCTTCAATTATTGTTTCAGTATTGTTTCATTATTGTTTTAAGTCGGTTAATGAGAAAGATGTGTTTGTAGCCTTTTTATTGTGTATTTTTACGCCATCGCCACCCCCGCCACCCATTGTCAACATATTGCAGTGAAAAGATGTTTATTTAACATGTCTAATAATTTTCCGACTTGTAGCTATCGTGTTTAAAATACAATATGTAAACAAGATGTGACTTACTCTGTTCTGTGGCAACTTTGATGTCGGTCTTTTTGTCTTATTTTTTCTGTGTACCGCATCAGGAATAGAATATTTTTTCAAAATGTGTTTATACCTTACTTCCAAGCTAAATGCTTCCTGTAAAGTTGTTCCCTCATAGCAGTCATCAGTGAAATGTTCACTGCAAAGAACAGAACTCGAGGTAGCTGAGAGGTGTTACTCCACTGATGTCACTTCCGGAAATGACGCTTTGCTACGACAATGACTTTGTCATGGCTGGTGCCATGAACTACAATACAAATGTAATTTTTTGCCAATTTGCCGTTCGCTTTCAAAAAATGAACAATGTAGAACATAATTACAAACAATATATAACCTATTTAAACAAAGTTTATAAATCATGTCAGTGACCCTTTAAGGCAGTGTTTCCCAAACTTTTCAGTCGTGTACCCCTTCAGGCATCTGACTGGAAGTCATGTACCCCCTACTCCTGCACACTTAAAAAACATAAACCACACAATGAAACATCTTTGATAAATTATTAAATATATGATATATTATGACATTATATTAAAACATCATGTGTCTTATCTACTAATTTAACATGGATATCTCCTGGCAGGTTCGTCGTCTGTTTGGTGAATTTATTTATAACAAGTGGTGACACGCTGTGGTAAGATGTGGTGAACTGTGATCTACATTTTGCAACAACATGAAAATTATCAGTACAATGCAAGTAATGTTACACATAAACGTATTTATTAGGGATGAGCCGGATACCCGTTTTAGATGAGCATCTGTTACGGATAATGTATTTTTGGCGAGTACGAGCATGAAGCGAGTACAGCTCGTCATTATCCGTAATCGTGATGAAGGAAAATCCTCATTGGGTAACTACTTATATAGTCACTCTTCACGCTCAGCGACCGCCCCTCCCTAGACAGACTCCTGACAGCTGGAGAGAGGTGCCATGCCGCTCACTCTTTCACACACAAACACAATACAGACAGTGACTGCTTGCTTGGCTCCACTCCAGCTCACATTCCCTATTTCGCTCTATTTTGGTTTGTATAATATTTAGTTAGTTGGTAGACTTGTTTCGTTACATACGCTGTGGTCACTGCCTCCACTCCAGACATTTTTTTTGTTTTCCTCAGCTCAGCTCGTATTTAAAGTTACTTGGTAAACGTTTTTTGTTACGTACGCGGTGCATTTGACAAGACAGAGCTGTAAAAGACTCAGTGTTTTTTTTTTTTCTCGTCTGCTTCTAATTTGGCTAGGGATATAAAGTCAGTTGGAAAACTTTGCTCGTAGTACTGAACGCGGTGTTTTTGAGAAAACTACAGTGAACAAGGCTGATAGGTTATTTCCGTTTGTCATCACTGAATGTTTGCATGAATTACCAACATCACACAGATCATGAAAAAATAATGAAATAATGAAGTCTCACAGATCACTTACACATATACACAGTACACATGACACTGTGTACAGCCCAATGACTCCCGCACCATCACCTTTTGTTCAGCCTGTGTTTAATTAAAGACTTGCTTACCTGTCCACCTGCCTCCCGCCTCTGCATTTGGGGTCCAACGCCCGCCGAACATAACAGAATAATCCAGCCAAAAGTAATGGACCCCGCGGAGACGGACTCCAGCAGGCTTGCCCTCCGCCATTTGCAACAGTGCATGCACAAGCAGGAGGAACAACTGGACGCTCTGGGCCTCGGCATAAGCAGCATGGCAGAGCGTCAGGATTCAAGGTTGGCGGCCCTCGAGACGCAGATCCAGGCCGTTCTATCCACACTAAAGGTTGGACCTCCTTCCGCCACACTCCCGGCTCCGGGGGCCGGCCCACTGGACCCATCGATCCCACCCGCTACCGAGGACCTCTCTCTGGTTGCCTGCCCACCGCTGTCCCGGCCAGAGAAGTTTTCCGGGGACTCCGAGGACGTGTGGTCCTTCCTCACTCAGTGCGAGCTGCACTTTGAGCTCCAGCCTGCCGTGTTTCGCTCCGAGCGAGCTCGGGTGGCGTTTGCCATCTCGCTTCTCACGGGGAAGGCAGGGACCTGGGCGACTGCGGAATGGAACCGCCGCTCGGATCTCTGTTCATCATACCCCGCCTTTGCCAAGGCATTGGAGCAGATTTTCCAGCGGACCCCTCCCGGACGAGAGGCTGCCCGCACGCTATTAAGACTGCGCCAAGGTCGGCGCAGCGTTTCTGATTACGCCGTCGAATTCCGCGCTCTCTTGGCAGAGACGGACTGGAGTGCCTCTGCACAGCTGGATGTGTTTTTTATGGGGCTCGCGGACCGCATCAGGGACCACATGATTCCGCTTGCAACCCCGGAAACACTCGAGGAACTCATCGCTCTCGCCGTGCTCATCGAGAAGCGGCTGCGCGACCGCGAGGTGGACCGGAGCCTACACCGGGGAAGGGACCCCGCCAGCTACTTCCCCAGCGGCCTCGTCGATCGTCTTCCTACCAGCCGCTTGCCAAGGCCCACGGAATCACCGGTGGCGAGAGCTACAGACGAGCCCATGCAACTTGGAGGAAGCCGTCTCATGCCTGCTGAGAGGAAGCGGCGCACCCAACTGCATCTCTGCATATATTGCCCTGACAGCCACCGCTCACCAGCTTCTCGGATAGGGCTCACTCACTCCCGCCTCATCGTCCCTATGATTGCCGTATTGATCTCCTGCCGGGAGCAGCGCTCCCCACCACGCGCCTGTATAACGTCTCTCGACCAGAGAGAGAGGCGCTCAAGGAAGACATTTCCTCCTCGCTTGCCGCAGGTCTTATCCGCCCATCGTCCTCCCCCTTAGCAGCAGGATTTTTCTTTATTGAGAAAAAGGACCAATCACTACGTCCATGCATAGATTACCGCACCCTGAATGACATCACGGTTAAAAATAAGTACCCTTTACCTCTATTAGACTCTGCCTTCAATTCACTCAATGATGCCAATTTTTTTTCCAAGCTCGACCTCCTCAGCGCATACCACCTTGTGCAAATTCGGGAGGGGGACGAATGGAAAACTGCTTTTAACACCCCCCTCGGGCAATTTGAATACTTAGTTATGCCTTTCAGGCTCATGAACGCCCCCGCAGTTTTCCAGAATTTTCTTAATGACATCCTTCGTGACATGCTGAGTCGTTTTTTGTTTGTATATTTAGACGATATTTTGATCTATTCCCGCACACTGGAGGAGCATGTCCAACACGTGCGGTTGGTCCTTCAACGACTCCAAGAAAACAGGCTTTTTGTTAAAGCTGAGAAATGCGCGTTTCACACCAGCTCTGTCCCTTTCCTCGGATTTATAGTGGAAAAAGGGCAACTTAAAGCCGATCCCGCCAAGATCCAGGCAGTGGACCAGTGGCCCGTTCCCACATCAAGAAAGCTCCTTCAGAGGTTCCTAGGTTTTGCTAACTTTTACCGCCGTTTCATTCGGGGTAGCGGAACCTCTGACTAAGCTCACATCCACCAAAGTTCCAATTACGTGGACCACTACTGCTAACTCCGCATTTTCCAAACTCAAATAATTATTCACCAGCGCTCCAGTACTCATCCACCCTAACCCTTCTTCCCAATTTTTTGTCGAGGTGGACGCATCTGACACCGGCATGGGAGCGGTGCTCTCTCAGCGTGACACCGCGGACCAGAAGCTGCACCCAGGCGCCTTCTTCTCACGCCGCCTGACTGCTGTGGAACGCAATTATGACATTGGCAATAGGGAGTTGTTGGCCGTGGTTCTGGCGCTGCAGGAGTGGAGGCACTGGCTGGAGGGTTCGGCACTCCCCTTTGTGGTTCTCACAGACCACAAAAATCTGGCATTCCTGCGTTCAGCCCGCAGGCTCAATCCAAGACAGGCACGGTGGGCGCTCTTCCTGACGAGATTCAACTTCTCTTTGACGTTCCGGCCAGGATCCAAGCCAATCCCGAGTCCTGGGCGCCCTCCAGTGGGACATCAAGAAGCGGGTGGTGGATGTACTCAAGGACCACACACCACCTAAGGGAGGTCTTGCCGGCCGCTTGTTCGTAGCCCCTGGGCTCCGCTCTGATGTCCTAAGTTGGGCACATAATTCCAAAATGGCTTGCCGCCTGGGTGTTTCTCGAACAGTTTTCCTCCTCACTCAACGATTCTGGTGGCCATCTCTACGAACAGACACAAAGGAATTCGTGATGGCCTGCTCCGTCTGCGGCCGGAATAAATTGTCTCACCGGGCGCCCGCTGGACTCCTGCAGCCACTCCCCATTCCATCCCGCCCCTGGTCCCACATGGCATTAGACTTTGTCACCGGACTTCCTCTGTCCAACGGTAACACGGTCATCCTTACCATGGTAGACCGGTTTTCTAAGATGGTCCATTTCATCCCCCTGCCCAAGCTGCCCTCGGCTCTGGAGACGGCGGACCTTCTCGTACGCCACATCTTCCGGCTGCACGGCATTCCGTTGGACATTGTCTCGGACAGGGGTCCCCAGTTCACCTCCTCGGTCTGCAAGGCGTTTTGTAAGGCCCTGGGAGCCTCCCCCAGCCTCTCATCGGGGTACCATCCACAAACTAATGGCCAGACGGAGTGGGCCAACCAGGACCTAGAGGCCGCCATCCGCTGCGTCTGTCATCAGCAGCCCGCTTCATGGTCCTCGAACCTCCCATGGATCGGGTATTCACACAATACCCTCATCTGTTCCGCCACAGGCAGGTCCCCATTCCATGCCGCCTACGAATACCAACCCGCAACCTTCTCATCTCTGGAATCGGAGCTGGCCGTGCCCTCAGTATCGGCACATCTGCGCCGTGCCCGCCTGGCTTGGCGCAACACCCGGGCTGTCCTATCGCGCACGGCCGAGTGAAACAAACAGCTGGCCAACTGCCATCGCTCAGTTGCACCCAACTATGAGCCCGGACAAAGGGTATGGCTTTCATCCCGAGACCTCCCTCTCCACACCAGTTCTAAGAAACTCCAACCCCGGTTCATTGGTCCATACCCCATAGAGCAAGTCATCAATCCCTCATCCGTCCAATTGCGGCTCCAGGACTCCCTGAAGATGCATCCCACATTCCATGTTTCCCTCCTCAAGCCTGTCTCCTCCAGCTCCCTGAGCCCTCCGAAGGTGCCTCCTCTTCCTCCCAGGCTAGTCGACGGTCACCCGGCATTTACGGTCAAGGCCATTTTAGACGTGAGAAGAAGACGCAGGGGTTACCAGTTCCTGGTCGACTGGGAGGGGTATGGTCCCAAAGACCGGGTCTCGCGCTCGCTCATACTTCACCCAACTCTCCTGTCTGAATTCTATGACCGCTTCCCGAAGAAGCCAGGTAGGCTGCCAGGGGGCGTCCATCAAGGGGGGGGTACTGTCAGGGTTCACTTCCTGTCCCTGCCGCCTGTTTTTCCCTGCCTCCTCCTGGGCGTGTGCTTTCCCATTTCAGGTGCCCTTTCTCTGGCTGGAGGCGGGACTACTGGGCGCACCTGCCTCTGATGAGCCAGCACATCCTTTTAAGCGGATGGATTGCACCTGGGAGATGCTGGATTATTCCCAAATGGTTTGTGCTACGTACACGGACAGTCATTCTGGCTCTTTGGACTTTATCTTCTTGTTACAGTTCTGGCAGAGTCCTTATTCCCAAACCTGAAGTCCAGCGTGCTCTGCGTCTCCCAGGAGGTGTGCCCAGTACTCCCGGCTCTCCAGGCAAGAACTCCCTCAGCTCACTTTCAAGTGCTTCCTTCATGGTGCCCTTTTGTTCAGCCCCTTGACTCCCGCACCATCGCCTTTTGTTCAGCCTGTGTTTAATTAAAGACTTGCTTACCTGTCCACCTGCCTCCCGCCTCTGCATTTGGGGTCCAACGCCCGCCGAACATAACACAGGAACTGTTACTTCCTATTGCGTGCTTCCTGTCAGGTGTAATGTGCAGTCGCTTTACCCTAATGGAACTGTGGGTGCAGCTGTTTGCAATCGCTATCAACTGGGTTCAATTAGTGATCATCCATCCATCTTCTATACAGCTTCTCCTCATTAGGACATGGGGGTATGCCGGAGCCTATCCCAGCTGACTTTGGGCGACAGGCGGAGTACACCTTGGACTGGTCGCCAGCCAATGGCAGGGCACACATAGACAAACAACCATTCACACTCACATTCATACCTATGGACAATTTAGAGTCACCAATTAACCTAACATGCATGTTTTTGGAATGTGGGAGGAAACCGGAGTACCCGGAGAAAACCCACACACACATGGGGAGAACATGCAAACGCCACACAGAAATGCCCAACCGAGATTCAAACACAGGTCTTCAATTACTGTATTGATCAGTGGGATTTATAGTCCAGCAGAGTCATTCTGACTTTGCTGGTTCATTGTTGTTGTTGCCATTGTTTCAGTCATGCTGTCACCGAGACGTTTCATCATACCTGTTGCTACTTAACAGGCCTACCTGTTTGTGTTTCCGCCGAGCTTTTTCTCTGTTGCCTTTTGCTTGCACATCTGTGAGTACCTGCAGCTGCTCGTGCTTAATTAAACGTTTTTATTTGCACATAGCCTCTGTCTCTGCATTCCGGGGGTCCAGCATTCGACAGCTCCACACAGAATCATAACAGTCAGAGAAAGTCATCCAAAAAGTCTCAATCTATGTCACACATGGTGCGTTCATGGACTGCCGAACAAAGTGGCCGCAAGGCTCAACGCTTTCACATTATTCATGAAAGCGTAAATGTACTTACACGTGCAAAATTGGGGGCTTTCTAACATAGTGCATCCAGTCAACAAACAAATGACAGGCTCATACAGCTCAGAAAACGCACTAATTAGTCACAGCACCACTAAGAAGACCAGCTCTCATTTAGCTCACAATATAAATGATCTTGAAAAATCTTCAGGATATAAACACTTTTAATGCATGTCATCATCAAACTTACTTATTTCTTGTAACGCACACAGAACAACTTCATGCTATCACATTTCTTCTGCACTGTACTACCTGCTGTGGTTGTTCACATGAGGTGTTCAAGCGCATTACATAAATCTCAGTGTTCTGCGCTAATGTAGTCAAGCAGTTTTTAATTTTTATTCACGTGCCCCCTACGGCCTTGGTTCCCAAAGTGGGGTATGCATACCCCCAGGGGTACGCCAATAGTAATAGTGAGTACATGAATAAAAATGAAAAACAATTTTCCCCTTCAATTTGGTATTAAATGAATATGCAGACATAAACCATAGCCATCATGAGTGGACAAAAAAGCGATGCTCAAATTCAATCCATTCAAACAGAAGGATGCCAACATCAGACTGGAATAAAAGATAGGTGGGATGATTACTTATCTATTTAACAGTGCTCATGTGAAACTTTATCAAAATATAACCATGCAAAATACACAATTTTGACTTAATAACAAAATTTAAATGAATTAACCAATTAATTATCTTCAATATGTCAAGTTAATGAAGATAAAGAGGTGTATGTTTTTTAAGTGTGCAGGAGTAGGGGGTACATAGCTTCAGGGCAAATGTCTGAAGGGGTACGCGACTGTAAAATGTTTGGGAACCACTGGTCTGTTGTACTGTAATTGTACTGCAAGTATAATGACATTTCCTAATAGCCCTCGTTACAGTACACATACACTATTCTTGAAAAGAATAAATGGTGAAAAGCTAACTGAATATTACTACTAGTATGTATGCTATTATGTATGTATGAATGTCTTGCATATGTTTGTTTGCACATAATAGTAATAATAGTAACATCATAGTAAAATCAAGACTCCATTCTTGCTGCATGGCTATGAGGCTAGGCTCACTGCTGCTGTACAGGGTAAATCCTCCTGTCCATTTCTTTCCAATCTACATAATCCAATCATATTACTTTGCTAATTAACTGCGACTGCAGGCTTTTTTTTAGTATCCAGGTCAGCTTGGTATCCCCGTGGCCTCTGTGGACTGGCTAACTGTTATGTATTGCATTAACCCATGCATTTCACCTTAAAGAAATGCATGGGCATATAGACGAACTGCACTGCATCACATTTAAAAGTGTTAATATAATATTTTGGTTGGTATGAGAGGGGAAAAATATTACAAACAGCTCTTAGTATGATGAAGTGTAGTTTTACAGCACTGCAAACTACAATTATAAACATATTGTTCATTACTGTCAGTGGAAAGTGAATGCTATTGTGCAGGTGTACCTAATGTTGCGGTAGTGTATAGACATAGATAACCATTGAGGGGGATCGATGCTCTCAAGAGAGATGTGATGTTACAGTATGTACCAGCACTTTGCAGGGAAGTATCAAGTAAAAAAGGGGCTTCTAAGCAATTGTTCCACCAGCAATCTAAAATGTTGAAAATCTGCTCTTTTTGCTTCTAATGAAAGGTGTTTCTCATAATGTAGTCATTCACTTAAATAACACAACTAGCTTTTTGTGAAAAGCTGGCCCACTTTTGAGGCTCCAGGGACAAAACAATATGTTGAAATATGAAAGCCTATTTACAGCGTGCGCTCATAGTGACTGAAATGCTGAGCCGCTCCTGTGAACTTGTGGTGAGTGTTTTCTCTTTGTTTGCTCTCTCAGTGCTGCGCAGTCACGCTCAGAAATGACTCATCTGCCACGCGGTGACCATTGTTTCGGGCCAGATTACCTGCTGCACCGACACAGGCTCATTGTGAACCCAAATTGAGGTTCATTCTTATTTCTTCCATCGTCACTCTTTTGCAAAATGACGCTCTCCCCACCATGTAAAAGTGAAGAGACACTTTTCAACCTTGAAAAGCAATTAAAGATCCCAAACCTCGCCTCTCATTTGACTTTATAAAAATGCAACTGTACAAGGTGATTTACCAACTGCTCTATAGACTCGCTCTAAAATTAGACCAGCACGTTCATGCCTTGTCTCTCGTAACAAGGCGTATGTAAAGGATGTGCAGATGATCACACTTTCCCGACCTGCTATTATTAATTTACACCTCCAGATGCTCCCTGACACTTTAGAGGAAGATGTATGGCTGGTTAAGTGGACGTGTGGCACTTCAGCAGGATTTGCATTGATATTTGTGTGTGTGGCATTTTGTATATCTTGCATTTTTAGTTTGCAACACAGAAAATATTAGAGTGCTTAAAACACTTCCAGCAAAGTGGCCATTTACTACACCTCGACTGCCATTATACAGTACAACGCAGTAATCCCTTTTTTATCGCAGTTAATTGGACCAGGCCCAACTGTGATAAGTGAATTTCCGCCAAGTTGGAGTCAATGTTAATAAGTGGAATACTTTCACAGTTAAAGCATAGAAGACCTGTTTATGACTTTCTAAATACGATTATAACCATTATTAGAGCCCTCTAGACAAGAAACAACACCCCTATAGTCACCTTTACACTCATATAACCCAATATAGTAGATATAATCAGAGAAAATAAGCCATTTAAGACATAAATAAGACTCATGCTCATGTGTGTTTCAATAAATGTCTTCTGTGTGGACGTGTGGACAGGAAGTGACGTCGGGGATTCAGAGTTCAGTTTTAACTGCAGTCCGTGTTCTTATTATGATGATGTTGACTGTCGATTGTCTGATGCGTGTTACTAGTGACACCTAGTGGCCAGTGTAGACAGTTAGTCTTGTATTGCCTTAAAGCCTATGTTCCCAAAGTGGGGTACACGTACTCCTAGAGGTACGCAGATTGCTGTAGGTGGTTCCCAAACATTTTACAGTCGTGTACCCCTTCAGACATTTGACCTGAAGCCATGTACCCCCTACTCCTGCACACTTAAAAAACATACACCTCTTTATCTTCATTAACTTGACATATTGAAGATAATTAATTGATTAATTCATTTTATAGTAATTCCGGGTCAAAAGTGTGTATTTTGCATGGTCACGTTTTAATAAAGTTTCACATAAGCACTGATAAATAGATAAGAAATCATCCTACATATCTTGAAGAAATATTGAACATGATTAATTGTTTAATTCATTTTATAGTAATTCCGGGTCAAAATAGTGTATTTTGCATGGTGACATTTTGATAAAGTTTCACATGAGCACTGTTGAATAGATAAGTAATCATCCTACATATCTTTTATTCCAGTCTGATGTTGGCATTCTTCCATTTGAACGGGTTGAATTTGAGCATCGCTTTTTTGTCCACTCATGATGGCTATGGTTTATGTCTGTATATTCATTTAATACCAAATTGAAGGGGAAAGTTTAACAATCATGATAAAGCAGTATCTGAAGTCCAAAAATACATACAACCAACGATAAAGCCTCATTTTAGGGAGTAATCCCCACTCACGGTGACAGGTTTTTACCGCTGCTCCGTGCGGGGATTGGAACACCAATATAAATGAAATCTTCAAGATTAAACACTCTTAATGCACAAAATAATCATCAAACTTACTGATTTGTTCATATGACGCGCACAGAGCAAATACCGACTTCGGTCTGTGTCTCCTTTCTGCTCCGTTCTCCTTGCACAATGAGGCGTTCAGTGGTAGGTGGTAATTGTTTTTCATTTTTATTCACGTACCCGCTACCACAATTGGCGGACCCCTAACCAATTAATTAACCAATTCATTATATTCAATATTTCTAAAAGAGATGTAGGAAAATTACTCATCGATTTATCAGTGCTCAGGTGAAACATCGTCAAAATGTGACCATGCAAAATACATATTTTGACTCAGAATTACTATAAAATGAATTAACCAATTAATTTCTTCAATATTTCAAGTTAATAAAGATAAAAAGGGTATGTTTTTTAAGTGTGTAGGACTGTAAAAAGTTTGGGAACCACTATTCTACTATGATGATAACTAAGCAGAATAGTGGTCTCATTATTGAGACTTCCTCCTCCCAGTAAGCCTGTGTCTCACTCCCTCGCAACGTCCCTTCCAGTGTGTAAGACAACCACAGGGACAAAAGTAAGGAGTTCCCTCTTTTTTATTACTGTTTCATTTCATTCTTGTATGTAATCTTTTTATTACTGTATTTTCCTGCAGCACCTGCGTCACCTGGTGGGCACTCAGCTGGACCCCCTGCAGTTTGCTTACCGGCCTGGGATATGAGTGGACGACGAAGTGATCTACCTGCTGTACAGATCACTGCTACACCTGGAGGACAGTGGGAGCGCTGTGAGGGTCATGTTTTTTTACTTCTCCAGTCCCTTTAACACCATCCAGCCGTCACTACTCAGAGTGAAGATGGAGAGTGTGGAAGTAGACCAACAACTGACTGCATGGATTATAGACTACCTCACCAACAGACCACAGTATGTGAGGCTCCGTCACTGTGTGTCTGACATGGTACTCTGCAGCACAGGTGCCCCTCAGGGTACGGTGCTCTCCCCTTTCCTCTTCACCCTCTACACCTCGGACTTCACACACAACTCCACACAGTGTCACATCCAGAAGTTCTCCGACGACACAGCCATTGTTGGTTGTGTTTCAGAGGGGAATGATCTGGAATACAGGACGGTCATCAGGGACTTTGTCAGCTGGAGTGAGCTTAACCAGCTGCAAATCAACACCAGCAAGACAAAGGAGATGATCATTAACTTCCAGAGGAAAACGTCTCACTTCACACCGGTGAACATCCAGGGAGCGGACATAGAGTTAGTAGACAGCTACAAATTCCTGGGTGTTCACCTTAACAACAAACTGGACTGGTCCGTCAACACCCACGCCCTCTACAAGAAGGGCCAGAGTCGCCTCCACCTGCTGAGGAGACTGAGGTCCTTTGGTGTGTGCAGGACTCTCTTACGGACCTTTTATGACTCTGTGTTGGCCTCAGCCATCTTCTATGCTGTGGGCTGCTGGAGAGGGGGCAGCACGGACAGGGACAGGAGCAGGATCAATAGACTGATCAGGAGAGCGAGCTCTGTCCTGGACGGTCTTCTGGACTCCGTGGAGGAAGTGGGGGAGAGAAGGATGTTGGCTAAGCTTACATCCATCATGGACAACACCTCTCACCCGCTACATGACACTGTTGTTTCCCTGAGCAGCTCCTTCAGCAGCAGACTGTTACACCCACGGTATAAGAAGGAGAGGTTCCGCAGGTCCTTCATACCGACCGCTGTCAGGCTCTACAACACCTGCACCACTTGAACCATGTGTCACTATGTATTCTTTATCTTGCTTGCTGCTGTAACAATTTCCCTGCTGTGGGATTAATAAAGTACATACATACATACATACATTATATGTCCTTTGTGTGTTCTGTGTACAGGGTGAGTGACTTATAGGTGTAACTGTAGGTATAATTTAGGTGTAAGTTGCAACATACACTACAGCCGTAGGAACGGAACACGCTCATAACCCGAAGACCACCTGTAGAGATGACTCAACCCATGCTTTTAAACAGGTGCAGTGCACTTCCTTTGACCCCCTTTCACTGTATTTTCATCTGTTGTATTTACTGTTGAAGACAATCTGTCCAGACAGTCAAGGTTAAAATAAATCCAGACTGGTTGGATATAGCACGAAAGTCAAACCAGATGAGCATTTAACCCACGTGACCTATCTTTAATTCAACTTCACCATGACCCTGCGAAATAGTGGAAGTCCTGCTGTACTTGGGGACTCTCATTTCCTTCACAGCACAGCGGTTACTTTATTGGACAGCCGCACACTCAGCAGTACCAAGGTCTATAAAAGCACTTTATCATTCCTTAGGGAGGAAGCTTGAGCAAACACAAAGTGACGCTCCATTTTGGAGGAAAAATAAATAAATAAATAAACCAGGGAAGAAACTACATTTGTCTGACACAGTTAAGTGAAACTGGTCGATTGTCCCGGCAGGGGCGCGACTTTGGTGATGCTTGATTGCTCCTAATTGAATCCAAAAGCTCCTTGAAGAATTCAATGACAGTTCCAAGATGTTCAAGAAAGAGAGATGAAGGCTCATTCCTCTGCAAATCATCTACAGTATTGATCACCAAGCTGATTTGATGATGACACTCGGGCCACTTGTACACCTGCACCAATACACGAGAATGTCTACAAAACAGAATTTTGCCTGTTTAACATAGCGTGTCACGTGACTTCTTGAACACACCAATTAAAGATGATTTATAAAAACAATGTCAAATATGTGGGATTTATTTATTGGTGTGAGCCCATTGAACCCCTGTTAATGATGTGCTTACATCACAATATGTCTTAGACTGCACAGCGTCTCTTCTTCATCACCTCATTGATTGCTGTCGGGCTTTGTTTTGTGCCTCCCTTACAAATGTGTCTGTGCATGCACATCCCCAGTCAGTCAGCATTAGCAATGTAACTGCTGTCAGTTATCACAAACCTGGATGATTCAACAGATTTGGGTTTTTTCTTTTTGTATTTTACTACATTTCAACCATAGAAGCCTTTCTGCAGCACGTATAAGTGGACCAAAAGCCTCAGAGTCGGGGGACGGTGAAGAGCAGACTGGTGAAACACAACCCTGGAGGGTAGAGTGGTTGGAGGTGATAAAAAAAAAGGAAAGGCGATGATACGGAGAGAGGACAGTCAGTGGCCGCTGATCGCTCTCTCAGTGCAACCACATCCGCTTGCTCGGCAGCCAATTATAGTAATTAGAGGAACGTCGACTGCGGCTGGAAGATTAAATGCTCAATTTGCTGACAGCTAAGATAGCTCACGTTGTCATCAAAAGGAGACGTAAATGTTTAAGATGGAAAAGTGCCATGAATAATTCCATAGTTACTATAACTGTATAACATGATATTGAGTGTGAACGATACAGTTGAGATGAAATACCTGTGGCAGATACTTACAAAAAATATATGCTAAATAAATACTTTGAAACTATATTTAGGTCACTTGTCACATTTTCAATGTTTTGCAGTTTTGATTAAAACAATTTGGGAGGGGGGGTTTACGAACATTTTTAGTGCTTTTCGCCATTTATTCCACTGATGTGATTGTATCTTTTCCAGAAATTCTGATAATCTAAAATGCCCTTTGGAAAGTGCAAGAATTCATTATAATTTCCATTTAGATTTTTAGATTAGTGTTGACAGTTTTTGTTTTTTTAACTTATGTTGTCATATGTTTGGCTTTTTATTTGGCTTTCAAAAGTGTTTTGGGGGGGTTAATACCACACAGAGTGATGGTAAATGTAACCCTGGAACCCATAGTGGAACTTAGTGTGACATATGAAATAAGCATACCAGTCTCTGTCCTGGCTGCTCAGTGCAATACATTGACAATGATGATAAAAGAGCAGACACTGCAAGCATTAATCATAGTGTACTATCAACATTAAGTGTTGAGTATTTTTAGTTCAACTGTGCTTAACTTATTTTTACACTTTAACATTACTAAGATGTTACTAACAAACTAGTCAACCTTTTTTCAGCACCCCTTCGGAATATTCTTTTCAGCCAAATACCCCCCAACCACAGAAAAGCACTCTTGCTATACGGTGCTGTCGCGTCAGTGTCTGATTTATGACTGTCCAAAACAGTCATGGTCTTGTTTGAAACATTTGAAACTAAAAATAAATATAAAATAATTAACTTAATTATGAATATATTTTGTGCAAATCAAATTATTGTCAACTTAATGTACCCTCTTTTGGAATTATAATAAAGACTTTATTGAATGCAATTTTTTTCCCAACATTTTTAAAAATGAAAGGTACCATATTTTATTTTATTACCATATTCTGGACTGTTCATATATTTGTAAAGAGGTAAACGTACAAAATGAGCAGGATATCAAATACTTATTTTCTCCACTGTAACACAAGTACCACGTGGAGTTCCTTCAAGAACTCCCAAGGGTGCTGGTACCCCCATGTGAGAACCACTGACATTATTTCCTATGGGGCAAATGTATTTTAAATATGAACAAAGTCCATATGTGCAGAATTTGATGGTGGCTAAAGGCTAACACTTGTCAGGACGGATAGTTCTGGTTTAATGGGCACACATGAATAGAGTGGAGAAAATGGTGACGTTGCAAAAACATGACATTAAATTCTCCAGAGTGCAATGAAGAGTATGGGTTACAGGTGAGGACAAAACCTCTGAGGGTGTCCTCGGGTCCTGGACTTACTGATGAGCGTATTGTCACGTTAATAACAGCCTCTCCCTCATTTAGTGTAATAGAGAAGACAGGTGACTGTCAGCTTGCACCGCTTCTGAGGGCCGAACGGTGACATGAGGGCTCTTGGCTGTAATGAGAGCACTCGCCTCCTAGTGTCTCCCCAGTTGGATAATGTAGAGACCGCAAAGCTTTCCGCTGTAATGGCCGGGGATTAGATGAACTTCAGCTAAATGTTACATAAGTTTGACCCCCTCAAGTCTCTTACAAACAATACTGAAAAAGGGTTAAATTGTACCCATTCAAGAAGGTTTGCATCTGGGGAGATCATTTTCCAAAATCCAAAAGTTCCTTTCATAAAAACATTTTTGGACGAATTTGATGTTGAAAATGTGAAATCTCAACTCTTGACCAAAAAACATTACTGGGGACTTATCATTTTCGCATTAATGGAATCGTAGACGGAATTGCCCAATTAAAAACAGAATTTACTGTTCAATGCAGAATGCTGTCATCGTGAGGAGAAGGAATGTTCATGTGGGGAAGTATTTCTCCGGCGGACCGCTCAATTGTGGCCGAATCTCATCACAAACACTAAACTGCCCCCCACATGTCAAAATGGCGACCTAAAACACCGGCAAAAGTTGGCAGAAACTCTTCTTACTGAGCGTGAACGCAAGCTAGCGGGGTTAGCTGAGTTTAGCAGAGCAAGCTAGTGCGGCTGTGTGTGTGCGACTCAGGCTGGATGAGTGTATTATCTCCCTGTTTTACCGTGTTTCACCGCTTTAATGTAAGCGAGCATTTTACAATGCCCGCCGATGACTTGCAAGTTCTCAGTGAAAAAAAACAAGAGGCATGTTTATTCTTTCCCCCAGCTCATCTTAACCGTCAACAGACATTCTCAACACACACACAGAACACACTTCCGGCCTTCACAATAAGACCGCTGTTTGCCACATCTTGTCTAATTGTGTAAACAAAATAAGGGTGTCATAAAAATATCTTACATTAATAATGCAATAGGAATTGCACTGGTGACTACATCCTCCTTAATCACAAGCTATGTGTAGCAATTGTATTGTAGCAATGTGTGCAGAGGCTGACATCCCATACAAACAGTTAGACAGGCTCCGTCCATTTCGGAATTACTAGGTAAAATTGGCCAGTGATGAATTCAGTGTTCCAGTATGTATCCAGTATGTCCGGCAATCAAAACATGCACGGTTGAGCCACACATTCAGGCCACAATTTCAACTCCGAAAACTGTTTCCAATGTTTCTCATTGGAAAAGAAAAAAATTCACCCAGTTTCACCTCTTGTTCTTCTGTTCGTACATGCTCCGACAACCAGTCCACCTTAAAAGGACCGCTTTTTATCACTTTGGCTTTGTGGCATTGCTCGTTCGTTTCGCCATAGGGACCTACAAGATGTTGAACTCCAGAGAAGAAGCTCTCATTGCAGAAAAGAAAAGGTGTCCATATTATCTTGCAGCTGCAGTAATATTACTGCTTGCCAAAGACCACGAGAGAATGCAGAAAGAGCAGGAAGAAGGCATCAGTTATGAACAGAACTTCACAAGGAAGATCCAAAAGGCGACATAAATTACTTGAGAATTCCCCTTGACTTGTTCCACCAAGGTGGTGGAATAGTTAACCTAATAAGAATGGGACACGCTTTCATATGTACCGCCCGCATTGTTTGCAAATAGGGTGCGTTGCGTTCACGAGTAGTTCACACAAGTGGCATGAAGATTATGCGTGCCAGAAATGTTTAATGTTTAAAAATGTTCTTTGAGCACAGGCATGCAGGCCCGCAGTAAACACACACTTCACACCTTTTTACCACCATTTTACTCATTGGCACGGAAAATTGCGTACCACTGCGGGGACAAAATGTGTGCGGGTGTCAAGGTGGCTTTAGGGTGAATGAGATGTGTTTTCAGGAAAAAAGGCTTTCCGAGGTTTTCAGAGAAAAATGTTTATTTTACAAAAAATCTGTGAATTTTGCGGCCACAACTGCTGAATGGCAAATATGCAGGGATCCACTGGATTTGAAAGCCTGAAGACCAAAGGAGGGCAACTACTGTGACTACAGTATCTCACAAAAGTGTGTACAGCCCTCATATTTCAGTATATCTTCTCAAGGGGCAATACTATAGAAATGAAACTTCAACTCATTAGACTTTAAATTAGTCAGTGTAGCTTGTATACATTTATTACCCACTGAAAATGACTACACAAAGACATTAGTGTGTACCGAGATAATTGTGTCTACCATTGTGGTAGTAACGTCCGGGACTCCATGAGTGCTGCCGGCACTGGGGAGGTATGGCATTTACTTGAAAGACCACATGAAGAAGAAGAAAAGAAGAAAAGTCTTGAGACACGCTTGACTCAGTTATCAATCAATCGGGGTTTGGGTTTAAAGTTCAAGCCCCTTTAAGTTGTGGTTGGATGAGTTTGGTGTGTCACAGGACCCTGACCTAGTCCTGCTCAAAACATTTGAAATGAGCTACAACAGACCTCACAAATATGGACTATTGGAGAAAAATTCTCACAGACACTTACTTTTCCTTCCATGTTAAGTGCTCCACTATTTAAGCTTATGTAACACACACAACAAAGGTGTTCTGTTGTACTATGGTTGAACACTAAGGGTGAGTTTCATCCTCACTGCGTAGTTCCCACATAAAGAGGGCTGACTTTTAATAATTTCACACAGCCTCACAGTCTACTTCTCACTTCTCTGTCCACACGCCCACAGTGAGAGCTGTTAGAGAAGGACGACATTTTTTTATGGCAGAGTGACAAGTCACAGTGTCATTCACCCCGCCAAACACACACACACACACACACACACACACACACACACACACAGCCATATCACTACCAGCATTTCAATGACAAGTTCAGGTGAGTGTCATCCATGCAAACAGAAGCCATCATCTACCCCACTCCCACTTTGCCATCTTAATCCAGCCTCTTTCAAAGAAACAATGAATGGCAGACATGTTTGGAGTTACGGAGCACTGAGGGCCTATAAGCACCTTGCTGTGGCATAGTAGGGCTCTATGATTTCCGGATTAATTGGAATCGTGGACTTGGCCAATAAAAACAATTTACTGTTAAGCACAGAATCTTGCAGTAATTGACTTAATGTGAATTAAATGCTGTCAACCATTTCTGAATTACAGGACAAAATTGGCCAACGATGTATTGCATCAATAAATGTAAGGATTTTTCCCAAAAGCACACACTCTATGCTGGCAAAATAAGTGTAAAATGTAAAAAACGGAATTCAAAAAAATGAAAATGGAAAAACTTGGAAAAAAATAAAAAGGAATTTGGGAAAATAAAATGGATTTCATCAGGCCCCAGCATAGAATGCAGGGGATTGGTGTAAAGCCTTAGCAGAAAATACAACTGATGAAATGCTGGTAATATTTCTCCAAAGTCACTGGTGCTCCATGTTAAAAGCATTGCATTGATGATGTAGAAGCACATCAAACCTGTCAATAAAAAACTAACAAGTACAATGGAACTTCTGGTCCGTGATGTCGGCTGACTTGCTGCCATCATTGTTCCAATTTAAAAACAAATGCTCCAATAATTCAAAGTGACAGTCAAGCTGTCATAACATCAGAAAGTCTTTCTTCACTATACGGTGATGTTTTAAGTAACATTTTAACTACTGTTTACGGCCATACCGGCATAAAAAGGAGTTAAAGGGTCACTGACATGATTTAGCAACTTTGCTTAGATATGTTCTATATTTTTTGTAATTATGTTCTACAGTGTTTGTTTTATGAACGCAAATGGTAAATTCGCAAAAATTTTATTTTTTGTTCATGGCAGGAGCCATGACGAACTCCAGTGACATCAGCGCAGTCGTACGTCGCAAGTAAACATGGCGGCATACAGACAGAGGATGTTTACATTATTACACTATTACATAATAGCCAAGATTTGAGCGCTGTGTCAGCAGTTTTCGATGAGGAAGAAACATCTGGAGATGAAACAGAGAACTTGCAGAACAGGAAATTTAGCTGTATTTATTCGAACCACTGACGTTGAAATTAGTCCGTTGACCAAGACATGGGGATGAAGATTGGTCGGCTTCGAACACAGAATGGCAAGTGTAAATTACCTTGGAGTTGCTTATCCTTCAATTATTGTTTTAAATCGGCTTCTTAATGAGTGTAAAGGAGTCTTTAGAGACTTTTTTATTGTGTATTTCGTCACCGTCGCCGCCCCCAACCGTCAACATATCCCTGTGAAGTATGTTTTATAACATGTGTAATGCTTTGACGGGCCGCATAGTGGCCTAGTAGTTAGCATGTTAGCCACACAGTCAGGGGATCGGGATAAACGACATAGAAAATGGATGTATGGATGCTTGTTGTTATGGTGGCATAGTGTTTAGAATCCATTATGTAAATAAGACATGACTTACTCTGTTCTGTGGTAACTTTGATGTTCTTCTTCTCCTTTTTCCTGTGTAGCATAGCATCAGGAATAGCATCTTAGCATCCAAAATGCATTTATACCGTGCTTTCAAGCCAAATGCATCTTGTAAAGGTGTTCCTTCGTAGTATTCAGTGAAATGGACACTGCAAAAAACAGAACGCGAGGTGAGCGACCATTTGTCTCTCATTCTCTGTAGTTGCTTCATTCATTGTAATCATAAACCTCAGTCTTTTGGAAAATAAAACAAACGTACAGTAACACTCGGACAGCCAGCTGCAACACAACGATTTGGCATGACTACTGTTTTGATTAAAAATATACAGAACAAAGTTGACGAGCTACCTCGACAAGTGTTTGTTTACTCTGCTTCCGCTGAGAGGGTCGACTGCGCAGATGTCACTTGGGAAACGCCCCTTTTCTGCAACTGGAGTTTGTCATGGCTCTATAAATATATATATATAAATGTAATTATATAAGTGTATTATATAATGTACACCATAAATGTAATTTTTGCCAATTTACCATTTGCTTTCATAAAAAGAACATAATTCCGAAGTTGATAAATCATCCATCACGCACAGGGAGAACATGCAAACTCCACACAGAGATGCCCAACGGAGATTCAAACAGAGTTCTTCCCGATCTCCTGACTGTGTGGCCTACATGCTAACCACTCTGCCACCCTGCAGCCCTTGATAAATCATGTCAGTGACCAGTTAAGCACTGTCTAGTAAACATACTAGGGAAGGAACAGGAACGTGGCGTTTTAAGCTTTTCTGCAGCTTTCGTTTTTGGGGGTTGTTTTATGAGTATGTACAGAACTTGATACTCAACATGGTCGGTTGTGAAATAGAACAAAATACAAATTTTCCACTCAAACCTGTGTGTGAACTTCAGTTAGCGTCATTAATCCATTTCAGAAGGTCCGACTCAAACCAAAACCAATTTTTCCCATGAGAAATAATGTAACTCCAATTAATCCATGCCGAACACTCAAAAATGTCAACACAAAACAGTTTTTCATAGTTTTGCAACTATAGCTTTACAGTTTGAAATGCATACAAATGACTAATGAGAGATAAATGAACATTTAAAGTCACTTTTACGTTGATTGAAGAGAAGTGATTGCTGACAAGCAAGGCTGTGGGACACAGTGATCCACACCACCTTTGTGTTTGGTAGGAGTCATTTCTTGAACGCAATAGTGTTTATTACCTTCTTTTTACTTGTAACTGTCTTTGGTTCCATTGTGTTTTATTCTGCAGCTGTGATCAAGAAGAACAGCAGAACTACAGGTACAAACGCTGATGATGTCATAGACGGGCGACAAAGCTGGGAGACAATAACTGCTGGTTCCGGTTGTCACTACTCTGTTCTGCGCGTGTGCGATGCCTACGTCACTTCCTTCACTCGCAGTTTTTTACAACGGCGTTTCTGCGACGTTACGTGCCATGATATTTACAGTTGTCCCTCGCCACATTGCGCTTCAAATTTCGTGGCTTCACTTTACTATGGTTTTTCAAAAGATATTTATTAATAAATTATTGCTGTTTCGTGGTTGACTATGGCCTATTATTAGTCCAAAAATATGCATGTTTGAGCAAATTTTTCATATTTTTGGCCTAAAACACAGTGCCGTCACTCTATTGTGGTTTTTCAAAAATGTATTAATTAATTAGTGATCGCTGTTTCGTGGTTGAAAAGGGCCTATTTTTAATAAAAATTGCACTTAACACAAACACTGGGGGCCACGGTGGTCTAGGGGTTAGCATGTTGGCCAACACAGTCACAGTCTGGCGATCGGGAATTTCTGGGCATCTCTGTGTGGAGTTTGCATGTTCTCCCCGTGCGTGCGTGGGTTTTCTCCGGGTACTCCGGTTTCCTCCCACATTCCAAAAACATGCATGTTAGGTTAATTGGCGACTCTAAATTGTCCATAGGTATGAATGTGAGTGTGAATGGTTGTTTGTCTATATGTGCCCTGTGATTGGCTGGCGACCAGTCCAGGGTGTATCCCGCCTGTCGCCCAAAGTCAGCTGGGATAGGCTCCAGCATACCCCCGCCACCCTAAAGAGGAGAAGCGGTATAGAAGATGGATGGATGGACAAACACTGTCCAGCCATTGAAAAGATGCTGTTTGCATGGATTTACTTCCGCAGTCAATCAATTAATTAACGTGTTACGCAGTACATGCCGCTGTTTTGCAGGTTAGCGTCTCGCTAATGCTGCTTGCTAACCCTGTATTATGGCTAAATGAACGGGCAGTGCAACATGCACTTACCGAGCCAAAGTAAAAAAAACGGTTCTTTTAAGGTGGACTGACTTTCGGAGTATGTGCAAACAGAACAGCAAAAGGTGAAACTGGGTGAGATTTTTTCATTTTTGAACGAGAAAGGGCTTTTTTACAGTCGTGTGCTGTGCGCTGTGAGGTGTTCACTCGTAATTGTGTGTATTTTATTCACGTACCCCCTATGACAATTGGTGTAACCCTGGGGGTACGCGTACCCCACTTTGGGAACCTAGGGGTCTAAGCATTATCTTAGAATTCCGGCTCTATGGTTATCATCACATTTTTAGTCTTAGCCATCAATGGTAACCCTTCCGTGGTGTTATCACAAAAAAATCCAAAGAAAAGGAAAAAGACACTTGAGGAGTTAATTCTTTCTATGCCAAGATTAGATTGAACTTGTTTCACTGTAATAAAGCTTCTCCAAGTGACAAAACACCAGTGCTGTACATCACCGCCAGTTGGTGCTAAGAAATACAAATCCCTTGAAAAACGGCACATGGTCCTGGCATGTCCTCTTTACACCAGCGCTCATGTAAACAGGACAGCTTCTCATCCCAGTCTTATGAATGACTTTCAAACCGCTTTCTTCAAAAAAGCCTCAAGCTGAAGCCAAAAGTGGCATGTCACCATATGCTAGCACAAAACTACCATATGCCTCACTGGTTAATTCATGTTGCCAAGGCCATTAGCTTCATTTTGTAGCATCTCAACGCAGCAGCAACACATTTCAACGTTTTGTTCAGCTGTCAGTGCTGTGTGACATTTAAGTCATGTGATTGTGTTTAGTAATAAAAACCTGTTTTGGCTTTATGGATGAGTACACTTTTGGGGCAGAACATACATTACTGTCACTTTTGAGAAGGAATGGGAGACGCCACTGGGGCGGAAAAAGGGTCAGCCGCTGGTAAATTTGGGGTAAAATTAGGACTGCACTGGGTGCACACAGTGGGATCGACAGATGGAAGATGGGCTCCCTGGGAGTAGGACCTGCTACAAATAGCTGTGCACACACACTCAAACATGAAAAAAGTTCAGATGACACAAGTTCCAACACCCACACCAACAAAGCTGTGAAACAACGATACAGTTTGCTTCAGACAATACAAATTTCAGACTGGTCGATAGTAAGAAAATAAGGAGTCCACATCTTGTGCAGTACGTATTATTCACTTCATGTATTCCATGTAATATTATTCCATATAATAATCAGCGTAATAATAAATAAATAATAATAAAAACAAGCATGACAGAACAATAAATATGATAATCAACATAATAATAAATAAATAAGCACAAGCATAATAAAGCTGTTATGAACGGCCAAGGCCGTGAGACAGGAATCCAAAATGCAGAGTCGAATAAGTGAAACAGAAAAAGTCTTTAATACAAAAATGGATAACAAAAGGGTATCAAAAACAACACAAGAAACAAAGTACAACAAAAATACATCCGGACCTAGTCGCGGGAAATGGTAACAAAAAACACTGCTTGCAAGGTGAACTGAGCAGGGAAAAATACAGACAAGTAACGAAAAGAGCTGCTAACAAAAAACTAGCAGAAGTACCAAAAAATACAGCTACTGCTGAAGACGTCAAGCAGGCAGGTAGGTACTTACAGGTGAGCTGAGCGAGGGTCAGAAAGCCAAAACACAATGCACAAGAACCAGCTGGAAGGAGCTGAACAGGGTGTAGCAAAGGGACAATCTGGCACTGGATGTGAGTAAGCACACAGCTTAAATAGAACAACTAATCAGGCACAGGTGAAGATGATCAGCAATCAGGGTGCTCAGGAGTGTGCTGCAACAGAGAAGCAGTAGAAGGCAGTACCGCAGCACACAATCCTGACAGTATCCCCCCCTTTTATAAGACGCCCCCTGGCGGCATACCTGGTTTATTGGGGTGAGCGGAGTGGAAGTCGGAAATGAGGGAGGGATCCAGGATACGGGAGCAGGCGACCCAGGAGCGCTCTTCTGGTCCATATCCCTCCCAGTCGACCAAATACTGCACCCCCCTCCCCCTTCTTCTCGAATCTAATAGGGCTCTCACCGTGTACGCGGGCTGGCCGTCGATGATGCGGGGCGGAGGTGGAGCCTCGACCGAAGGGCACAGTGGACTGGTAGCGACAGGCTTGATGCAGGAGACGTGGAAGACTGGGTGGACTTTAAGAGCCGGTGGGAGCTCCAGCTTGACAGCTGACTTGTTGACTATAGCTTTGATCTTGTAAGGTCCCACGAACCTTGGAGCCAGCTTCCGAGAGGTCCCTGCAAGCGGGAGGTCTTTAGAGGACAGCCATACCTCCATCCCAGGCTGGTAATCAGGCGCGGGGACCCGGTGCCTGTCAGCAATCCGACGGTTGTGTTCTGCTGTTCGTGTTAATGCAGCCCGGGTCTCTCGCCAAATGCGTCGGGCGCGTCGAAGGTGTACGTGAACTGCCGGGACGGTAATTTCTGCTTCCTGGGAGGGAAAAAGCGGGGGCTGGTAACCAAACAGTCTTGAAGGGTGACATACCTGTCGCCGAGCAGGGTAACGAGTTGTGGGCATACTCGATCCAAGGGAGGTGGGTTGACCAGGAGGAGGGGTGTCGATGACAAACGCACCTAAGTGCTGCTTCCAAGTCCTGATTGGCCCGCTCCGTCTGGCCGTTGGACTGTGGGTGGTATCCAGAAGAGAGACTAACGGTCGCCCCCAATGCCTTATTAAATGCCCGCCAAACTCTTGACGCAAATTGAGGCCCTCTGTCCGAAACAATGTCTGTAGGTATCCCGTGTAGGCGGAAAACGTGCCTCACCAACAGTTTAGCTGTTTCCAGGGCCGTGGGCAACTTGGGGAGCGACACAAAATGCGCCATCTTAGAAAACCTGTCTACGATATTGAGTATGACGGTCCGGCCATATGACGAGGGTAATCCAGTAATGAAGTCCATTGCGATGTGGGACCATGGCCGACCAGGGACAGGTAACGGCTGAAGCAAACCGGCAGGAGGGCGATGGGAAGCTTTACCTCTGGCGCAGACGGAGCAGGCGGCGACAAACTTCTTAACGTCGGCTGTCATGGTAGGCCACCAGAACCTTTGGGAGACCAGGAATAGGGTTCGTCGAATCCCCGGGTGGCAGGCAATCTTCGACGAGTGACCCCACAGCAGCACCTCGGATCTGAGTCGTTCAGGAACAAACAATTTCCCCTCGGGGCACCCCTCTGGTAGTTCCGTCTCCTCCACCGCCTCAGAGACCCTCCTCTCCACCTCCCACTGGAGAGCGCCGAGTATCCGGGCGACAGGTACGATGGTCTCCGGTGGTGAGTCCGACTCCACCGGGGAAAAGATCCTTGATAATGCATCAGGCTTAATATTCCGTGATCCAGGTCTGTAAGTGATAGAGAAATTAAACCTTGTTAAGAACAGTGACCATCTGGCTTGGCGAGAGTTGAGTCTGTGCGCTGAGCGTATATATGCCAAGTTCTTGTGGTCCGTAATAACTACCAACGGCTGGGCTGCACCCTCCAGCCAATGTCTCCACTCCCGCAGCGCAAGCACAATGGCCAGCAGTTCCCGATTACCCACATCATAATTTCTCTCTGCCGAGGTGAGGCGACGTGAGAAAAAGGCACACGGGTGCAACTTCTGGTCGACTGGTGAGCGCTGGGATAGGACCGCCCCTACTCCCGTATCCGAGGCATCAACCTCAACGATAAACTGCAAGGCAGGATCAGGGTGAGTAAGGACAGGGGCAGACGTAAACAGTGCTTTAAGCTTGGAAAACGCTTCCTCAGCTTCGGGAGACCAAACAAAAGGAACTTTTACTGATGTAAGCCTTGTCAGAGGTTCTGCCTTTATGCTGAAATTACGAATGAACTTCCGGTAGAAGTTCGCGAACACCAAGAACCTCTGCAAGTGCTTCCTTGATTTGGGAGAAGGCCAATCGACCACCGCCTGGATCTTGGCGGGATCGGCTCTTAACTTGTCCTTCTCCACTATAAACCCTAAAAAGGACACAGATGTAGTATGAAACTCGCACTTCTCCGCTTTGACAAAAAGGCGATTCTCCAACAACCGCTGAAGGATGCGGCGTACGTGCTGGACATGCTCCTGAAGGGAATTAGAAAAAATCAGGATGTCATCTAGATAAACAAAGCAGCAGTGGTTAATCATATCCCTAAGAATATCATTTATTAAACTCTGGAATACAGCGGGTGCATTGGTGAGGCCGAAGGGCATAACGAGATACTCGAAGTGACCGAGCGGTGTATTAAAGGCCGTCTTCCACTCGTCCCCCTCTCTAATACGAACCAAGTGGTAAGCATTCCTAAGGTCGAGTTTGGAAAAAATCTTGGCCGAATGAAGGGACGAAAAGGCGGAGTCCATGAGAGGAAGCGGGTAACGGTTCTTAACAGTAATGTCATTAAGGCCGCGAAAATCAATACAAGGCCGCAGCGACTTATCTTTCTTTTCGACGAAGAAAAAACCGGCCCCCAGTGGAGAGGACGAGGGGCGAATAAGTCCGGCAGCCAGAGAGGACGCAATATATTCCTTGAGAGCAAGTTGCTCAGGTCCAGAGATGCTATAAAGTCTAGCATTGGGTAACGGTGCTCCCGGGAGGAGTTCGATAGCGCAGTCATAAGGACGGTGGGGGGGTAAACTCTGAGCTCTATCCTTGCTAAAAACCATGCGGAGATCATGATAGATGTCGGGAACACCGGTAACGTCAATATTCTCAGGGCTGCTAGGCTTACCAGAAACTGTGGGTACCGCGGAACGTAAGCAATTAGCAAAACAGTGGCTACCCCAATTAATTATCTGTCCCCTCGTCCAATCCACCGTCGGGTTATGAATCTGCAGCCAAGTAAGACCCAGAACTACGGGTGCGGATTGAGACGGGGCGATAAAAAAAACTAATGGACTCATGGTGGTTACCGGACAATTGAAGGGATAACGGAACGGTTCTATGAGTGACTACCGCCAAGGGACGTCCATCCAGTGAGTGGACCTCCTTATGGTTCCTCAACTCAACCTCCTGAATGCCATGTTTCTTAACAAAATTAGAGTCAATGAAGCAATCATCCGCCCCAGAATCAACTAATGCAGAAACCTGAACATTGACGCCCCCCCCCGTAATGAGTCCCGTCACCTGTAGTCTCTTAAAGACTGCTGGAATTGGAGCCGACGCCGGAGGCATCTCAGCATACTCACAATGGCCCTGAGCAGTCTGACTCTCCCTTGACTTGGATACGGAGGTCGATCCTGCGCCCGTCTCCTTAATGACGTCAGGAGGGAGTCCGGAGCGGCGTGTCGGGCGCGCTGGACATCTGCTGATGGTGTGGTTCCAGGTGTTAGTGGTATCAGCCGAATCTCCTGACGGTGGTTCTTGGCTGATCCTGCAGGTAGTCCCTCACTCCGTTCACGATCACGTTCCCGGAGGCGATTATCCAGCCGTATGGCTAGGTCGATAAGCTCGTTGAGCGTGGTAGTGAACTCCCTCACCGCCAGTTCATCCTTAATCCGCTCGTCAAGAGCCTTGCGAAAAATTCCGCGGAGCGCCTCCTCGTCATATCGGCTTTCTGCCGCCAGCACTCTAAAGTCCACAGAAAAAGCCGCTACCGAGCGTTTGCCCTGTCGTAGGTCCAACAATTGATTACCGGCCTCCCTACTACGGATAGGGTGATCGAAGACCTGCCGTAGCTCCTCCAAAAAAACAGGATAGGAGGTGCGCAACTCCGGCTTAGCTTTGCTCACCGCTATAGCCCACGCTGCTGCTTTATCAGTAAGTAGGCTCATTATAAACGCTATTTTGGCCTGGTCGGAATAGTAAGTGCTGGGTTGTTGGTCAAAAATCAGGGTACACTGGTGTAAAAATCGTCTGCAATCCATAGATTCCCCCGAAAAGCGTGGGGGGGGTGGGAGGCTAGGCTCGCGACTATTACTGCTGCTGGCTGCAGGTGCAATTCTAACAACCTCTGATGAGGGAGCTGCACCCTCCGACTGTCCTGGGTGAGCGCCAAGTCCCAGATGCTGCTCAATAGCGCTAATGCTAGTGGCGAGGGCGGCCAGGGACTCCATAACTCCCCGGAGGGATTGCTCATGGCTGCCGACGAGCGCACCTTGTTGGGATAGTGCGGCCTTTATATGTGCGAACTCTGCGGATTCCATGTTTGGCCAGATTGTTCTGTTATGAACGGCCAAGGCCGTGAGACAGGAATCCAAAATGCAGAGTCGAATAAGTGAAACAGAAAAAGTCTTTAATACAAAAATGGATAACAAAAGGGTATCAAAAACAACACAAGAAACAAAGTACAACAAAAATACATCCGGACCTAGTCGCGGGAAATGGTAACAAAAAACACTGCTTGCAAGGTGAGCTGAGCAGGGAAAAATACAGACAAGTAACGAAAAGAGCTGCTAACAAAAAACTAGCAGAAGTACCAAAAAATACAGCTACTGCTGAAGACGTCAAGCAGGCAGGTAGGTACTTACAGGTGAGCTGAGCGAGGGTCAGAAAGCCAAAACACAATGCACAAGAACCAGCTGGAAGGAGCTGAACAGGGTGTAGCAAAGGGACAATCTGGCACTGGATGTGAGTAAGCACACAGCTTAAATAGAACAACTAATCAGGCACAGGTGAAGATGATCAGCAATCAGGGTGCTCAGGAGTGTGCTGCAACAGAGAAGCAGTAGAAGGCAGTACCGCAGCACACAATCCTGACAAAAGCAAGTTCAAGACTCTTCTGCCTTGTATTTAGCAAACATCAACTGCTTGTATTGTTTTTTGAATTCGCTTGTCTCGGTACATTGTTTGAGCTCCTTGCTCAATTTAATTCCGCATACTGAAATGCTGTGGGTTTTCAGCGTTGTTCTCGCATATACAGTAAGTGTTCTAAGTTTAATTTTCCTCTAAGATCATATTTCCCCAACCTATTATTAAATAGCTTCTTGATAATTTTAGAAAATTGGGGTAATAAGGAAACTGGTCGGTAATTTGTCTCCATTTTTGAAAATTGGAACCACTTTAGCTATTTTCATTTTGTTAGGAAATGTTCCCGTCTGAAAAGATAAGTTACTGATATACAATCAGTTGATGTTTTTGCTTTAAATTTTTTGACAATGTCAGTGATTTCCTTTCTAGTTACATCAGTGACAAGCATGGACTTGAGATTCCTATCTATGGTTTCTTTCTATTCGTCCATTGTCCAGAGTTTTGGACTTTCTTCTTCCAGTTTTGGTCCAATATTTACAAAATAGTTTACAAAACATTTCAACTACCTCGTTCATATCATCCTTATTAGTGTTTCCAACCATGAAATAGTGAGGGTAGTCTGCTTTCTTAGTGCTGTTCCTATTTAAGATCCTATTTAAGATGCCCCAAGTTGCTCTAATGTTATTTTTATTCTTATCTTGTAAATGACTGTAATATTCCCTCTTGCACACTCTCAAGATTGTTGTCAAATTATTTTTATAAGTCTTATATTTTTTCTGCTTCTTTAGTTTGTTGAATGATACATTTCCTGTATAATGTAATGTATACTTTTTCTTACAGGCGTCTTTTAGTCCTTTTGTCATCCATGTTTGCTTGTTTTTCTTTTGCTTCTTGGACTTTTCTTGCCAGGGACAGTTCTTATCATAAAGCTCCATATAAGTACATAGAAAGTGATCATATGCTTCATCCACATCTTTTGCACTGTTCTTCTAGACCAGGGGTCACCAACGTTTTTCCTTGTGAGAGCTACTTTTACAAGATGAAAATGGCCAAGAGCTACTCATTTTTGTAACATTTATTTTCAGAGTTTATTTCAAACCCAAACAAAGCGAATATGCTTGTTTTACCAGAACATTAACAAAATGCTGGTGTCCACAACTCACATGTTGTATTTCAGAATGCATTTCTTTCTACTGTTCTTTCATTATTAACTGAAAACCTGAATGAAGAGCAGGCTTGCAGGCACCTCATGTGGTCGTGGGGGGCTACCTGGTGCACGGGCACCACGTTGGTGACCCCTGTTCTAGACCTTTCCTGAAAGCGCTGACGCTATCCTCTGTGTGTAGTCTTTGAAAAGTCTTTTTAGCCGCCACCTGTCTTTTATTATAATGTTCTTTGTAAATTATAAACACTGGAAGATGATCACTGATGTCACTAATTAGCAGGCCACTGATGGTATTGTTGTCAAAATCGTTGGTGAATATAATATCAGTAAGGGTGGCACAGTGGTCTGTTATTCTGCTTGGTCTAATCATTTTAGCACATAAACTCAAACTATACATTGTGTCTGTGAAGTCATCTATTTCCTTATACTTATGTGAATTCAGAAGATCAATACTGAAGTCTCCACATATAAAAATAGTTTTTTGACCTGTGTCTGTAAAGGTTGTCTTAATCCAGTCCTCACACATTCCAATCCTTGACTTTGGAGTTCTATACACACAACTTATTAACACACTTTTGCTTTTTTCTTTACAGATTTCAATCGTTATACATTCTAGGATGTTGTCAATAACAAATGACATATTCTTCACCATTTTGCAGTTCAGATGTTTGTCCACGTACACAGCAACGTCTCCTCCACTTGAAATGTTATTTTGACTTTATTCTTGTAACATTGTAACTTTTTACGCAATCTAATTTTCCATTAATTACAACTTTATTTGTTGTTTTGTTTATTTTTCATCTGACAGCTTTAAAAAAAATAAAATCTTTCTTTAATATTTCAACTTTATATGACGAAGTGACATTATTTATTCTTATAATATTATGGCGTTATTCTCATAAAATTACAACATTTTCTCATTAGATTACAACCTTTTTGTCTTCATTATTGTAAAATTACTGTAATTTTTCAATTGTTGCTGCTGTTTTTTTTTTTTTTAGTTTTCTTGTTAAATTATATTTTTAGAATGCGCTGCGGTCCGATAAAAAAACAGCCGCAGGCTGCAATTGGCCCCCTGGTCGCACTTTGGACACCTGTGACCTATAGCAATGGCCACACATACACAATCATTTTTATGACAGTTTACCTTGTCACTAATACAACATGAATGAAACTTGGATATACTTGTCAGTGTACAGCTTGTGTAGCAGTATAGATTTACAAAACACAATCATCCCTGTCTAATTGGCTGGTAACACAAGTGACTATCAAGCGCCTACACTCAGATCTGGTGGTAGCGTCATGGCCTGGGGCTGCGGTTCATTGAAGTAAACACAACAACAACAACAACAACAACATGTGTTCTGACACTTGGGAAACACATGGCAACAATCAAACAATATACTGACACAGATGGGACTCAAAGCCACCATACCATTAGGCCACTGGGGCACATCTACAGACATATTTTGGTCTATTAGCTTCAAAATCCACTTCTGGCACATTTTTGACACATTCACTGTCGGCAGCTATTAAGACAATAACTTGTACAAGGTGCATACTGACTACTTTCATCAAGTAGTATCTGCATAAACAAACATGAATTCCTTGTGGTGAATAGGTTTAGAGTATGCAGGCTAGGAATCAGCATTATTTCAGCTGCAAGTCCCAGTCCAACCACCTAAAAACCTGACATCCCAGATGGGGCTGAACCCTACAAACCCTGGTTTAGGAGACCAGTCCCTTATTCATCAGGCCACTGGGGCACAGACTAAACATACTTTGGTCTATCATCTATTCACTTTGGCCCCCCTGTAGAGAAAGCTACATTGTTAGCTGTATAATACAACCCGGACAGAGCGTGTGATCAAGGTTTATGAAGAGTTAATAGGCCTGCTTAATTGTACACCATCCGCAGAACACTACCTCTTTTAGAAGAGTCTAACGCTGACGACGATTTGTCCTTTTTTTCAATATCTCCTCCTCCAACTCCAGCACAACGACTATGCTCGACCACTCCTCTTCAAAGGTAAATAACATTATCATTACGTATTATTATATCACTTTTATTACTGTTATTTTCATTAATTATCCTCGTTTAATATTACTACTGCATCCAAACTCATATTTACATACATACGCATATACTGTATATGTATACACGTACATGTAGTACCTATATCATTGGTAATTTGACCTTTTCCCCTACTTAAGAACGATTCGACATAAGAACGGTCGTCTGGAACCAATTGTGTTCGTTAGTTGGGGACTTAGTGTATAAAATGTAATCAGTTATTATTACTTTATTCTTGATTTTGTTGACTTGATTTAGATCACGTGTGTAAATGGGCCTAGACACTGCAGGTTTCCTCTCCAAACAGTTTCTCCAGCAGGCGAATTAATTGATGTGCTCCTTCCCTCAAATAGATGAAGGTGTTGATCATTAATATCACCTGCTTTAGTGGCCAGCTGGAAATAAAACATGCACTGTTTCGGCTCTCCGTGGGACGAGTATGACACTGCTGATTTAAATTCTCAGAGGTGGAGCAGAATCCAGGATTGGAATTGAAATTTAGTGAGCAATCACCAATCACTGTAAAAGCTACCACCCCAGATGGGACTCGAACCCACAATCCCTGGCTTAGGAGGCCAGTGCCTTATCCATTAGGCCACTGGGGCATTCAAAATGTCCACTGGGAGGTGTATTCACTTGCATTGGCAGCTATTCAGACAATGTTGACTGTGTGTTGAGACATTTTCAAAGAACAGTAACTCTACATTGTCATACAAGCTGTACAATGACTAGGTTAAGTTTAAGATTAAGATTACATTAAATTATCGCCAAGTTTAATTTGTATAGTATTGTTCCTCAAGAAGAAAAAATAAAACGGTTGCTGAAAATTGACGAACTTAGTCAATTTAATGAATGCGTGACTGATTGAGGTCCCTATTTACAGTCCATAAAATTAACAACGCTATTACTGCCCGGTGGTGATTTGGTTTAGGTTGTCCTCAGAGGAGCAGAAGCCAAGACAGGAATCAACATTCTCTGAAAAACTAGTGTGAGTCCAATCACCCCAAAATCTAACACCATAGGACTCAAAGTCACAATCCCTGGCTTATCCATTAGGCCACTGGGGCACATGAAACCTGTCTATTACTAAAAATAGTTCACTGTGAAGTGTATTCACTCGCTAAAGTGAAACCTTGGTTAGCATCATTAATCTGTTCCAGAAGGCCCGACTCTATCTGAAATTTACTTTAAGAAATAATGTAAATTTGTTCCAGAAAACCCAAAATATTAACACGTTGTTATAGTTTTACAATTATAGTTATACAGGCACAAAATACTTCAAAATGCATATAAACGATGAATGAAAGGGATAACTGAATATTTAACTTCACTTTTGCCTTCACTGACGACGTGATTGTTGACAAAGATGGCAATACGACCTTCATGTTTCTCTTGAGTTCTTTCTCAAATTAAATTGTGTTTTTCATCTTCTTCAGCAATAGTTGCAAGTTGCAGGTTTCTTTGGCACCATTTTGGGTTATTTTGCTGCCCTGCTCAAAAGTAAAGCAGAGACTTATGGCATAACTGTGTTACATTAGCAAAGAACTACAGAGTCAACCGCTGATGACATCATAGACGGGTAACGGAAATGACTTCAGGTTCCTGTTTCTATGCATTAGCAAGATAATAGGATGCTACACAGAAAACAGTTGGACTCACACAGTGTATTAATAACACAACAAAATATGCACCTTATAGTACACTAACAGGAAAATGTACGCAAACGGAGGCAAAATTTTGGCGGAAATTTTCGATGGTAATTAAAGAACCCGCTAACCGGGGCGTGCGCTAACCGTGGTTCTAATGTTTTCAATAATGGCTGTGTCCTCATTTTCAGACGACAGTAAATCGATACTGCTATACAAGTGGTATACTCACTAGTCTAAGTCATATCCAAGTTTCATTCGTCACTTGAGAAGATATAATCAAATGGTTGCTGAAATTTGAGGGATTTTGTCACTTTAGTCAATAGTGAGTGAGTGAGCTCTGTATTTACAGTCCATAACAACAACATACACCCTAGTTAATGTGTTTTCCGGTTAACGTATAAAATGTATGCCAAAATTTTTGCCTCGGTTAGCGTACAATCGCACGCATCTTGTCATTTTATTAATACACTGCGTGTCAGTACAACTGTGTTCTTAATGTATTTTTAATCACAAAATGCCCTTTTCAGCTACTCTAATCTCTCGTAGTATTTCTCACCTTCTTTATCAAAATGCTGGCACTTGTAACTTTGTTCAGCTCCAATTTGGGTTATTTTGCAGCCATGATCACAAGAAAAGCAAAGGCTTGAGAGAAAGGAGAGAAACACTTTTGAATTCAAGAAATAACTCATGGCAAAACACAAAGGTGGTGTGCGTGTTGATTTTGGTGCCACATTTTGGCAACGATCACGTCTTAAATGAAGGTCAACGTAACCTTAAATGTTCATTTAGCCCTTCACAGATTTACACATATTCTTACGGATAAAATCACTCTAAAACAGTGGTCCCCAACCTTTTTTGACCCACGGACCGGCTTGTGTTCCCACAAATCTCCCGCGGAGCAGGGGTGTGGGTGGGTGTGTCATACATTATAGCGATCTAATTTATCTTATTTATTATGTATTGTGTAAAACTAAGACATGAATAACATCAAATTAAAAGCACAAAATGAATGCAGACCCACCATCCACCAGTTCAAGTTCCAGCCAAGTGTTTCCAGAGAGATTATTACATCGCTGTTTGACGTGTGTGGTAAAAGCAGTGCGCTAGCATGAATTAAATTGAGACAAATGTGCACATTAGCACTCAATAAGTCATCAAAACTTACCTTTATGCATTCCCACATAGTATCAGCATTTGACACCAAATATGAGGTGAGAGAAAAATGGTAGAAATACAGTAGTAGTTTATCTGCGCGGCATGAGATAAAGTTAGCACACGCACAATGGACATGTGGCAAGTGAGACGGATGTAACAGAGAAAATCCAGCCACTTTTCAAAATAAAACATTAAAAAAATGAAATAATGGAAACTATTTTTTCTTTCTGTGCGGCCCAGCACCAAATAGCCCACGGCTCGGGAGTTGGGGGTCACTGCTCTAAAATATACACCCCAGATGGGACTTGAACCCACAATCCCTGGCTTAGGAGGCCAGTGCCTTATCCATTAGGCCACTGGGGCACCAGCAAAGCCATCTTTTGGTCTATTGGCTTCAAAATCCATTCTGGGTACACGTGTTTGCTCTGAGGCCTACTCACTTTTGTTGCCAGTTATTTTGACAGTAATGGCTATGTGTTGTCATTTTCAGAGAACAATAAATCTATACAGCTATACAAGCTCCAAGCTGTCTACTCTAAGTTATTTACAAGTATAGTATTGTCCCTTGAGAAGATAATAAAATAAAAAATGTAATAAAAGCGCTTGCTGAAAGGGAAGGGCAACTATTATACAACACAGCTTTCAACCAGTCTTTACATGTGGTCATATAGTATGTACACTCTCTCAAAGTACGCTGTATCATCTTAGGTGGAGTTCAGGTCGGGCTTAGAAGACAGAAGTATGGCTGTTAGGACACCGGATCTTGGGCCAACTCATGTTATCTATCACCTGCAGGGTATCATTGGAATGAGAGATGAGAGCATTTCTCAGCATGCTGTGTAGGTGAAGACATGGTGAACCATTGACTTCCACCTTCCAGCCCCCTGCATCGCTCCACATTAGGTAATGAAACTCTGGCCGAGCTATTTTACTCCGCTGCAATGTAAAAATCCCAAAGTACGTTGCAGCACTCTACTTTATTGAGATAAGGTGCAAAAACAAGTTTTGCTGTGAGCTAGTGAAGCACAAATCAAAGTGGAAAATGTACAATGTCAAACTCTAGCACGAGACTTGAGGAAGCAGGGAAAGTTACAAAGCACTTGGAGCCCCAACGGTAAAATCTACATCAAGCTAAATGGAGGTCCAGTAGAAGAAAGAGTGCTTGTTGTCAAAGATATCAACGATCTGGATACATATTAAAGATCATATTACCATGACAACAAGAAAAAATAGAGGAAACAACCCACAAAGAAAGAACCATGCAGTTTGAATGACTACATTCAATAACATTTGACTTTTGAAATCATCGTTGCTCAACAAACTACTGGAATTAGAAACCCATGTATCTCCATTCAATGACACTCACATTACAACACGAAAGACGGCAGGAAGTGGATCCGGACATCATTTTTGTTTTTTTGTTTTTTTTGCTAAAAAAAATAGTAATGATAATAGTGATGATAGTAATAATAATAATAATAATAATAATAATAATAATAATAATAATAATAATAATAATAATAATAATAATAATATCTTATCTTATAATTATATTATCTGGAAGCACAAGTAAACAGTGAATTAGTGTATGTTGAATACAGGAAGTGAACATATGTATTAGCAATTGATGTGATACAAAGACGGGGTAGGATTAAATAAGCTCTCCATCTTCCTACTCCTTTTCAGACATGTTGACTTGTGAATTGTAACATGAAGCATTGCATGCATGTTCAAAATAAATTACACTATAACCATAACTCTATTCTAGAATAAAGGTCTTTGACTGTAGAGTGGGACATATGTTACACATCACATCACAACACACACCTGTCACTGTCACTGAAAAACACATTGGTCCTGAGCTTAGTCTGTGTTACTGTATATCCCGTTCCCACATAAATTCACTTAATAAATCAAATAATGCAATGCAAGTCACTGAAAAAATATACAGTACATATTGTTAGGAATCATCAAAAATGAAAGGTATGAAAATAACATACTCTATATATATTCTGTAACTAAATATATCTTATATGACATAATTTCTGCCAAATACACGAATGGGATTTTGAATGTAAAAGCCTAGTAAATGTATCTGCGTTATTTCGTGAAGATTTAATCAACACCCAGTTGGGCTCAAGAACAAGAGGCCCGTTTCACAACTTTCTCCACCAGCGTGAGTGCAACGATATCACATTCTTCATTCCGCTGACAAGAAGTAAAGCTGCAAAAAAAATTAAATGGCACCAAAGTCCATAAATTTATTAAAACTAACGAACTAACTAAGTCTTACTTGTTGATAGCACAAGAATATGAACGTCGCGCCCTCACTCTATCATGGTTTTTCAAACATTTATGAATAAATTATCACTGTTTCATGGTTGAATATGATCTATGATTAGCAAAAAATATCATATTTAAGCAAATTGTATGTATTCATGGCCTAACTTAAGCATTACCAATGAAAATAAGGCATTCAAAAGACGTGATATGAAGTGTAATACAGTATTTGTGACTTTTGTGCACCTTTAAAAAGCGGGGCCTGGGAAGTGACATGTGTGACGTCAGTTGGTTACAGTTGAATGGAGTTGTGTGCTAGCAGCAGGTCAGCTGTGTAGAAAGTGGCCGACAGCAGCTCCTGTGTGAATGTTCACTGCATGTGTGTTCTCTGCTTTTTAATAAAGCAACTGAAATGCAATGTGCAGTGGCAGTAGAGTAGTATTCTACACTGGTCTCTAGGTGTTAGTAAGGTTACATTGATGAGACAATAGCCACCAGGTAGTATGTTGTCAATGCTAACGTGTGAGTATATCTTGGATGGCTTATTTTCTATTATTACTATAGTGGGTAATACAAATGTAAAGGTGACTATAGGGGTGTTATTTCATGTCTACATGCTAAAAACCCTATTTCGAAGGTCATAAACAGGTTTTCTATGCTCTAATTGCAAAAAAATTCCATTTATTAATAATGAATCCTACTTTGCGGAAATTCACTTATCGTGGTCAGGTCTGGAAAGAATTAATCGGCATAAATTAGTAAGAAAGCCAATATTGAGCATCTTTAACGTGTTGTATTAAAGCATGGATTAATAACATAACGAGACTGAGTCACCGACAAGTGGTGCCAAATAAATAGACCTGACAACAATGTAATACATACGTAAGGCACACCTATATGTGGAGCTGTGACCAGACACACAGACAGAACCATGTGACACACCAAACTATAAAAGAACACGTGCAAAAGTCTGTCGTCTTCCGCTTTCCAAGGCTTGTCAAGACTTACAACAAAGTGGAATTACTTCTGCGAGTCATTTTGGAGTTTCAGATAACAAAATATCAGGAGAACATCGACCAGAGTGAGTCACGCCAGTCTAAATATTGTGATATTATGTTGACTTTTCATCAATACTCATTTCTGGCCACGTGACGGAGACGGGTCTATGATGTCATCATTTTCAGAAAGAAGTCGGGTGCTTGTCTACACGGAAACAAAAAGACGGCTTTTTCAGATTTTCCCACTCTGGAAGCCGTTTCCAAAAAATACAGTTTCAGGTCACCCAGAACGCCATTTCTGTGTGGATGAAAGGCTGAAATGATAAAATATTTGACTTTTTACCTGAAAACGTTTCCGAGTGGATAGCCCCTAAGTATTGTGAGATTTGGTGTTGGGTGTGTGATCCAAGATGGCCGAATAAACAAGCAATGCTATCAATGTACCAAAGACTATACGGTAATACAACACTTTGGTGTGTTGTTTTAAAGTGTTTTGAAATGTATCCATTCATAACATACAGTGTATCTTAATAAAGACTGTTAAAACTAAAATCCAGCTCCACACAATCACAATTTATAGGCTTAACCAGTGCCTCTCTTTGACCAGCAGCTACCCCGTACTCTCTGTTGGTCTGAAAATAGCCAAAATGTGTTATACCTGTAGCCATGGCAGCGACAGTGATTCCCACTTCGCCATCTCCCTGGGTGGTAAACCCCTCATTTAGACACAGACATGCAAAGGATATGTGAGTTGCCACCTGTGACTATGGCGCTGTTACATCACAATGCAAGTGTGGATGTGAGAAACCTTCTGATCTACTGTTCTCCACGCTTGCAGTGCCACATCATCCAAGCAGTACGCAAAAGAGCCCGTACAATACCTGTTGCCGACACAGACTGAGAGACGCTTTCAAGCGACTCTTTGAGCTCCCATTAGTCCGTGTCCTTAGCCAAAAAACACAATGGCAGGGTGATGATCACACACCGGCTATTGCAAATCACTCCTCTCAAGTGTGAAATCAGAGTGTGTGCAAAAAAGTGAGGAAAGGGGACAGAAATGTGAGGTCTCCGACCATGATGAATCATTAGTGAAAAAGCTGAAGCTGAGCCACCATGGCTGTATTTAGAAACCTTGCACTCTCCCTCTGTAATCGTCCTTTTGTTCACTATTTGACTGATGACTCGGCCTCTGCAGCAGCTCTAAGAATGTCACACTTTCAAGATGGTAACTGTACCAATCCTCGACCGAAGAGCAAGAATGTTGACACCCACAGACTGGTTATGTGCCCTTGAAGCACACAAATTCGTCCTGTCCCTTCACCAAGAAGCCTGGTGAGAAAGAGACCACTGTTGGTGCAATAACTCAGAAATGGAAGAAATACAATATAACACTCATTTACCCTCACTCTGGACTTCCATGCAAGATCTCACCTCATGAGTTAAGGATGACTCTGAGAAAGGTGATGGACCAGGTGAACTTTACAGGTGAACTTAATTTGACCTTCTCTCAACTTTTGAATGCACATGTCCAACTGTTGAATGTTTCCGCACTTTTGGCCCAACTTGCTGTTCTCATGCAAGGAGTTAAACAGCATAATTCACAAAGGCGTGTGATCTATGAATCGACCAATAAATGTGTGAGAATTGGTATTTAAACAGTCCTTCTCATCATACTGTTCAGCTGTCATCAGCAGGTTGCACCAGAGACACAAGAGAATGGAAGAGTCACTTTAACGAATTAGTATCTGTGTGATATACTGTAATACGTACATAATTTGCTAAGGCCTTCTGGTGATTTGGTTTAGATCCTCCTCAGTAGCCAGAATATGAATTGACAAGTTCTAGTTCAATCACCCCAAAAACTGACACCCCAGATGGGACTTGAACCCACAATCCCTGGCTTAGGAGGCCAGTGCCTTATCCATTAGGCCACTGGGGCACAAAGTATTGTGCTCTATCTATCACTTCAAAAGCCTTTGTCAAAATTGACATAACTCTGTCAGTACAACCTCCCTGGGTTCTTGCTGGCCCACACTCATACTTACTCTACAGCATTTTGGCTTTCACTCATTTATGTGTACCATCAAATCATTATTCAGTGCTGTATAGCTGCAACTTTGTGGGTTATATTGAGTAATTGTGTGTCTATTATGCATGGAAGTGGTTATCATTAATACGGTGGAACCTCAGTTCGCATCATTCCGCTCGAGAAGGTTCAACTCAAACCTAAAAGTTCTCTAACGAAATACATTTTTCCCATAGGAAATGATGCAAATCCAATTAATGCGTTCCAGGAAGCCAAAAATGTTAAGGCAAAACACATATTTATAGTTTTACAATTATAGTTTTACAGTCGGCCCTTGCTACATTGCTGTTCGAATATTGCTCCCTCACTCTATCGCGTTTTTTCAAAAATTAATTATTTAATGACTGTGTTTCATTGTTGACTATGGCCTAATATGAGACATATGTAGTATTCTGGTCACCTGGAGTCTGTAATGTTACACTGATAAGACATGACATTATATTACATTACCTTCACACTGCATGTAGTCAGCAATGGCATAGAGTGAAAAAAGGTTCTCTTCCCATTCCGTATGGAAATGGTACGTTTTTGGCTTCTTACTTTGGCCTTCCTTGCTTCTTCCCCACTCTGTTTGAAACACTTTCTTAAGTTTAAAATAAGTAAATTTGAGAGGCTAACTACAGCTCGGTAGCTTACTATGGTAGCAGCGGCCGTCCCTTATGTCCTTGCAGTGATCTGCGCAATGTGGTGTAAACAAAGAATAATAGGAGTGTAAAAGTGACTACAGGGGTGTTATTTTGTGTCTACAGGGCTCTAATAATGTTTAAAACCGTATGTAGAAAGCCATAAACAGGTTTTCTATGCTCTACCTATGAAAATATTTTGTTTATTAATATTGAATCCTACTTCTCGGAAATTCACTTATTGAACCAATTACCCACGATAAACGATGGACGTCTGTATGTGCAGAAAACAATTTGAAATGCATACATAGAAATGATGAATGAAAGGATAAATGAACGTTTAATTTAACTTTTACCTTGACTGAAGACTTGATTGTTGACAAACACAGCGATGACGAACAGCGAGATCAACACGGACACCACCTTTGGACTCATGCCAAAACATGGTGTCTGTGTAGATCTCCGTTCCACATTTTGGCAACAATCACGTCTTCAATGAAGGTCCCAAGATCGGAATCAACATTATTTGAGCAACTAGTGTGAGTCTATTGACTCCAAAATCTAACACCTCGAACCCACAATCCCTGGTTTACGAGGCCAGTGCTGCATCCATTAGGCCACTGTGACACACAAAAATGCCATTGTTGGTTTATCAGTTTCAAAATCCGTTCTGGGCACACTTTGGACACATTTGCTCTGAGGCATTACTTTTGGTACTGGTTATTTTGACAATAATCGCTGTGTTGAGTAATTTTCGGAGAACAGTAAATCTATACAGCTATACAAGCTGCACACTGACTACTCTAAGTTATTTCCAAGTATAGTATTGTCCCTTGGAGAAGACAATAAAATAAAAAAATTAATAAAATCGTATGTTGAAAATGGGTAAATGGAAAATGTTGGCCACACAGTCACTGTCTGGAGATCGGGAAGATCTGGGTTCGATTCTCCCCTGGGGCATTTCTGTGTGGAGTTTGCATGTTCTCCCCGTGTGTGCGGGGGTTTTCTCCGGGCACTCCGGTTTCCTCCCACATTCCAAAAACATGCATGTTAGGTTAATTGGAGACTCTAAATTGTCCATAGGTATGAATGTGAGTGTGAATGGTTGTTTGTCTATATGTGCCCTGCCATTGGCTGGCGACCAGTCCAGGGTGTACCCCGCCTCACGCCTGAAGTCAGCTGGGATAGGCTCCAGCATACCCCCGCGACCATAATGAGGAGAAGTGGTATAGAAAATGGATGGCTGGATGGGTTTGTTGAAAATGGCAATTATTATTTATATTTCCATTAGGATTTATGGGAATGGGAAGATTTTCATCCTGGATTGACCATAGAGATTAAACTACCCAAAGACTCATCTCCCTCCAGTGTTAT
This sequence comes from Dunckerocampus dactyliophorus, assembly GCF_027744805.1. Lineage (NCBI taxonomy): Eukaryota > Metazoa > Chordata > Actinopteri > Syngnathiformes > Syngnathidae > Dunckerocampus > Dunckerocampus dactyliophorus. The sequence goes on from NC_072820.1 coordinate 37,446,948, forward strand.
TCCCTCATCTATGCATAGCACACAACACGACTATGACAAGCTAAAAATGTAAACCTACAACTAATGCTGCACATGACAGGTGCATCACTCAGAGAGCGAGAGAGAGAGAGAGACAGAGAGAGAGAGAAAGAGATTCTCTTGTGAATAAGCTCTTTTCCATGAAGGTGTGATAACAGGACTTAACTCTCGAGTAGAAGCAGAGCAGATGGGCTCGGCAAAGTCTGTGCTCTTCATTTGATGTGGGAAGTCTTCACACCTACATCACATCTCTTCTATTTACTTTGAATTCACGTGTGCATCAACACAATGGAGGGATTGTCAGCCTCTGTTTTGTGAATGATGCATCAGGTTGCCATCAACTGGTAGTGCCATGATGGAGGAAGGGGACTGATAGAGAGAGAGAGGAAGAGGGAGGCTGCAAATGGCAGCTTCTGTGACACTGTTGCAAGGGAGGGGGGAGAGAGAGGGGAGAGAGAGGGAGCAGCAGTCCAACTAGATCAGATTGCAAAGATTGATAGAGGTGTTCATTTATTAAGCACTGAGGGACAATCTTATGGGAACTGTGAGGGACTGACTTCGCATCGGAGAAGACGACTGAAAGGATTTGATTGAGAAGATAACACAAAAAACGGATGTATAAAAGTCAGATTATTTTTTTGGTGACTTGGGATAGTGCTTGAGCCACATTTTCTTATCGGACCGTGTAGAAGCACTGCCAGCAAGGATGAAGAAATGTAAAGGGTGTCTTATGATGCCCAGGAAGATGTGGCGGTTTACTTGGGTATTAGACTAAAACACAAGACGGAAGAGCTGCTGCGATAAGAGCTGAGAATGCCTCAGTTTGGTTGACATGGACGCCAGGTGAGAAGATAACACCTTTTAGTCCTGTGCGCAGCCTGGGAGAGGACAGGTAGAAATAAAAGGTAAGAGATGGGTAAAATGAATTGCCAACCTAAAGCCTGATCTGTAAAGCTGTGGCAACGGCTATACATAACTATAGATAGAAAGTAACAATAAACAGCCTTTTTTTAAAAACTTTGAATTTACATGTTATAGGATCTAACCATCTTTCCTTGCTGTTGCATTTGGTAGAAAATTAATGTCATGATTAAAAACAAAAGTAGTCCGTTATAGTGGTTCACATTGAAGCCCAATTAGTATCAATAAATTGCACTGATATAATACTGTCTGTAGATAAGGAACACACATTTCATATGCAGGCTGTGTTCCATTGTTCAACATGTACGACAATACAAAAAAAATATTCATCTATGATGTAAAATACTCCAAACAGCTCTCAGTATGATGCAGTGCTGATCCACACCAACGCAAAGCATGACATTGTTAAATTAAATGCCTCTATGACAGTCTTAATCAAAAATGCAAATGGAATATTGATACTGGCTCTTGCATTGGATCTCATTAGCTGGTGCAGTTATGCCTAATGTTGTGGCCAGTAACCATACAGAAAAAGTACAAGGGGTTTCATACAAGTCGGCAATTGTATTAGAAATAAATAAGCTACATAATAAAATCTACAGGTTCCTGGATGATACATTGAAGTACTATTCAGGTATTATTTCAGGTGAAACATGTTTAATAACATAGTACGGACATGTGTACACTCTGTTATCACTGCATAAACAAAGCACAAAGCAACAGAGGACCAAGTAGATGAATATAGAAATGCGGCAGTGCATGACAGCTTAATGACCTCATCCTGTTTTCATCTCTGCTTTGACTCACTTTTAGTGTCCAAAGTGGGCTTTAAGCATGCACAGGGGTCATTTTAATTATTAGATTTGAGGGTGGGGTGGGCGCAACGATCTATTTCAAATGCACAAATAAAGAAAAATGATGAGTGTCAGGTGTTCAAAATGTTCCAAAAGCTACAGGTGCATCTTGCAAAAAAAGAAAAAAAGATTTATGTTCCTTGTATAGAATTGAACAGCTGCTGCAACAACATGGGGTGACTCGCTTCTAAATGAACACTTCTCACAAGCACCTCTCTTAGGAGGCACCTGAGTTGAAACCCCAGCACAGGGAGACAGGAGGTGCGCAGTCATACACATTGCTTCTCAATGCATTTACAAAAAAAGCAAAATAGTTGCAATTTACATACTGTAAAGCCCTGCCAACTGGACAGCATCTCCACGTGTTCAAGTGGTGTTGGTTTCTATAGGAAAATACCTGTGGGTCACTTGAGAAGAGATGCGCATGGTGAGCGATAGGAAAACACAATGACACCGGAGCCTAGGCTCTTCCTTCAACAATGGCCTTTGGGAGGTGGGTTAGGCATCGTGGTGGCACAGCTCAGTTTCCTGCATGCTTGCTTCATCTTCACATGACGTCCTGTCTCCCACTCATTGTGCCTCCAATCCCAGCCATTATTTTTGCACATCCAATTAAACATTTTGTTCGTCCTAATCAGTGGCCTCAGCTCCCCTTCTAGAGGCCCCTCTTGAACCTCCTTGAGAAGATGCACAGTAGAAAAGGATGACTAAATCACACACACACACGCACACACACCCAATGACACTAATGTAGTCTCTCTAATGAATCCTAGAGAGTTTTGTGTGTCTAATTCTCACCGGACACTTCATTAGGTAGACTCAATAAAATACTGTAAAAAATTGTCAAGTGCCTTTACACTGTGTAATAGTGTCAATCATAGTATTATTCTCCTTCTATATTTTTATTGTACAGTTGTTATTATGGTGTATTTTAACAGATATATTATATATTTACTCTGTATAAGGTGAAATCTAAGTCATAAGAACCATGCACACCGGGGATGGGACATACAGTATATAGTCACATGACTGTAAGTTACATTTTGTGGAACCCACTATGGGTTGTGCTCAAAATGCTTTTGAAGACACGCTAGCATACATGTAAAACAGATATCCTCTACATTTTATAATCATTAGATAAATGGTCAATGACTCGCAAAGTCCCTCCTGTGTCCCTGCAAAGACATTTGGTTGACAGAGGCCATCGATTTCAACCAAACTTACTCAAATTTTACAGACATGTGCTTGTCAGTTCCCTAAAGGTGTGCACCAAATTTTGTGGTAAATTCGCAAAAAGTTTTGTACAGTGCACTGAGCTGTGTGAGAAATTTCAAGTCAATCTGACGTATGGGTTCAAAATATGAGGTTTAATAACAGCGCCACCATGTGGTGTATTTGTCAGAAAAATAATAGCACGGGCAACACACTCGGGGTGCGCATTTGGGCAAATTTTTCACCCTTTTGTGTGCAAAGGTCCAGGGGTTGAGGACGTAGCTTACACAAACAAATACATAACTTAGTGAGAAAAAAAATCAATCTAGTAACTGTTTGGTTTTGTATTGTGTCTTTATATGATACTTAGTGGTGAGTAGGGTTTTGTTTCTTACTCCTAAATAAGGAATATGCTAAGTAAGGCGGATGCTTCATGCAAGAAAGCCTTCTGCACATTTCCCTTATTTAGTTACACAGATATTGTGATGTATCGTGAGTGGTTTACCCCCGATAATATCTCATAATCTGTACTTTGATGTTATCAGTGACGCGCAGTCAGGGGAGAAATTCATGATAACATAAAACAAATATTAATATGTGTCCATTGAATTGTATTCCAAATGTATTTTCTGTATGAGCCCAATCGTCATGAACATTTTATCAAGTAAAAATCGCTGAATTTGCACATTTCCTGACCAAGTGAGGCTACCGCAAGCATACCTGCCTACCGTCAAACTGCACACTGAGTTGGATCATGGTGCCTGCCAATTTACAGTATGTTTGTCAGTTTCTGTATGTCAGCATGTCGCCAATAATATGAGGTTAAAGAAACATTTATTATACACCATGACTTTCTACTTGTGATGTCTTTAAGTGTGGTATCATTCTTCTTTCTAATCGGACAATAAAATACATAGGAATGTCATACAGGAGTCACTTACAGTACCGCTGCATCCTGAAGGGGTCAGATGTGCATGAGCTGGAAGATGCTTGTCACTGCTGTTCTTCCATAGGGGAAAAGCCAGCGTTTCTTCAGCACGATCTAGAACAAAGTCAAATGCATTTAAGGTATTCTTATGCTCTGCTAAATGGAGGCCTATATACCCAAACTCACCAGGAGGTGATCAGACTTTTAAAACCAAGTATCAGAACTTTTCCTGGAGAAGAAGAGGCTGCATGTACTTCATATACAGATACACAAATCTTTTACAGTTAACAAAACATTAAATAAGTGGGACTAAGAAGTATTTGAAAATAATTTGAAGGCTTCTTGAAAAAACAAAACTGAATTATTATTATTATTATTATTATTATTATTATTTGTTACCATTTTATTGAGATAAGTGTATTAACTTAAAAAAAAAAACCTCCATAAGAGTCAGTGCCTCACTAGCCATGAACCTCACCGCACATCACTGTATATTATCATTGCAAAATATCACGATAATATTGTATTGCAAGTTGTATTGAGTTTCCTACTCGTATTGTACACCCTCATACATAACCTTTCACAGTAACAGTTTGAAGTCCTTACAAACAGCAGTTGCAATGATAGGAGTACTTATCTAATGATATCAAGGACTCCGGGAGAGTTTTTACTTTCATTCATGCAACACACTGGACACCCGACACTGCATGACTACGAGATACTGTTCACAGCAGAGGGCTTCTCAGTTTATACATTAAGACGTCTGACACTAAGCTCAGCCTGCAAAATGGTCTTGAATTATATAACACATGCTGTTGTCATGGTCACAGACTTTGAGCCTGTTTCAGGCGTTAATAAAAGTTACTATGCAAAGTACCTGATACTTGTACATGTAACTCCTCTCTCGGATGAGGTAATCTGGCTCTACATCCAGGGAACTTCACCAATAGTCCACTGCCATGCATCTGGGATTTGGGAGTGCACATGAGTGATCTGTCAAGTCTTCAGGGCCCAAATCAGGCAAAGCGGCTGTGGCCAGGCGATAAAAGCTGTCTGCGCCCAGAGGGGGCCACAGTCCAGCTCCCATGGGCAAAAGCCTTTAACCTGAGGCTACAAATTCATTGTAATATCCAAGTTATCTGCTCCTCATTCCAACACATAGGAGAGTTCTGTTTAAGTCTTCAAACGTAAGTGCCACTATATATCACATTGACCCAAATATAAAACATAGGATGACCAAACGTCTTGTTTTCCCAGGACATGTCCTGTTTTCATATCCTTTCCTAGCTGTACTGTTTTTTTTTCTGAAAGTGATGAACATGTCCTGGTTTTCATTGTTTTCACTGGGCCATTAAACTGCCCAGCATTTGTGCACTCTGCTGCATGTGACATAATCCCTGAGAGACTGCCGTGTGGGCAATGTTTTGAATTGGTGTTACCAAAAAGCCAAAGAAAAAACAAAGCATATACAGTAGACGCCCCTACAACGTAAATAATCCGTTCCGAGAACCTTTATGTTATAGGGATTTTATGTTATACGAAGCGTAAAATACATGTAAATAGCCTAATCCGTTCTAAAATCTTCCCAAACTCACCCCTTTGTCACTTCAAAATATTCAAAGTCCACCAAATATGGTGGGAAAATATAAGAAAACGTTAGCATAAACATAGTACAGTAACATTCCAATATAAAATAAGTTAATAAATAAGATTACTGTAAATGAATAAAACTGAAAAACAAAAACAATCCTACCGTTCACGAGATGTCTTGATCAGGAGCGCAAGTGGAGGCAGGAAGGAAGAGGAGGACTAGCCTGAGTCGAAACGCGACTCAAAGAGTCTAAGAGTCAGCTGGTCTCAGACAAACATACATGCACTACACGATAATGCTGTGTGCAAAATTTTACTTTGTAACTTAACTTAATTGTTTAAGTTAGTTTCAGGGGACTACGAAGAGAAAGGAGGTTGAAGGGACAAGCCTGTCTCTCACACAAACTCACGTACGTGCTGTATAACTCAGCCAATGAGATGAGAGCGTAGGCGGTGCCCCGATAATCAGCCAATGAGATGAGAGCGGAGGCGGTGCCCCGATAATCAGCCAATGAGATGAGAGCGGAGGCGGTGCCCCGATAATCAGCCAATGAGAGCGTGATGCATCAGAAGGCGTCACCAAGTGTTAGTCTGAATATTCTATCGATACAGAGGAGGCATACTTTAAATGTATATAAATTATAAGACATCTTTCAGTAAACTTTGAATATCATTTGAGTGCAGTCATCCCTCGTTCCGCAAAGTAGGATTCAATATTAATAAATATTATTATATTTTCATAGTTAGAGCACAGAAAACCTGTTTATGACCTTCTAAATACGATTTTACCATAATTACAGCCCTATAGACATGAAATAACACCCCTATAGTCACCTTCACACTTGTATTACCCAATGTAGTAGCCATCCATCCATTTTCTATGCTGCTTATCCTCATTAATGTTGTGGGGGTATGCTGGAGCCTATCCCAGCTGACTTCGGGCGAGAGGCGGGGTACAGCCAATATATACAGTATATGTGTGCCAGCCAATCGCAGGGCACATACTGTATAGACAAACAATCATTCACACTCACATTCCTATCTATGGACAATTTACTGTAGAGTCGCCGATTAGCCTAACATGCATGTTTTTGGAATGTGGGAGGAAACCAAAGCAGCCGGGAGAACATGCAAACTCCACACAGAGACGGAGATTCAAACAACAGAGATTCGATCCCGATCTCCTGACTGTGTGGCCACCATGCTAACCACTAGGGCACCGTGCGGCCCTACAGTAGATGTAATAATAGAAAATAAAGCATCTTAGACATAAATAACATAAGATAGACTCACACAATAGCATTGACAGTGTCCTTCCTGTGGCTAATGTCTCATCAGTGTAACATTACTGACAGTGTAGAATACTACTCTACTGCCACTGTTTATGGTTAAAGAGAGACTTATGATGCACTTCAATCGCATTATTAACAAACGGAAAACACATGCAGTGAACATTCATACAGGAGATGCTGTCGGCCACTCTCTACACCAGTGGTCACCCCCCTTTTGGGGCCTAAGATCTCTGGTCTTGGCAGTGAACCTGCGCAAGATCTTCGTCGGGGTCAGGCTTGTGGCATCGGCACTATGAGCAAACTACACATCTATTTGGCTTCTTGGCTCAGTGTCGTGGGCGAGCGAAGCGATGGTGGTTGAGGGAGGAGGGGCTGCGTTACAACCTCATTAGGACCTCGGTCCTAATGAGCAGCGTTTTCTGCAGGTCCACATCTATGGAGTTATATTTGTGCCTTAATGTTGAGGTGACAAAGGCTGATTTTTTAATAATCAATAATTACTGTTGCATGAGCAGGCACATCGCTGCGCGCTGACACTCTCTCCTTGTCGCTCAACCTGTGAGCGCGAGGCGAGCCGGTGTATGTGTGTGCGCTTATGGTACCTCCGGTCAAGTTTTGGGGACTGGGCTCCTGGCTGGAGCTTGCCTGGAGAGCGGCAAGGCGTACAGGCGTGTTCAGTGGTCAAAATGCGTGCCTGTTGGTTATTCGGCGGGAGGGGACGGCACTGATGTAATAATATTTTTTTTCCCTAATATTCTCGCGATCGAGCGGCAAAGTTCCAAAGATCGACTTGTAGCTCGCGATCGATGGTTTGGTGACCTCTGCTCTACACTGCTAACCTGCTGCTTGCACCCAGCTCACGTCATATACGTCACTTCCCAGGCCCCGCTTTTTAAAGGCTTACACAACAAGTCACAGATACTGTATTTGACTTCATATCACGTCTTTAGAAAGCCTGATATTTGCATTTTCATTCATTTAGCCATTTTTTATGCTTGAAAATGCTAAAGTTAGGCCATGAATATGTACAATTTGTTTAAATATGCATATATTTTTACTAATAATGGACCATATTCATTTATCAATTAATTAATTTTGGAAAAAATGTGATCGCGTGAGTGTGCGATGTTCAAACCGCGATTGCCAGGCCGAACATCTTGGTTTAATCAAAATATCGTCACCCTTTTTTTTTTTTTTTTACTAGAAAACAGTTTTTATGACAACCCAGGTTTTGGATTTTGATATGATATGAGTTTCGTCATGTAAGTCACAAAAGCTAACTGACCATTTCTTTACTTCAGTGTTTATTGACCTTTATTGAGGCAAGGCACATATTTCATATTAGAAAAATCTCACTACGCTCCACCAAACAAAAATGTTGCATGAATAGCAACAGGTGGATACACAGGCTAATAATGTATCTCCTGCCATTTATATATGAAGTCTATTTATAGTATTTATATTATTGTTCTCCCTGTCACAATCTGTCGCTGGCATAGATAGATGAACAAGGATAAATTATGTGTAGTAAATAAATAATATTTATTGTACCAATTAAATGAAATTGTTTAATTTCTAATTTCACTTTCACATACTAAATGTGATTAGGAAACACTGCCTTACTTTATGCATATGTTTTTTACTTTCCTTCTTTTTTTTCTTATCGTGGCCGACATGGGCAAATCCAAAGCAATGTCCAAACGCAAACACCATTAAACCCATGCATGAGAGAAATGATACAAGTTCACAGAACCAAAGAGAAGTTTACCAGGTTACCAGGAAGGCACCATACCTGAGGGATATCTGTCTTTGAAGCCTTAAGACGTAATATTTTGCAATATTATACAGCAAGCAATTTTTACAGTCAAGTGTTTAACAAAGACATAAAGAAAAATGCACTCATTCTGCCAACCTTCTTCTGGACATCCCGCTCATGTCTTTGAAGACATATATCCTTCAGGCCTGGTGCCTCTGGGAGCCTGGCTAACTTCCGTTTGGTTCCGTGAACTTGCAGCATTTCTGTCATGGATGTGTTTATGATTCGCTTTCTTACTGATATCCGATATACCAGCACATCATTACCAATACCGAAGCTGCACATTTCTATGTGGCACAAGCATCTGTATAAGAAAAAAAGTAAAGTCTTTGAAATTGTAAACAGGGCTCATTAAGCACGCCTCTGCTGGTTGCTAAGTACTTCAAGAGATTCTTCCTGAGATGTGATAGATTATAAGTATTGAAGGAGGGGGCCTTTCTCCCCCTCATGTAAATAACGCTTTACATTCATTGCAAATCGCATATTTACAACCCGAAGGCAAAACATGGCAATAATTCCAGACTGTGGACATAGTGAGATGCAAATACATTTTTATACCAATATTGGCCGATAATATTGGTTGGACAATATTATTGGAAATCCCTAAATATGATGGAATATATTTTTATTAATATTGAAAACATGCTTATAATCATTCAAATAATCATTTTGTCTTTGATTTTGTCTTACAAAAACTGGTCCTGAGAAAGACCATCTTACATTCGGTGTTGTTTCATATTTGCATCAATACAGGAAATTAAAACAAGTACTATATGTGATTAAGGGCATGGCACATTGGGAGGAAAATATATACAGTACTGCATCTTCACAAAATGATTAATATGACAAAATGGGTCAAAAAAGGGTCAAATAGAGTCCCACTCTCTACATCCTTGCATGCACACATCTGGTACTGTGCATCTACGGAATAAGTGGCACACATAGAAGTCCATTGGGACTTAGTGTAAGTGTGTACAGACGCACAGCAAAAGTACTCTTCTGAAAGGACAATAGATAGTTTCGGCCTCAAAAGAACAGAGGGAGGCTTGTCTGCTGGATGCGTCATGTCTGCATGGCACCCAGCTGATAAAACTATAAATACGACCAAGACGCACTGAAAACTAACAATTTATAGACTTTGCATTCACTTCTGGCGTAAGAAATGACAGCCTGTCATATTTTGTAAAGCCTAGTCAGACACCAGCATTGGTTGTTACATGTTACCACTCAAATCCAATAACATCTGGTGGTTGGATGAATTAGCTCACCTCCAGCTCCATACATAAGGACTCTAATGGATAATTGGATTATGATGCAAGGAATGTAAGCAGAGTTGTGGTGAGGATAAGTAAATTATTTTATATTTCTAATAATTCAAAACCTCCTCTGAAGCTTTTGTCCAAAAAAGAAGGTTCTCAAGAAGCCAGAGAATTGTCATTTAATATTGACAATGGAATGGCATATGCAAGCCAGATCAGACCTGTCACACATTTTAAGTCATCTGATAAGATGTTGACTTGCTTTTTGTCATATTTTTTTCATTGGTACACTGAAATTATTGTCCTCTCCTGTTCATAGGGATTGGACTCAAGCACAAGACTCCCTCCCGACTCCTGGCTCTCTCAAATGCAACTTCCCTTGTGATCGAGCTTTGAGGACACCTCCATCACACACTGGGACTCCAGGCCAGCCCTTCAGCTTCTGATCCTGCCACCGGAGGTGTCGGGAGCATGAGCGTGGGAAGGATCAACCGCTACAGCATCGTGTCGTCCGAGGAAGAGGGCCTCCGCCTCACGACCATGCATGGCATGAACGGTTTTGGCAATGGCAAGATCCACACACGCCGCAAGTGTCGTAACCGCTTTGTCAAAAAGAACGGGCAGTGCAATGTGCAGTTTGCCAACATGGACGACAAGTCACAGCGCTACATGGCAGACATCTTCACCACATGCGTCGATATTCGCTGGCGATGGATGCTGGTGGTCTTCACTCTTGTGTTTGTGGTCTCCTGGCTTGCCTTTGGTTTGGCCTTTTGGGTCATCGCTTTGCTGCACGGGGATCTGGATAACCCAGCAGGAGATGACAACTTCACTCCATGTGTCCTTCAGGTGAATGGATTCGTGGCTGCCTTTCTATTCTCCATTGAAACACAGTCTACAATAGGTTATGGCTACCGTTGTGTCACTGAGGAGTGCCCAGTGGCGGTCTTCATGGTGGTGTTCCAGTCTATAGTGGGATGCATCATTGACTGCTTCATGATTGGTGCCATCATGGCCAAGATGGCGAGGCCTAAGAAGCGAGCACAAACACTTTTGTTTAGCCACAATGCTGTCATTGCAATGCGGGACGGTAAACTGTGTCTCATGTGGAGGGTGGGAAACCTTCGCAAAAGCCACATTGTGGAGGCCCATGTCAGGGCACAGCTCATCAAGCCTCGGATCACAGATGAAGGGGAGTACATTCCTCTGGACCAAATAGACATCAATGTGGGCTTTGACAAAGGTCTGGACAGGATTTTCTTGGTTTCGCCCATTACTATTCTCCATGAGATAGATGTGGAGAGCCCCCTTTTTGGGATCAGCAAACAGGACCTAGATACAGCCGACTTTGAGATTGTCGTCATCTTGGAGGGGATGGTGGAAGCAACAGCCATGACCACTCAGGCTCGCAGTTCCTACTTGGCCTCTGAGATCCTTTGGGGCCACAGGTTTGAACCTGTCTTGTTTGAGGAGAAGAACCTTTACAAAGTGGATTACTCACACTTTCACAAAACTTACGAGGTCCCGTCCACCCCCAGATGCAGTGCCAAGGACATGGTGGAGAACAAATTCCTTGTACCCAGTTCGAACACATTCTGCTACGAAAATGAGCTAGCTTTCCTCAACCGGGAAGATGAGGAGGAGGATGTAGGTGGTGGTAGTAGGGCACTGGCAAATCTCAGTCCAGACCGGAACAGCCGGCATGAGTTTGAACGCTTACAGGCCACCAGGGCACTGGATCAAAGGTCTTATCGGAGAGAGTCTGAAATATGACCTCTTAAAAACTTAAACGCCGAACAATGCAAAGTGCCATAGGAAAAGCTGACTAATGTGGCAGGATATGAAAAACAAGTGATATACTGTAAAGAATGTGCAAAACTAGGAGTATGCCGTTTAGGAAATTGGATCTACAATCAAGGAAATGACTAGAGAAAGACCTTCTTCCTTCATGGAAACTTGAATCTTTTTTCACATGCTCACTTTGAATTAAGAGTGTTATAATAACAACACACGGAGCTATGACAAATTGTGTAAATACATTTCTTAGTGCACTCTCAGTTTCTCAAAGCACCAATGAAAAGTAGAATGCACTCTGTCAACTTCTTCTTGAGAACAACATTCTTATTGTGTAATTTGCTGGACATGAGTTCAGTGACACATTGAAAATTCAGATGCAGTGAGCCATAATAAAACACCTGATCACGAGCCACTGAGAACAACACAATTAGACATTCATTTGGGTTATGTTGTTATTTCTAAAGTCAACATTACTTGTACTGTTAAGGGAAAAAAACGTACTGACTCAAATGCAACATGTAGTGGTAAATATACTGTATCAAACAAAAGTGAATAGACCTTCATCACCACCTTCTCAAGTGACAATACTAAAGTAAAAACTGTTGTCAGCTATTTAGGCAATAATGGCTGTGTGTTGATTTTCAGTGGGTAGGAAATCTATACTGCTATACAAGCTGCACACTAACTACTCTAAAGTATATCCACATTACAATACTCACTTTTGTGAGATACTGTATACTGTATGAGCTCACAGCCTGGATGCACACGTCTTATAACAAGAAACCGTCATTATATATTATATTATACATTTTTTAGGGGTGTCACAAGATCTTGTGTCACAAGATCTCACAAGACTAAAATGTGACAAGATTTCTCATTCTGAAAAAAAATGTCTCGTGGGCACTAGGCCTGGGACGAATAAATGAAAACGAACTGGATAATTTTGCCGGTCTCAGTATATGGCCATGTGCATGCGTGCCTGTTCTCCTCGTCTCCTGCCTACAAAAAGACAGGAAGAGGATTCACTCTGTGCATTGGTTTCAGCACCTTGGCATGTTTGTTCTACAGAACAACGGAGCCCTTTTGTCAGTCATACAGTCTCTTTGTCTCGGTGGGCTGAGATGGGGCTGGTAGCATACACACAGAGTGCAGAAGACTGTAACATAATAGAAATTAAATGAGTAGATTGCAATATATTGTCATATTTTTTTAGATTTTTTCATTGTACTTTTCTTAAAAGTAAAATCTTGTCTGGTCTCGTTCTCGTAGACCTAATCTCGTGTCTTGTGAACTGAGTGTCTCGTGACACCCCTAATTGTTACACATTATAACAAAATTGAGTGTGGACTGAGAGCGGGCATTTGGGAGCATTGTTTCAAGGAGCACCTTAACATGTTTGTTTTACTTTCTGCTATTTAAGCAAAACCTTTATAGGAGTATGTCAAACAAAATATCACACATGAGTTTTTTTCTCCCATTGCATTCAGAAACATCAACTCTATACGAACAAAATATCAATCAAATCAATCTTTTTTCCCTCTCTTCATAAATTAATATATGCATATTGTTAATAATGTCAGGGGGTAAATAACAAATCATATTTAAAGTACTACTATTTCATTGCTGACACATTATTTTGTCTCGTACATAAATCACAATATTGCTGATCAAAAATCCTTAATATGTCAAGTGCTGCAGAATATATGCAGAAAGCATCCTAATGTATTTCTTTGGCAAGAGATCCTCTCATTGTCAAGTATTCTAAATAAACTCAACTACACATTACAAGGGCAAACATGCCAACAAATCACTATACGTTATGTTAATAAAGAGACAAAAGGGAGAATTTATTTGCCAATTTAATGTAGCACTACCCTTTAAAGTGATACCTCGCTTTTCGTCATTATTTATTTCCAAAAACTCAGGCTAAAATTAAAACGTACGCAAACTGAGGCAATTTTTCTCATAGGAAATCATGTAAATTCAATTAGTTTCAGACACCCAAACACATTAGCAAAAAAAATACATTTTACAGAAAATAATTAGTTTTACATGCAAAATAATTGTAATTTATGGAGTCCCTTAAGGGACATGGAGAAAAAAAAATGGTAAGTAAAAAAAAAAAAAAAAAAAGGAAGGATTTTTGCGAGATCTTGCAAAACTACAGTACAGGCCAAAAGTTAGGACACACCCTCTCATTCAATTCAATTCAAATTTTCTTTAATTTCATGACTATTTACATTGTAGATTCTCAAAACTATGAATAAACACATGTGGAATTATATACCTGACAAAAAAGCGTGAAATAACTCTAAATATGTCTTATATTTTAAAACATATATTTTATGTCTTAAAAATTTTTTTGATAGCACTGCAAACTCTTGTTCTTCTCTCAATGAGCTTCATGAGGTAGTCACCTGAAATGGTTTTCACTTCACATGGTGCCTTGGCAGGCAATTTCTTGCCTCATTAATGGAGTTGGGACCTTGGGGTTGTATTGTGTGTGTCCAAACTTCTGGCCTCTACTGTATGTGAAGCTACAGGACACACTTTTGGTCATAGCTTGCCTCCACATAGCAAAAATTGGGTAGAAATCCATAATTTAATTTCCATCTTCAGCATTTGCGCATCCCTTACTGCACAAATGTAGACGTATAAAGTGATATTGTGACTATAGGAATTCCGTGATGGTTCTTCGGTTCATCTTTTGAAAATATAATGCTAACATCCGGTCCAAGCTAGTGTTGCTGGAAAAACATCTCTTTGAGTACTCGAACTTGAAAGGAAATACAATGATTAGCCATACAATGGATTCTTTCACTTGTGTGCACTGCTTGTCCTCTAAGTAAACAGTCATATCAGAAACTCAACGAATGTGCTGCTCTTAATTTGAAGTTTCAATGCAAACATCCGCTTTGAACACGAAAGTAGAGGAAGTACAATGCTCTTAATGTATGTAGTTTTGTGAGATCTCGCAAAAGTATTGTGGGATCCCTCAAAAATTCGTTTTTCTTTTTTTTTTTTACCCATCAATTTTTTTTCTCCATGTCCCCTCCGTAGTAAATGACGAATGGATCGAACTTATTGTTGATGCGGATTTCCCTTACATCCTGGTGATATCAAATTCAATAGTGTTTCTCACTACTTTGTCAAAGAGCTGGAACTGCTGGAACTTTATTTGGCTCCATGGCAGGTTATTTAGCAGTCACACTCAATAAGAAATGCATGGACAGTGAGTCAATAACGCGTAAGGTTCTTTGTTAACGCACTTGATTTTACGAAACGATACAGTACAGGGCAAACGGACTAGTTTGCTACAGCCAATATTATACGAAAACCAAGACATGGTATGAAAACGTAGGCAGAATTTTACAGAACATTATAGAGGAAGACCAGGGTGTACAAAAACCGGTCTAAAGACAAACCACAGTATGAGCTAGTTTAAAATGAAAGTGAACAGTACAGTCCAACATGTTTATGTTACATTGTATGGAAAACTGCATTTTAGCAATGTGCTGATGGATAAAATGCATTGGACCAAAGCGTGGATGGAAGCAATAAACACTTATTGTTTTAAGTGCGGATGGAAGCGTGGATGGAAGCGTACCATTGAGTTCTTCACAGTTAGTTTTTTTCCCCTCACTGGTTATTTTGAAAAACACTGATTATTAATATTTACTTTTGTGGAAGACTTGAATAATCCCAGATAAGCACACAAAATGAAATAATAAATACTTATCATAGGTCAAAAGAAATCTAACAAACTAAAATATTTGCTGTAAGAAGTTAAATAATACTCACCACTGAGTTGGTTTGAAATACCTCGAACCACGATTAACACTACATACCGTAGTGATATTCTGTCACAATATACTATTAAACAAATGCTGTTTGTTTATAGAGTTATATGCAGTAAGAGTGTGTGTATAGAAGGAAAACTTGAACTGAAAGCTCAGGAAAGGACCGTGAAATGTTTGCAATGTTGGTCACGATGTCTGCATTTTTATCAGTTTTATCACTTTGAACCCCACACATGGACTCCTTGTTATTTTTCCTAGGCATGAACTGTGATATAAGGAGAAACATTTATCAGCTCATTGCCTTCTGGGAAGGATTTATATGCTGATGTTTCCCTGAAAGTAAGGTGAAGCGCCACACAATGTCCTTTCCTGCATAGTTTAATCATTTCAAATGAGATTATGTCAGATTTTCTTTTGCTGTCATCCACCTGAGCCCTTAAGAATAACCACACATGTTTTAAATAATAATATGAAAAAAGTCTATAGCGTAATAGTATAGTGACATTATAGAACTGGCTGAATACAGCAGCTTATTTTTATACAACATTCTTTTTGATAGAATTGTCAGAATTCAAAAATGAATCACTTTGGGGAGGATGGTTTAATTTTCATTTTAGCACATATTTGAACAGGTATTTCTCTTAAAGGGATGATTGGAAAAAACCTTTGACCTCTGTAGAAGTCTTCCTAAGTCTAGTAAATTGTCTACTGGGCTTTTGATTTTCATTCAGTCATTTAAGTAATTCAAATAAAACAAAGTGAAATAAACATGTTTTGCTTCTTTTTTTTTGGATACATCACCATGGAGGGTGTTTTAAGATGAGATGAAACCAAGATTCATGTCACCACAGCCAACGATTCCCTGCTCTTTGGCTAATAATTCAAGAAGGCTCATCAATTAATCAGTGTGACACACAATCAACCAGTGGGGCCATGGGCCTTTTGGCCAAATAAAATAAATTCATAGTGCATTTATATCCCTTTTTAGCAGAAATTATATATACGGTAATATTTGATTATCACATACGTATCCTCGAGGATAGATGAGGCACCGTAAAATGTAACTCTAAACATGTGTTGTTATTTATTAATGCGAAATAATTCTGGACTATTTGTATGAGATCGGCTGTTCTTAAATGATTCAGGTTGACCCACAGCAAGTGACAAATGTTGGATTATCATGCTGGCCACTGGCTGCACAAACATAAAATGGAATCAGTATGCCACAAACCTTTTGCCAAGTTCCATTATGCAACCAGCCTTCGAAGGTCTGGGTATGACACGGAAAGTAGAAGTCAAGCTTCTTTCTGGATTAATTGAAGATTTTATCAATGATCCATGAAAGCATTGTGGATTTTTTATCACTGTTAACACGGGTTGAGGAACTCTTGGCTTTGAAAATCAGCTGTCTTTTAATAGCCACGGTGGATAGTGTCATCGCAGTAGGATTAGACACTGAGAAGTTCCGGACAATCAAGGGCATGTCAGGGTAATCTATCCAGCAATTCACAGATTCAGATGGATAACAGAGAACTTTTTTGTGTGGGCATCACTGTTTGGAACCAACAATGTTTCCAACAAGCAGCACAATTTGGTTTGGTAAAGTTTGGTATGGAATAATATTTATAAGCCTCATGTCCACCACAGAAACTTTGATCATTTACCTGGGATTTTAAAAAAACACCCAGCCATTCCATTCCATCCATCCATCCATTTTCTATATCGTTTCTCCTCATTAGGGTCGCGGGGGTATGCTGGAGCCTATCCCAGCTGACTACAGGTGGCAGGAGAGGTACTCACTGGCCTGGTCGCCAGCCAATGGCAGGGCACATATAAACAAACAACCATTCACACTCACATTCATACCTATGGACAATTTAGAGTCTCCAATTAACCTAACATGCATGTTTTTGGAATGTGGGAGGAAACTGGAGTCCACTCCAAAGTCTTCATTTTGTTTTTCTTCAGCCATTCAGAGCTAGACTTGCTGGTGTGTTTTGGATCATGCTCCTGCTGCAGAACACAAGTTGGTTTCAGCTTGAGGTCACGAACAGATGCTGGACATTCTCCTTCAAGATTTTTTTGGTAGACAGCAGAATTCATGGGTCCATTAATCACACCAAGTCTTCCAGGTCCTGAAGCAGCAAAACATGACACGACCATGACACTACAACCACCATATTTTAATGTTGGTATGATGTTCTTTTTCTGAAATGCGGCATTACTTTTACGCCAGATGTAATGGGACACACACCTTCCAAAAAGTTCAACTTTTGTCTCGTAAGAGCAGTATTTTCCCATAGGTCTTAGGGATCATCAAGATGTTTTCTGGCGAAACTGAGAAGAGCCTTAATGTTGTTTTTGTTCAGCAGTGGTGTTTGCACTTCCCGGCCACCAACAAAAAAGAAAGAGAGTGTACCAAATCCCCTACCAGATCAGTCGAAACGTTATCACTTCCTGTAAAGCCAGGATTTGGTGCATTCCCTTTCCAGTTTGGGTAATCGCAATTTGTTTAGCTGTTTTTTGTGTTTTGCACTTCTCGGCCACAGTAGATGATTATGTTAAAATTCTACAACCATAATGATACAGATTGTTAAATCAATCCCTATCCGTCATTCAAAACCGAGCATTACTCTTTTTCATAAAGATGAAATATTTTGTACGGCTTCTACATTAGCCCTTGCTGGATTGTGCAGGAGTACCTAATGAAGTGTCCAATAACCTGCGCATGGATGCTTTTGCTGCTTCATCCATTTGGCAATTAAAATCTATTTGAGAAATTTCTCACGTCATTATTTCGTTTAAATTATGCAATAGCAAATTTAGGTACCCAGGATCTCTTGGGAAAGTCCCTTCTGTGGCTCCCGAAGAGCAGCCAGCTGGGGCCTGCATGCACACACACGTACACACAAATACTATAAAACAAAAACACATAACACCGAACAAAGACTTTTGGAGCCAGACCAAGACAGCACAGGGATACTTTGAAATTTAATGTTAAGATTCTTTATGTACGGTAAATGCTTTATTCAATAAACTGCCAAATCTCATATAGTCGACTGGTGTATGCTCTCCAAAAGCAAAATAACCACCGGTGTCGCCAATTAGCACTGGGTCAAAAAACATGAGCATTAACACCTTTGGCGATAAACAACCTCCTTATTACAGCATTAACTTGACCGCAACTGCATTTGAAATATCGTGAGTGGTCAGCATCCAGCATTATCTACCTTTGCTTGAATGAATGTTGGTTGCACTACTCAGCTGTTGCTGTGACGCTCATGTGTGTTACACCGTACTTTTGTTTACAGTTAACCCATCAGCAGTATTGATGCTGGCTGAGCAGTTTGATCCTTATTGCTATTACAACATTGGTTCAGTTGTTCCTGTGTTGTGCAACACACTTGAATGACCATGTGGTCATATGGAGCTACATTTTCCTTTCTACTTTCTCATGTACTCCAAATCATTATTAAAGTTTTTTAAAAAAGTTGTTATATATAATGACTTTTCACATTTTGAAAATAACAGCCTCTGTCCAATTATCGCTTGTTTCCAAATAATGTTTCCAAATACTCTCAAATACAGTTGAACAAGAGGTTTTAAGCAAGATAATATCAAGCCATAACTGTGTGACTCTATATTTCTTAATTTCCATAATGTAGGAGGAACCATTTTGAGCAATTTCCAGCACACACTTCCTAGATGGAGGTTGAAAATTTCTGAATTCCCAGTTTTCTAAAACGCAGCATCAGTCTCCCAGTTACTGTTTACTGTTATTTGCCAATTTGTGATATTGTCCATTCTTACAATAGAACCTTTTTAGTTGGGTTTTTTTTGTCACTTGAGTCAATTTTGTCTGCGTCTTGAAATCCCAAAATGACCTTGTTGCCTGTGCTGTGTTAGTTGTCAACTAGAAGCCTGTTACAAAATACATTTGGGAGAAACTTAATTGAGTGAATCTTTGCAAAAGCATGCAAGATTTGAATGCAAGCAAACCCAAATATGCTACCCAAGCTTTTGACTTGGCTAATCACAGGTATATCCTCCATTATATTAAAGGACATCACACAAATTACAGCATGTATATGACTTGTACTGTGAAGCTGCTGACTACGGTTATGGTTAGGGTGATGGTTGAATTTGTTTTGAACACGCATACAGTTTACAATGCTTCATGTTACAATTCACAATTCCACATGTCCAAAAAGGAGTAAGAAACATCATATCTTATTTAATCCTACACCTTCTCCGTTTCACATCAATTGCTAATATATTTGTTCACTTCCTGTATTCCTGTATAACCATGATATTCATGTCACGCTTTTACAGTATGTCCGTTTTTTCCCCCCAAAATCCATTATTAAATTATCAACCAAGATAAAGACCCAATGTTATCCAAGATTTATTTTAACATCACTATACCTCAATAATGAAACAACTACAACCATGGAATTTCCATTTCAACTACCACTAACAATTTCAAAATATACCATACATACAATAGAAGATCTGTGCGATCATTTCTGCAGGTTCAGAAAACATCTACACTTCAGCAGAAGGTCATCATTTATGACGTCATGCAAATGAAATCCTTGTATTAACGAGCTTCTATTAATTAAAGGACTAACTTGAATTAAGGAGTTGTGAACAGTGTCCATCACAATGCATGAGCAATGAGTAAGGCAGGTGTCTATGTGTCTGTTGATTCATGAAGTGACATGAATGGACAACCTGAGGGGGCCCACTCTCATTTCCGGGATCCCAACCCTTGTTAATTACCTTGGTCGGTGTGCCCAAAGGCATGACAGCCACTAAATATAAATGGATGCCTATAAATTATGTGACTAAGAAAAAGCAAAAAAGTGCTACTTGAAAAGAAATGCAAAATAAACAGAAGTCACGAGATACTGCTTTGATTTTGTTCCAGACTATCCTCATTGGTGTCAAACATACAGATGGATGCTCACAATTCCGTTTCTCCTTAAGGGTTTGTTTGCTTAATTGCAATCCGTTGTGTTAGTGTTATTTGCTGAGGTTAAAAGATAGCAGTGGAGCTTACACAGTAAGGCTCAAAGCACCACTAAAATAAAAATTTGTTTACATTTATGCATCAACATAGTTGAGGTAAATGCTCTGAGTGTTCATTTGTACGGTAGATCCCTGCCAATTCGCGTTTCAGCATTCACTCCCCCGCATATTCACGGATTTCTTCTCCCTGCTTTATTGGGGTTTTTTGGTAACTTTAATAAAAAGTGGTTTGATGGTGATATATGCAGGGGAAAAAGAGTGCCGCAGCTATGAATCCAGCAATCCACAAGTAAAGTCACTCAACATTTTCCAGCAGGAAGACGCTTTCATGATCGCATGACAAGATGTTATGTAACTGCATGTTTTGTAAGCGCAATGCCTGTAATTGTTTGTTAATGTGTAAAACTGAAAAACTGAATTGAAAATGTGTTTAATAACTGTGAGAGGCATATTATAGGGTTTAGATGAAAACAGTGAAACCCGAGTACAAATCAACAAAAGTGCATCTATCCAAGCGTGAGAATAGACTTAAAAATAGGACAATAGGATCCCTCAGTGGTGAAAAGCTCTCAGTGCCCTACTCAAATTCATCTCTCAATGGAAATAATAATAAACGAAATAAGACATCTCTAAACACCCTATCAACCCATCACGACCTACCTTCCCCAACCATGCCAGGACACAGGGAGCATCTCTTGCCAGCAGGACGTCTCCAGTGTCAAGCAGAATGGACGCCTTTGTTGTCTTCATGGGACCTTCACTGCCTCCAGTAGTGTCTGTGTTGAGGAGAGAACAATGTCCCTTTTTAATGTGATGCAGAGCTGACGGCAAGAGGAAACACTTACTCAAAAACTTTGAACAATTTATTATTTAAAAATATCAATCCTGCATTTTTGGACAAAGGTGTTTTCAAGCAAGCTGTTTTTCCTTTTAAAATGTGTAATGATAGTCTGGCCTGTTGTGATGGACTCAGGTGAACACAAAGTGGAACTAGAAGCAGGGGAGACAAGTAACACAGCTGATTACGGCGGTTACGTAACACCTCAAAGCGTTTAGATTAGGTAAATTACCACTAAGGAAAACAGACAATTACGACTCAACTACAGTAATTGTAACTGTCCATACCTTAAAATGAGCCGTGATATACACTGCTCAAAAAAAATTAAAGGAACACTTGGAAAACACATCAGATCTAAACTGGGGGAAAAATGATCTTGAATATCTTTCGTGATAATAAGTGGGTGATGTATTATTAACAAAATGATGCCACATAATTTGATAGAAATGAAAATGATCACCCTATAGAGGGGGGAAATCAAAGACACCCCAAAAATGAAAGTGAAAAATTGATGCAGCATACTGGTCCATTTTGCCAAAATGTCATTGTAGCAACTCAAAATGATTCTCAGTAGTTTGTGTGGCCCCCACGTGCTTGTACGCATGCCCGACAACGTCGGGGCATGCTCCTAATGAGATTACGGATGGTGTCCGTAGTGTCCTGGGGGATCTCCTCCCAGATCTGGACCAGGGCATCACTGTGGTACCTGGACGCATGGAGGAGATTCCAGGAAACAGGTAGTTACTCCAGGAGAGCTGGACAGGGCCGTGGAAGGTCCTTCAACCCTCAGCAGGATTGGTATCGGCTCCTTTGTGCAAGGAGGAACAGGATGAGCACTGCCAGAGCTCTACAAAATGACCTCCAGCAGGCCACTGGTGTGAATGTTTCTGACCAAACAATCAGAAACAGGCTCCATGAGGGTGGCCTGAGGGCCCGACGTCCTGTAGTGGGCCCTGTGCTCACTGCCCAGCACCATAAGGCTCGATTGGCATTTGCCATAGACCACCAGAATTGGCAACGACACCACTGGTGCCCTGTGCTCCTCACTGATGAGAGCAAGTTCAACCTGAGCACATGCGACAGACGTGAAAGAGTCTGGAGATGCCGTGGAGAACGTTATGCTGCCTGCAACATCATTCAGCATGACCGGTTTGGTGGTGGGTCAGTGATGGTCTGGGGAGGCATATCCCTGGAAGGATGCACAGACCTCTACAGGTTAGATTATGGCACCCTGACTGTTATTAGGTATTTGGATGAAATCCTTGGACCCATTGTCAGAACCTACGCTGGTGCAGTGGGACCTGGGTTCCTCCTGGTCCACGAAAATGCCCGACCTCATGTGGCTCATGTATGCAGGTAGTTCCTGGAGGATGAAGGAATTGATACCATTGACTGGCCCCCACGTTCACCTGACCTAAACCCAATAGAACACCTCTGGGACATTATGTTTAGGTCCATCCGGCTCTGCCAGGTTGCTCCTCAGACTGTCCAGGAGCTCATTGATGCCCTGGTCCAGATCTGGGAGGAGATCCCCCAGGACACCATCCGTAGTCTCATTAGGAGCATGCCCCGACGTTGTCAGGCAAGCGTACAAGCACGTGGGGGCCACACAAACTATTGAGAATCATTTTGAGTTGCTACAATGACATTGTGGCAAAATGGACCAGTGTGCTGCATCATTTTTTCACTTTCATTTTTGGGGTGTCTTTGATTTCCCCCCTCTATAGGGTGATCATTTTTATTTCTATAAAATTATGTGGCATCATTGTGTTACTAATACATCACCCACTTATTATCAGGAAAGATATTCAATATCATTTTCCCCCAGTTTAGATCTGATGTGTTTTCCAAGTGTTCCTTTAATTTTTTTGAGCAGTATAGTTATAGCAGTGTCAGCTACCATGCCACATACTACCATTTGTCAGAGTAAAGCGCAAATTCAAGCCAAAATATGATAAAGTTACATACCTTCCTGGTTCCTGGTCATATTTTGTTTTCTGAAGTTTCAAGTTAATTAGGATTTTATCTTACGTTTCCCCTAGCAAGACGATGTTGAGTTTTGACGGTGGTGAAGAGCGACATCTTCTGGGATTGACTGTAATTGCGCTGCAATTGTCTATGACATATCCAATCCGTGAAGAGTATACTGGCAGACTCAAGTTCTAACCAATAAACGCTCGCGTTATTGCCAGCAAAATGGCGTCGCTTGCTCTTAGATGCTGAGAAAAAGTAATGAGCAGCGATTTAAATACATGTATGTTACCAATTTGAGCTCATAAAACGCCAGGTAAGTAACAAACCTAGGGCATAGATTGTGAGCGAACGTTTTTTCCATTTAATATTCTTTCACGCCTTTATACCCATCAATATACACCACGGTATCAATGAAAGGTGTCGCTAGCGAATGGCTAGCCTGAGCCCTCATCCAAACATGGGAAAATAGATCCATCCTGTTACCTTCTCAAAAGCGACATTTTTCCAGGATGAAAGTCGTCAACTTGAAGCAAGCCATTCTGCAGGCTTGGAAGGAGCGATGGAGCGACTACCAGTGGGCTGTTAATATCAAGAAGAACTTTCCAAAGGGAGCAACATGGGAGTATCTTAATCTCGCAGGTTCGAGCCATCATTGCTACTTTCACTGGTCGGTATTTATTTGTACTTCACATGTTTGTTTGGTTATTACTTTGTGTGTCTTCCAGAGGCGCTAATGGAACAGGCGATGATAGGTCCCTCTCCCAACCCACTTATTTTGTCTTATCTCAAATATGCTATAAGTTCCCAGGTAGGAGAAAACCCTTGCCATCTTTAAAAAGGTGATGTACATTTTTGACCATTATTTTCCACTACCTGTCCTTAGATGGTGTCTTATTCAAGCGTACTCATAGCCATTAGCAAGGTAACATCGTAGCAACTGTGTAAATATACTGATTAAAAAAAGACATTAAACAGGAGGCTCTAATGACGATCTCTCTCTCCTGATAGTTTGATGATTTTTCGCGGGATCTGTGTGTGAAATCACTCCTGGAGATAATGGACATGTTCTGTCATCGTCTCATGTAAGTTGTTTTTGTTTAATTTTAATAAAGTAATGTAAACATATGTATTTACCTCAGTTGCATCTCTTTGACTCCAAAGCTGTCACGGGAAAGCAGAGGAATGCATTGGGCTGTGTCGCGCTCTGCTCGGAGTGGTGGTGTGGCTGCTGCAGGGCTGTGCGTGGTACTGTGAAAGGTTGAGGGAACTGAGCCCGACAAGCAGCACAGAGGCCTGTTTGGCAGAATGCAGAGAGAGGCTGCACAAACTCATTAGCAGTACCAAGAACAGAGCCCTGGTGCATATCGCCCGGCTGGAAGATCAAGGTGCGGGGTTTCTGGACTATTGTCATTTTTGCAAGATACTACAGTTTCTCTGCACGCAAACATTTATGAAAAAGTCCTAGCTTTGAAGTTAAGTATCAGAATGTGATGTCTCACAGTTTTAATGCTCCCAATTTCCTGAAGGCTCGTGGAGCAATGTGGAGCAAGCTTTGCTTAAAGTGAGTGAAAGCCTTGGATATGTATCTAACCCAACACTGAGGACTAAATTGGAGGAAAGTTTGTCACTGGTTAAAGGGTATGCATTCCCCGCTATCAAGCTTTTGCGTGAAATGTAGTTTCATGTTAATTAACCTATTATTTTCTTCTCAGCATCCCACTGATGCTGTCTGTGCAGTGTGATGTGCCATCTTGCACCTCCTTTCCATCAATTCATGCCTTCATTATGCTGGAAGGGACCATGAATTTGACAGGGGAGACGCAGCCGATGGTCGAGCAGCTGATGATGATCAAGAGAATGCAGGTAATCAATTTTTTTTTTCCAAATAAAATTCTATTTAAATGTCATTTTTAAAAATAGTGTGTAATAATGTCTGACAGATTCTATTTTAATATATTTTTATGTAATTAATTATTAATACTAATGATTTTGATTTTGATAATATTATTTGGTATTTTCTAGATGTAAAGATGTGATTTTTATTTTTTTGAAATCTTTTTAAAAACCGTCTTCCTACACAGAGAATTCCAACGTCTTTTTTTGTGCTGGAGATATGGAAAGCTTGTTTCACCGGGCTCATCGAGTCACCAGAGGGCACCGAAGAGCTCAAATGGACTGCATTCACCTTCCTAAAGGTGGGCATATGAATTCATTTGTGGACTGGGTCTTTAACTTAGCTAACACAGATGAAACTCAAATTCTTTCATTGGTGTCTAAATTTTTACTTTAAAACAGTGACGTATAGACCAACTTTAATGTCAGAACCATCATGGAAACACAGTCACTCCAGCCTTAAATTTCACCTTTTAGATTCCACAGGTTTTGCTGCGACTGAAGAAATATCCTCAGAGTGACAAAGGACAGGTGAAACAATCCTTCTTTTTTAGAGTTTGTAATGTGGAACCTCCAAACACCCATTTTAAACATAGCAAACATATTTCCACAGGACTTTACAGAGGATGTGAATGTTGCCTTTCAGTACCTACTCAAACTAACGCCTCTGCTGGACAAAGCTGATCAAAGATGCAAGTGAGTGTACTGCAATGCTGCTACAACTCTCTTGAATGCTTGATTTAAGACATTTATGAAAATAGAGGTTCTCAGTGCAGTCTGGATGCAGACCTTTACATGAATTGAGTGCTACTGTTGTAGTGTAGACTCACTGTGAGAAAGTGCTGTGAAATAAGTAATCCATCTTTTTCCTCCTAGCTGTGACTGCCTGGGTATGCTGTTACAAGAGTGTAACAAGCTTGGCCTGCTGTCTGAATCAAACACCGAGATCCTCACATCAAAACGGTACACTTTCCTGCTCCAATTCATTAACATTGTCAAATATACTATATTTATATTTCATTATATTCATGCAGTATCACACCCTCTCTTTCCTTCCCTCCTTTTTTTCTTTCCTCCTTGGACACCCTATCTGTGCTTTCCCCTCGCCCTCTGCACCTTTGACTTAGGACGGACGACAGGAAGTTTGCCCCAAAACTAAAAACCGCAGAAAATGCCAATATCCAACCTAACCCAGGCCTCATCCTCCGAGCTGAACCAACTGTGACCAATATTCTTAAGGTACAAGCCAGAAGCCATTAAAACTTCTTTTATCAGCACCAAATACTACTGTAACTGCTGCTATTGCAGCCAGGGCATTTATGTCAGTATCTACTATGGCATGTGATTCTGACGTATTACAGTTATCAAGAAAGTAGCTTGAGTTATTGTATTTCTTTATTTTTTTTCTTTGCTTGATCACAAGTCTAATAACCGCTACACTAGAACCTTTTTTTTTGGCCCATTAGACAGTAGACGCCGATCACTCCAAGTCTCCTGAGGGCCTTCTGGGTGTTCTTGGGCACATGTTGTCTGGGAAGAGCTTGGATCTGCTCCTGGCGGCCGCAGCTGCCACAGGGAAACTCAAGTCATTTGCCCGCAAGTTTATCAAGTTAGTATGCACACCAGACACTGTATAATGATAATTTGTACAAACGCTGTATCAGACGGAAGATAATAATGCTCTGTTTTGACTGACACTATCCCAGAGGTGATAATGGTATAGAATGTATACACAATGGGGTGCTAACGTATTGCTTTTATTTGCAGGCTTAATGAGTTTCCCAAGCATATCAGTGGTGAAGGATGTGAGTACATTATATATATTTATTAACATGCTGTTTAGTGTGGTTGATGCTAACATTGGAGGCTTTCCCTCATCTTCCTCAGCTAAGTCTGCATCTGTCCGGGCACTGCTCTTTGACATCTCCTTCCTGATGCTTTGCCATGTGGTGCAAACATACGGCTCTGAGGTCAGCACACGGTCTACCATGCATCTATACATTTTCTATACCGCTTGTCCTCATTCGCATTACATGGCACTGCCACAAGATGGCCTCGCTCACAGTTTCCTCAGCATCCCTGCCTGCAGAGAACTGCCTGAATCATGGTCATTATGTTTGTCCCCTTTGAACAGGTGGTCCTGTCTGATCCCAGTCCCTCAGGGGAGACACCCTTTTTTGAAACATGGCTGCAAACGTGTATGCCTGAAGAGGGAAAGATTCTGAACCCAGACCACCCTTGCTTCAGGCCTGAGCCTGGCAAAGTAGAGAGTCTGGTGACCCTGCTGAACAATTCCTCAGAGATGAAGCTAGTGTGAGTTCAAAGCTTCTCCACTAAGCTTAAATAATTATTGATTGGAATGTTTAAGCTTGCTATCTACATGTCTTCATCACAGTTTACCCTAAAATTGGGTCTGTTGTCTGTTGACAGTCAAGTGAAATGGCATGAAATCTGCCTCAGCACCCCTGCGGCCATCCTAGAAGTTTTGAATGCCTGGGAGAACGGCGTTCTGTCTGTGGAGGCAGTGCAGGTTCGTTTGATATTCTCTAATT
The DNA here is from genome assembly GCF_027744805.1 of Dunckerocampus dactyliophorus. NCBI lineage: Eukaryota > Metazoa > Chordata > Actinopteri > Syngnathiformes > Syngnathidae > Dunckerocampus > Dunckerocampus dactyliophorus. Next base: position 37,474,723 of record NC_072820.1, read on the forward strand.
TTCTTGTTTAACTCATTGCTCAAGTTTGCGTGACATTCAATGGCGAGAGCTGTGACGCATTTGTGAGTTGTAGAAAATGTGTCTCCGTTTCCTCTCTTCCATTGAAGTTTTGATGTGACGCAATGCAGAAGGATCTAGTCACATTCTTTTTCCATTTACCTTCCTCTTTTTCACTCTTGATTGCAGAAGATCACTGACAACATCAAGGGCAAAGTGTGCAGTATGGCCATATGTGCGGTGGCGTGGCTGGTCGCCCACGTCAGGATGTTGGGGCGGGATGAGAGGGAGAAGCCTCAGACCATGATTCGACAGCTTGTCACACCACTCTATGGCGAGAACACGCTGCAGTTTTACAGCGAACGGTACGAACACCTGTACCCTTCGCATCACTGCTCATACATCACCATCACTAGTAATATTGCACATACTCATACCTGACACTCTATTATGTACACTTGTACTGTTACTCAGCTCAAATACAAGAACTGTATCAGAAATCCTACATGTATTAATCACTTAACCAACGCCAAACAGTCCTAATTTGCATCAACAACAAATTGTAGATGTTGAATAAATTACTGGAAATTCCAAACTATTGAGCACACCCACCAAATTTAAAGAAAAAAAAGTCTGTACATATATAGGACACACTTGCCTATAAGCCGCAGGTGTCCACGTTGTAACATGGGATGTTTACACAGAAAGACACTAAACCTTGCAACCCTACCTTCACTCAATGTTCCCAGCTTTGCTCGTTAGCTACGGTGAGTGAGACTTGAGATGCTTTTTTTTCATCGGAGTTTAACAGCTGCCACGGTCTAGGCTGACTTGATCAAACTAATTTCAGATTTGTCAGATCAAAACTGATCGCTCCATGAGACTTCAAAACATGATATTAGCGTCCACTGCATTACTTCCTGAATCTGCACTCTAAGCATCCTGGGAACTAGTACTTTTAGCCATAAATTAGCCGCGTCATTTAAGCCTCAGTGTTCAAAGCATGTGGGGGATAAAAGTAGCAGTTTATAGGCCAGAAATTACAGTAAGCAAAATGTCCCAAAAAAATAATCCCCTTTATACTTTTGTTGATACATGGTCAGGCAAAATGATCTGACACATTTGTAGGTTAAATAAAAGGCAAATAATGTAAAGAAACAAGAAAGTGTTTTTATTTTCGAAAAGTACATATAATGCCATTCTGTTTCATTATGTTTTAAAAATTAAATCAGTCAAATGGGATCCATTATTGTCCACACACTCAATGCAGATCCAGTAGCTCTGAAGTTGGTAACCCATAACAAGATCGTGTTTTGAGCTGGTAAGGGATCATGTCTACCAAGATTGAAGTGCAAACGGAACGCTCGTTTTGTTGCAGTTACAGATTCGTTTGTTTTGATAAACGTTTCCACAATGAAAGCGCGATGCTCACCAGTCCAATTCATGGCAACAACTGAAAAAGAAAAAATAATGGCATTATAAAGAAACAAAGTCAAATGGCATTATATGAAAAAAATGGCATTATGTGTACTTTTCGAACATAAAAACACTTTTTTGTTTCTTTACTTTATTGGCCTTTTATTTAACCTACAAATGTGTCAGATCATTTGGCCTGACCCTGTACATATAACAGTCACTTCCTGTTGACAGAAAGCACGCTCATGGAAAGAGCTCAGTTTTTTACTACCAGAGTTTTGAACTATTTGGGAATATTCCCCGACCATAGTTTGTGATCACAACTCTAGAAGAGGATGCTGACATCTCTGCCTTAATTCGAACTAGTGAGAGGACTGAACTCGCCAAAACAAGCGAACAGTAGGAGCCAACAGCCATTATAGGCAATCTATCAGGCTAGCCGCGGCTTTGAATTGGCGACTGTCCACGAAGCCGGACTCTTAAAATATCTTGGAGTCGTCTTGAAAATATATCTCCAGCTGTAACAAGGACTGGTGAGAGACACAAACTTGTTGTTACTACGAATATTAAACACAGAAGGCAGTGTAAGACAAGCTAACAGGCTAATCGACACACGGTGAGACGTTGTTGCTTAGCAACCGCAATAATGCCAAGGATAAAAGAGAAAAGAAGCAGATTTGATGGTGGCTCTTGCTGTTCAGGTCGAAGCACTCCGGTGCAGGTTTTTATTGGTTCTCAGTAGAGTGCGTGTGTACTTAATATTTTGGTTGGCTAGTGTATGTAACCTTCTCATCCTTTTGTGTTTTCCTCCAGTGTAATAATAATGAGCTCCATCATGGAGCACATGTGTGCCGACGTCTTCCAGCAAACGGGTGCAGCTCTGCGTTCCCCGGTGGAGGGCCAGGAGCCCATTCCCTACCGGAACCTGCTTCCAGCCAAGGAGCCAATTCAGGCCGCACTCACCAAACAGTTCCAGATGGTGCTGCGTAAAGGCTGGGTCGACAGCCGAGCACTGCATCTCTTTCAGAGTCTCCTCAACATGGGAGGGGTCTTCTGGTTCACTAATAATTTAGTCAAGGTAGGTGGACTGAGACACACTGCTTAATTGTGTTTGCCATCTAAGGCACACATTACAATGGCTAAATATTAAAAGCATGTCGTGTGGATCAATGTTATTCAACTCCAATAACATTAGTTTGCAGTATTGCTCTAACAACTGCCACACACAGCAAGTTTTGTTCACTGTAGCGCCATCTTGGCCCCAATGCAAGTGGACAGTCATGTCGAAATGTGAATATTGAGTGAGCCTACTAACTAACCAACCAAAAAGTGTAACAAACATCTCCCACCAACTCATTTATGCTCGTTGGAGGTAAATATAGCCTGCAGTTGTATGTATGTGAGTAATGAAGAAACGGCATCTAATCTTAGGAGCTTCTCAAGGAGACCCGGCAGGAGTGGGCCAACCGGGTGGTGGAGTTGCTTTACAGTATCTTCTGTCTGGATAGTCAGCAAATCACCCTCACTTTGCTGGGCACGATAGTGCCTAACCTGCTCACTGACTCCGCCCACTGGCACAGTCTGGTAGACCCACTTGGCAAAGCGTTGGCTAAGTATGATACTTCCCAATGGTAGTATTTTTTTTTTTTTTGAATTACTTTTTAATATTAATTTCCCCCTCCTGATCACTCCTCAGATTGTCCGTGTGGTGCGCTCTCAGCTCCTATTCGTCCCACCACAAAGGCTCTGTTTCGGCTCATCAACGAAGAAGACAGCGAGAAGATATTGAGGTAACACATTCTTCTGGTTTTATTTAACGAAAATAATGCTGTAATTGCTTTGCTATTAGATATAATATGAGGTGTGTCAATCTTGTGTACTTTTGGATTGCAGGACTATAACAGCCTCTTTCCTTTGGATGACACTCAACCTTCCAAGCTCATGCGTCTGCTCAGCTCCAATGAGGATGAGCCTGTTACACTTTCCAGTCCAGGTCAGTCTATACAGTATATGGTCATGTTTCAAAGAGGCCTTAATTAGAAGCAGGCAATAGTGGAGAGATGCTACTATTTCAAAAATTGTAACATTTGTTTTTTATATGTATATATATAACTTAATGATTGGAGTACAGTCATCCTTTTCTACATTGCCGTTCAAACATCACTCCCTCGCTCTATTGCGTTTTTTCAACACTACTCATGTGGGAGTTGTATTTCCGTCTTAAACGGCTTATTTACTCGCATTTTGTCTACTATACTGGGTAATATGAATGGAAAACCACTTAAATCCGCCATTACAATACATTGATGTATTGTAATGGCGGAAGTACGCTGTCCAGAAACTGCTAACGTATTATGTTATTTATGTTTAATATGTCTTATTTTCTCTGATTATATCTACTATATCGGGTAATACAAATATACTAGGCGGGTAATATACGTACTGCACGGAAATTCACAAACCAATTAAGCGCAACAAACGAGCAACAACTATACATCAGAAATTAGAAAGGAATACAGCTCTCTTTGACTACATGCTTATTTCTGAACAAGTATATTGTACAAAGCAGCAACGACAGAACCAGTGTTGTAATGGCGGTAATAATGCTGAGGTGTTCAATGTAAACAACAATACGGCAAGTTTAACACGCATGAGTTTCACACCAACAGCGGAGCAGCACAACCACTATTTTAAAGCGCATGCGGATGTAGATAAAGTTGCTCGATGCTGACCACTTTATGATAATTAATACATCAGCCATTGCCATCTAAACTACATAATGAATTTGCCTATAGCCAAGGCTGTTTTTTACATACATAAAACAATTCTAAATGCATATAAATGACGAATGAAAAGGATAAATGAGGATATAAGGTTACGTTTACCTTCATTGAAGACGTGATTGTTGCCAAAGACACGATGTGGCAGCAAGATCGACACAGACACCACCTTTTGTGTTTGTCTGAGTTATTTCTTGAATTCAATAGTGTTTCTCACCTTTATCAAATGCTGGCACTTGCAACTTTCTTTGGCTCCATTTTGGGTTATTTTGCAGCCGTGATCAAAAGAAAAGCAGAGACTTGAGATGAGAAACTATTGAATTCAAGAAATAACAACGCAAAACACAAAGGTGGTGTCTGTGTTGAGCTCGCTGCCACATTGTGTCTTTGGCAACAATCATGTCTTCAATGAAGGTAAGAGTAACCTTAAATGTTCATTTATCCCTGTCATTCATCATATATATGTATTCATATGCATTTGGGATTGTTTTCTGCATGTAAAACTATAAAAACATTATTTGTCTTAATATTTTTGTCTTTCTGGAACTGATTACCGTAAATTCTGGTGTATAAGACGCTACTTTTTTCTCAAACTTTGAACCCTGTGGCTTATACACCGGTGCGGCTAATATGTGGCTAAAAACTACATTTCCCATGATGCTTGGTGTGGTCATGTTCTAATCCTGTGACATCTAGACTTCAGAAGTACTAGTAATCGTTTAAATATGTAATTCAGAAATCCCTATTACTAAGATAGTCCATCATAAGAGCAAAAAAAAAAGTTAAGGAAACAACCAAAACATGCCAAGAACACACTTGAGTGAGCAACATCAATCACAAGTTATACGATAACCAAATGTAAAACATTGTTGGCTGTGGAATTATTTAATAAACATACCGTTGAGTTTGCAACGCTTGTTATGATGACTGGAAACAAATGGAAATGTAGCATATAAAAGCAGAGATGTACCAGGATCCAGGAGAATCCATGTATTTTGATGAATCAAAGGCGGCCACAGATGCCACTGTACCATGGTTCTTATGAAGTCCAGAGGATAAATCCAGCAGAAATAATGGATACTATCCAGCAATTTCACAAGTGACCTTATGTAAACCTTATGTATGGTAATGTCCGTAGCGCCACAGGTGTAAACGTCATATCCGCTGACGTAATTAAACAGAAATACAGATACATTAAATATACAGTACATATAAAATATAAAGCAAAACATAAAAGTATTCATCTGAATTTCACAAGTGACCCTACGCACGTAGCGCCATAGGCAGACACATCATGTCCGCTGACCTTCTTCCTCTTCTTGTTTATGGCGGGTCGCAACCAATGTTTAGGTGCATACCGCCACCTACTGTACCAGAATGTAGACACGTTGTGCACATTCGCAGTGAAACCGGTAGTGACAAGCTTCCATCATCCAAAACACACTAAGAAATGAGTATGATGCCGCTTTCAAGTTAAGACAGTGGAATTGAGGATAGGCGGCATAGAAGATGGATGGATGGCAATGGATTAGGCTGTCAAGACAAGGAAACATGGCTGATTCGCGTAGGACTAGTTCACCGAAAGAGAGAGAGAGCCAACGTTTTAACGGAATTAGGACGCTGTTCAATTCTGACACGGATTCACCAAGCGTTGGATTGTTCACCCACTAATAGGTAATGTGAGCTGGGATTAGACCGCCGTGAGACAGGTTAGTTTCACCTTATTGATGAGAAGGGTTGTACAGTATGAAAGGTTTAAAAAATCTTTCTGTGCATTAAATATTGAATTTTACATGTTTCTATATTTCTGAGATATAACGTTTGAGTGTAGTTGCTCTGTGATAAGTTTAACGTTTGTAAGATCAGACTGTGAGTCAATGGGTTGACAAGCTCGTCATGAGTCTATTCATAGCTAATGATTGGCTCCTGTCAAAGAGCTGACTGGTCCTCACAGACTCTTGAGCACCACAATATGCCACTTTATGACACGGATATGTGCGGCTTATACACAGGTGCGGCTTATATAAGAACAAATCTGGGTTTCCCTCTAGATTTTGTAGATGCGGCTTATACTGTACACCGGTGCTACTTAGACAACGAAAATTTCTCATGGAAAAAATTGATTTGGTTAGAATACGTTTTGGTTACAGTCAGGGGTAGAAATTGCCAAAATCCAGTGGAAGCAATTTGTTGCTTGTAGATTTTAATTTTACAAGCAAATTGCTCATCTAAGAAGCAATTTTCAGGCAAAAAAAATTGTCAATTTTTTCCAATGTTTTTTCATCAGCCCTTTTAAAGCTGTCTTCAATTGGAATTGGTTTCTTGTTTGCTTCCAAATATTTGGCGTGCCTGGTTGCTAACGACCGTTGGTGAAAGGTTGATTTAATGTGTTGCTGTATTGCCTCCTTTTTCACCCTGTTGCTACCAGTAACAAGAGCCGACCCACGATCTGAACCAGTACCATGTTCCTTGCACACCTCACACCAAATTTCGTAAACACAATCGTCGTCCTTGACTTTATAACCAATGTCCGTGTTCAATTCTTTCATCCACTTCCAAACTGTTTTTAACGAGCTGGTTATGGCGACATGAGATGCACCAGGTCTCGGTGGCAGCTGTCGTCCATCACTCACCGTCGGCGCGTCGTCGGCGTCCAGGAACTGTCACTGGTGCCTGTGGAGGGGCCTGCTGAGGTTGAGGCCAACTGAGAAACCGCAGGCTTATCCAAGTCATCGGCCGTTGTTTTTTGTTTTTTCGGAGGGTTGTTGTTGTTATTGTTGTCCCGCTCGGAGTGACATGAGTCCGCCTTGGCAAAATACTTAGTAATCATCGTGTTCAGTCTGCAGATCGCCATCTTAAACAGCAGCAGGACCACCATATTTGTTTCCAACAGCAACAGACGATCTGCTGCAACACAGATCGGGATTGGATGGGAATATGTCTCACGACCAATCAGAGATCTGCTTTCATACGCACCATTGCCATAATACCGTAATACCATACTTTCCAGCGCAATTTGGTTTTCGCAAATTATATTGCGCCCCTATTCCCGTGACCGAACTGACCCGATCAAACGCAAAATAATTAGTCTTACATGGAAAATCTGCACGATTTTGACAGTTTTTGCACGCATTTAGCGTCTTGCGTCAGGTTAATTTCGGTCCATGACAGTCGGGCCTGTTGGAACAGATTGAGGCTAACCAAGGTTCCACTTTATAGGAAACCCTGCAGTGAATTTAGTAGAGTATTTATATAATTGGAGTATATACTATGACCTGTGAGGTACAGAAAGTATATTACGAAGAATTTTCATTATGCATAGTTTTTCCGAATAATTGAATCAAAAATGATATTAAAAGCAAATTGGGAAACCTAGTCATCAGTTTAGTCACGTCAAAACAGTGGAATTAACACCCCCTTTAAAAAACTTTGTTTTTTTTAAACCCAAAACCATGACTCTACAGTAATATTTACTCATTGAGTTTGTCATCTTCAGAAGAAGCTGGAATGTGCCCCATAAGGCTATTTTAGGAATGAACGATTAACAGATGGAGCGGAAGGAAGCCTGCTAGACTTTCACAACCTCAAATGAGGCTGACAGTTTAATGGCCACAGCATAATACTCGGGCCTTCAACTTTCCTGTTCACATGATTTTTGTTTTGTTGTTTTTTTCATCCCAAAGGAGACCGATCGATGAGCAGCTCCCTGTCCGCCTCACAGCTCCACACTGTGAACATGAGAGACCCACTCAACAGGGTTCTAGGTGAGATACCAGTCATAGGGCAGGAACATTTGTCTACTTTCTGTACCTCGCTTTTTAACTCCTCCCTTCTGAGTACAAGTATTACAGAGTCTAATGATGTCCCATCCTGTGTCAGGGGGGTTGCACCACTGAATCACCAGATATTATTTCCACACTCTTAATTTGTGTTTTGTCTGTGCAACCTATGCAAAATGTGACACCGGAAATGATGCAAAATTTGCTAGCGGAGAGGCTTCTGTCTACCTCTGAGTATGATGCAATGTAGTCCTACACCACTGCAAAAGACCACAGTAGTAAACATATTATTAAATGAATACCTCAAAACGAAGCATATTATCACCTCCATTACTGAATTGTATAATAGTACTTAATGTCATGGGAACACAAAAAAATAAAGTATTTTATGTTCTGTTTCTTTTAGAACATTGTAGCTGCAACCTTTACAATTTATTGGATCTGTTTCCTTTTCCTCAGCCAACCTTTTCCTGCTCATTTCCTCCATCCTGGGCTCCAAGATGGCGGGGCCTCACACCCAGTTCGTGCACAGCTTCATGGAGGAGTGTGTGGAATGCTTGGAGCAGGGAAGTCGTGGAAGCATTCTGCAGTTCATGCCCTTTACAATGGTGAGTCAGGAAGGGGAGGCCAGACAGGTGATGAAGGGGAGGTAGGGGCGCGGGCCCTTCCATCACACTTTACTGGAAAAGAGCAGAATGAAGTTCAATTTCTTGCTCAATGATGCTGACTTTAAAGAACATATGTTTTATAATCACATGAGTGTCCTTGTTGCTGTTAATATTTTGTGGTTCTTTTACACTCAGTAATAATTCAAACAGGACTACTATATTCAGAAGACGTTCATCATCTATGAAAACTCAATGGCTTGGATTTTGGATCCAAGTAAACCAGATTCTGCATAAGTACAACAAATTAGACACAGAAACACCATACTGATAGACAGCTAGATAGAAGTTGCACATAAACAGAAGATAATATAAAGACTGATGAATAAGAGAGGTGTCAATTTGATGCTCAGTTTAAATTACAGTACTACCAAATATCCAATCAGGTTCATATATGGATGACATACCATACACACAAAAAGGTGATTATTTAATTATAAATGGAGGGTAAGGCTTCTTGAGACGTCATCTGTACTTCTGTGAAGAAGGTGTCGGATGTCCGACACCTTCTTCACAGAAGTACAGATGACGTCTCAAGAAGCCTTTCTCTCGATGGACAACTCCTGTACGACTGAGAGCCTACACAGATTAATTATAAATGGTATTTATTTATTTTCAAATGAATAACAGTAAACAAAATAGCGAGTACAAACTTATTTACTGTATATACAGGAAGTTGTACTCGAACAAACTGACTACATGCACAAAAAGATTTGCCTAAATTGGATAGACAATGCAACAATTGTACATTACTTTTTAAAAATATTTTTTTAATTATACTTGTATACAAACAAAAAAATGTGTTCATTGTCTAATTTAGACACAATTCGCTATGTACAGTATATGCAGAAAAGGCATGATTTTTGTATGTGCAACTTCCCTTTTTTAGGTCAGATATGTGTTGCGTACAATAAATAAATAAATACAATACAATATACAATTTATTTTTATATTTATAAAAAATGAGCACATATTTTTTGTAGAAATATATTTTATATTGACGTGCCTGTATTTATTTTATTTTATTTATTTTACCAAAAATGTGTCTGACTGTATATCCAATGGTTTATTTGCACCTCTGATGAAAAGTTGAAAAAATTACATTTTCCACTGTTGGAGCTTAGGGAGGTTTTAAATAGAGCTTCAAAATGCTAAAAGAAAAAATGGGAGTGAGACAAACAAAAATTGAGTACGCAATGTATTGCAAACAAGCATTAAAGTGAAATAGGCTGTTCATCAGCTGATCAAAGTTTAAGACCATAACTTTAAAAAGCCAAAAACTTGGCCAGACAGTGGATGCCCTCCGTGAAGCCAAAACCAATTTTTCAGGTGATTAACAAGAATGGCGCAGCTATTCATGAGAGTCCATTTTTGTACCTTTTATTTCTACATTAGGGGAGTTTGGGGTTGTCTTGAGCTATGGTCGTAAACTCAGCTGATGAACAGCCTATTTCAGTTTAATGCTTGTTTGCAATAAATTGTTTACGCAAATAAAAATTTGTCTCGCTCCCATTTCTTCTTTTTGCATTTTGAAGATCTAACTAGAGCCTCCTTAAGATCCAACAGTGCGAAATGGTAATTCTTGCTATTTTTAATTGGTCTTAAATATTTGATCAGGAGTGTATATAAATGAATTTAAATTGAATTGATTTCAGTTTTTTTCTAAACACACATCTAATCCAAGTTGTACACAAAATATACCTTTTTTTTTTGCATATTTGTCACACTTAAATGTTGAAGATCATCAAACAAATTTAAATATTAGTCAATGACAACACAACTGAACACAAAATGCAGTTTTTAAATGAAACTTATTATTATTGAGGGAGAAAATAATCCAAATTTACATGGCCCTGTTTGGAAAAAGTGATTACCCTCCCTGTTAAAACATAATTTAACTGAGATTAATTGAGATCTATCGGTCTGGAAAAGCCTATAAAGTCTATAAAGCCATTTCTTTGAGTCTTTGAGTTTCCAGTGAACCACAGTGAGAGCCATTATCCACAAATGGCGAAAACATGAAATAGCGGTGAACCTTCCCAGGAGTTTCCGGCCAACCAAAATTAACCCAAGAGCGCTGTGACGACTCATCCAAGAGGTCACAACAGACCCGACACTGGGGAAAAAACAACCTGCATGGCAAAGTTCCAAGACGAAAACCACTGATGAGCAAAAAGAACATTAAGGCTCGCCTCAATTTTGCCAGAAAACATCTTGATGATCCCCAAGATCTTTGGAAAAATGCTCCGTGTTCTGACGAAACAAAAGTTTAACATTTTAGAAGGTGTGTATCCCATGACATCTGGCCTAAAAGTAATGCCTCATTTCAGAAAAAGCACATTATACCAACAATAAAATATGGTGAGGGTATTGTGATGGGGTTGTTTTGCTGCTTCAGGACCTGGAAGCCTGTGATAAATGGAACCATGAATTCTGCTGTCTACCAAAAAATCTGTTGGTGACCTCAAGCTGAAACCAACTTGGGTTCTGCAGCAGGACAATGATCCAAAACACACCAGCAACTCCACCTCTGAATGGCTGAAGAAAAACAAAATGAAGACTTTGAAGTCCTGACCTGAATCCTATTGAGATGCTGTGGCATGACCTTAAAAAAGATGCTGGAAAACCCTCCAATGTGGCTGAATTACAACAATTCTGCAAAGATGAGTGGGCCAGAACCCCTCCACAACGCTGTAAGAGACTCACTGCAGGTTTTTGCAAACGTTTGGATTTTTTTTTCTCCCTTAGTAATTAGCTTCATTCAAAAACTGCATTTTGTGTTTGCACAGTCTCACTCCTGGCATTCACAATGGCCATGGAAGTCATCATCAGGGCCTCTAGATGGGTGGTGGGAGGCAACCAAGCTAAGAACAGAACGAGCCTTCCACCTATCTGAGCATTCATGGATGACATGACCATGCTGACCACAACGGCAGCATGCACCAGGTGGCTGCAGGAAAACATCAGGTGGGCCCGGATGAAAATCAAACCGAATAAGTCACGAAGCATCTCAATAGTCAAGGGAGAGCTTAAGAATGTGAGGTTCTGCATTGGTGATGACCCAATACCGATGGTGTCACAGCAACCCGTCAAAAGCCAGGGCAGATGGTACAATGCAAGCCTCCGGGACAAAGACCAGGTGCGGGTTCTAAGGCAGGACATCACCAACAGTCTGGACACCATCGAACAAGACACTGCTGACGGGGAAGCTCACACTCTGGCGCCTACAATTTGGACTTCTCCCTAGGGCAATGTGGCCACTCACGATCTATGAGGTCCCAATAACAACTGTGGCGAAGATGGAGCGAACCATAACTTGGTATGTAAAGAAGTGGCTTGGGGTCCCACTGCTGTCTGACCAACATTAGCATCTACGGCAAAGGAGTCCTTGAATTACCTTGAATCACGAGCCTCACCGAAGAATACAAGTGTTCTAAAGTGAGACTACAGATGGCATTGAAGGACTCCAGAGCAGATCAGACCGTCAGTAATGCTGCACCACCTGTTAACGGGACGGAAATGGACACCATCCAACGCAATACAGCATGCTACGTCAGCACTGAAGCACAACATCGTGGGACATGTTGCGTTTGGCGTTGCAGTGAATAAACCAACTTGGCGCTAAGCTTCAGCCTCACAAAGGAGGAAAATGGTGGTAGAGGAGGTGTGCCCTCAGGAGGCAGGAGGAAGATGCTAGCTGATACTGTCAAACTAATCTTTCCCCCAGAGATTGCAACCACCACCCTCAGGCCAGACTTGGTGCTACGGTCCCCTTCATTAAAGGTGGTCAACATCATAGAGCTCACGGTCCCATAGGAGGATTCCACTGAAGAGGCCTATGAGCGAAAGAAACTGCGCTACAAAGAGAATGGAAGGCCAAGGTCTATCCAACTGAAGTAGGATGCAGAGGTTTTGTGGCTTCCTTTACCATCAGGCTTATGAAAAACCTTGGCATTCATGGACAGGCTCTGTTACAGACAATAAGATCAGACTCTGAAGCGGCCAAAAGAAGCAGTGAGTGGCTATGGATCAAGCGCAAGGGCTCTTGCTGGGCTCAAAGCAGAGGGTACGCCAGGTGTTGGCGATGAGCTGTCTGGAGGTGTCGTGGGCCTATCATCGAAAGACCAATGAAGGAGGGTGCCCACCTGACGACCCTAATGAAGTTCCTACATACATGTAGATACAAAAATCATACATGTATGAAATACACGTAGTGTTGTCTAATTTGGATAACAGATTGTAGGGGCTTAATTATATTTAGTTTTTGTTTTTTTAAACAAAAAATTGGGAACATTCTTGAAAGAATGCCGACTTATTTGTTGAAAGGAAAATCCACACGAACAAAGTATATGCTAAGAATTTATTTTCTCACAGCTTTTTTCCCCCCCCCCCATGGGTGTGGAGTGCAGGGGAATGCCCGTAGTACATGCCTGGTCATGTCCAAAGTCCTAAAACTTATTTAAGGGTCAACTTCTGCATCTTCCCCAAAATAAGAGTTGACTTGTTTTTCGATTGTTGTGCAACACAGTACTTTCATTCATTCATTTCTCTTTTTCCTGTGCCTTCAGGTTCCTGAACTGGTGAAGCTGCCCGCTCTGGCCAAACCTAAAGTGGTCCTGGCCGTCACTGACCTAAGTCTGCCGCTGGGGAGAAGAGTGGCGGCCAAAGCCATCGCTGCCTTGTAACACCTTATATGTCTGAATAGTGGGGCATTTTATATTTTACACTTTGTGAACTACTTTTGATATCATGATAATAATTAAAGAAAAGTGTTTGCTCATACATGTTCATTGTTTACATCATCCCAGAGTCAGGTGAACTGTCTGTCACATGTTAGCAAACGCATGACTGTGAGGGAGCGTTTGGTCATCCTGTGACGCATTTGGTCACCAACTGTCATTCATTGGTTACAACACTTCCTCTGCAAGAGTAGTAAGGCACGAACCTCCTTCGCTCTCGATTCAGTTAGTAATCACAGCTGGACCTTAACGAGAATGTTTGAGTGATGGTTGCTTACTGATGGAAAGGGAGGAATTAAGAAAACTGTTTATTGAAGGACAGATTATAAATATTGGCATCCTTACAAAAATATTCCATCATTTCACTCAACATAGTATTTCAGCGTCCCTCATAATGTCTAATAAGAATCTATTGAGAATCAAATACTTACTGAATAAAGTATTAGTATTTTATTGTCATAAATTATAAATAGAACTTATTGTCTTGAGACAGGCACATTTTGGTATGTAGACACAAGGCAACAAGTCATTTTAGCACATTTAAATATAAATAAATACGTAAAATAAATACTAGGACTGACCAAAAAAATAAATATGTAAATAAAAAAATAAATCAATAATAACCATTAAATACTTCCAGTTATAAAAGCAAAAACAAAGCAGGGTTGATTAAAATGTGTCAGGTTGCAGATATGTTTCGTCATTGCTGTGGTCTAGACTACTGAAGAAGTGGGCCATGTCCTGGCTCAGAGACTGAAGCCGGACCAGCGTCAGGTGGGCGGCCACCTGAACCTCATATTCCGCTGGTAGATGTAATGTAACACTGGGTGGTGGTGTCTGCATGACGTATTCTGTCTGGAGCATTTTCAGCATCTGTATGGAGACGTATACAAGATCATCAAAGAGATGCAACAATGCAGAATGGAGAGCGGTACAGTACAGATGTCATTCTTCTTACCATACTAACTTGAATGGCAAGATCTCTGACATCGTCCATTAGGTCTGTCACTGTTTGTGTGTTTTGTAACCGAGGAGAGACAGTGCTCAGCAAGGCTCGATGCAGCTGAAGGCCCTCGTGCATGCGTCCCAGGCTGTTCTCCTGCAAGAAGATCATGGAACCATATTTGGCATAGTGTCACCAAAGTGAGTACAGCCATCGCAGTTCAGCAGCCATTTTTATTGCAGTACATCTTCTCAAGGGACAATACTCTAGAAAAGTGAAACTTGCATATACTTTAGAGTAGTCTGTGTACAATTTTTACAGCAGTATAGATTTACCAATGGCGATTGATGTCTCTTATGGGGTTTGAAGGAGATGCTAGTAGAAGTTTGTTGAATAAAAGTAAGTTAAACTAGTCTGCAAAATCTGTGAAAGCATATTCCATTGATAATTCTCATGTTTCAGCTCAACGCCCAGGTATAAAGCCATGTATGATGTCATCTCAGTCACATCAGCCTTTGGTAGTTATCTAATGTCTTCATAAACGACCATAACCAACATTGGTTACACATGCCTCTGACATAAGACCCTCCCCAGGGGAGCCTCCCATCTCGTCTTGGACTCTATGAACCATAGGTCAACATACAGTATATGCATGTGTCACATCTAATGGCCCCTAATTTAGTGTGGTGCCGGAATGATGGATCCAAGAGGATTAAGGCAGTATGAGGCAAGTATCGAAACACTGTGAGGTATGCTCGACTTGTGTTGCCAGCTATTTAGACAACAATGGCTGTGTGTTGACTTAATTTCCATGCATAGTACATTAAGTCTGTCCTGCCATACAAGCCATACACTGACCACTCTTCTCTGGTATTGTCCCTGTAGTATGAAAACTGCTGCTCACTCACCAGTTTTTCTGACGCAGTCCTCAGCACAGGAGCAGCAGGAATGTTGATGATGGATGCCACTGTGCCGAGCTTGGCATTTTTGTCCGAGTTCAGCTGAAGAGACTGGAAGGTGAAATGATTGCACAAACATGTTACAACAACGATGCCGTTTCACCTTCATTTCTAACAAGTGCTGTCAACCCGTCACATTCCATCGGTGTTGCTTTAATATTGGAATCAGAAATATTACATTAAAATGTTACTTGTAATAAGTTACAATAAGTGCTTACATTTGTAGGAATTCAACATGTCTGAAAAGGAGCAGAGCTTCATTCATACCATATCTTACATGTTGACATAGCATTTACATTATGTTTACTTCCTGTGTTTTGGGTCACATTTCTGATTGAAGAGAAAAGATTAGAGAAGTTGTATCAATTATGATGGCGGAAAGAAAATAAGCAAACGGTGTTAAAAAAAAAAATACAAATCAGCAAATGCAAGCCAGGCTGCACCCATCAGGGCTCGAACCTCGGTCCACCATTATCCAATAAATTGACTTGAATTGACGTAAAAGCTTGAGCTGTGAACCCATTGTCTAGCGCGGCTCTTAAGGCGTCAGGGAGTGATGTTCACACCATGTTGTTGATGTTGAACACCAGCTGGCGTCTGTTTTGGCCTTTGACACAGCTGAAATTAGCTTAGCAGGTTTGAAAAATGTTTTTTCTTGATTTTTCTCAAGCTGCTGTGCCTCCCCTCATTAATTTTTCGGGCTTGTGATATTCAACTTCAAGGTCTTCACAGCTACATGACGCTATCTGCGCCTAAACTATGCAAATTACGATTTAACAATTGCATTAAACATTTGAAACAAATGAAAGCAAAATTCCCATATTTTGGAAGTAGAACTGATATATACATATTCATCTTTTTATCTGTCATTTTTGGCAGTAACTTGTTGAATATTATGAATAAAATATACTTAGGGGAGCACAGATTGACTGTTTTCCCCAGTTCTAACAAGCAGTCATCACTTTGATTAATCGATTGCGCTCGATTGTTAATGTCTAGTAGCCACACAGCCGCAGTCAATGCAGCGACAACTATTATTCCATGTTAATCCAATTAGATAACATCCAATTATCTCTATCCAAGAACAGTAATAAAAAAAGAAAGCGTGAAGCCCATGCATCTCACCTCGATATGGATGCACGATGTGTGCGCGTCCGGGATGGAAAGCAGGATCTTGTCTGTTAAACTGCGGCCCCTCCGGACAAGAGCTTGAAATTGCTCCTCGTCAACAAGTGCGCAATTGTCGGCGCAGAGCTCCGGTAGAGGCACGGCTCCCGCTATGCTGGCCATGGAGAAGAGAGAGAGGGCGAAAACTACAGGAAGATGGGAGAAAATGGAGGATTAACGACGACATGCAGCACAGTGCTGAGCTAATCTCTCTACTGTGCCTAAACTGGACCTGCCTCCCTCCAGGCCGAAATAGCCGCTTGACTTATCTTATATCACGTGAGGGAGATTTACCACAATTTCTACTGCTAAAATATTAGGGGCATAGTTGAACAACACACAAAAAAGTCCAGATTTGTTGAAATAAATTGCTTCCCTCTTTGTAACACTTTTTGTGTTCCTCATGAAAAGAGATGAGAGCAACATTACACCAGCATGACCTCACTACTCACCAATCAGGATGCTCATGGCCTCGACTAGGGAATGTCTTACAGTATTGACCTCAAGCGCACACTTGCCATGATTGATTGAGCTCACGCTCATATATATCACTGCCCTGTGGAGATATTGTGGGATTTCCCAATACTTGACTACTAAAGAGCGTGTCATTAAGCAGTGACAAGCGAGTTCCTTGTAATCTCGCCTCGTTTTGAATGGGCAAGACTAATTTAAGAATTGATGAGTGTGCTCATCTTGATTTGGATCGCAACGTATTTGTAAACTTCATCTAGTTTGTTTAATCGCACAACAAAATACACTATATTTAATGTATTACTGTGGAATTTACACATTTTCTGTGAGAAATAATGGCAAGGGGATTACAATTTGTGTAATCCGGTTTTGGTTGAAAATGTACAGTATTGCACGTAACAAACTAGTATGTCTGCCCTGTGCTGTATCATTCAGTTGAAATCGATTGTGCTAACAAAGCAACCTACACATTTGTGACCCACTGCTAAAAACCTGCCATGTGGCCAAAGAAAGTTGCGCGTGCCAGCAATTTGATAAAGAAGGTGAGAAACACTATTGAATTCCATCCCAGGAAGTCCACGTGGACTGTCCAGACACAACTGGCTTACACGTTTAAAATGAAGTTAAGCATAATGACACTAATTAATAATAGAATGACATGACTTCGATGAAAGTAACAGAAATGTGTGTCACACATTCACTTTAAACTGAAATAATCCCCAAACCGTCGCCATTGTGAAACGTTTATTTTAAAAAAGTACAATTCCCAACTGTCATACAAGTGTAAAAAGAAGTTAACTATTGTACTATGAGACTAACTGATAAACTAAAATGACTTAATCTTGTATGACACTTCCGGCATCACAAGCAAACAAACTAAAAAAAAAACCCACACATACAAAAAAGCCAACGAAAAATTCAAAACTCACATGAAGGACAATTAATTTTTGATATTATTAATTACATTTTGCGGCACGGCAGCATGTCTGCTTCACTGTCAGGAAATACGTCATTATACACCCATTATTATGTTCCAGTATAACTACTTTCATCATTACATGACAGCTCCCTTCTCGTGAGATGAGTTGGTTATGAGGCTACCAAACATGCTTCTATCCCCAACAGTGGACATTTTCCACCAGTTACTCATGGCAGACACTACGAACAGACCAAGTGAAAATCAGATTTTGACCGGATCAGATTTTTTTTTTTTTTTCCAGTCTGGAAGCTTTTGTTTCTGTTCTTGTGAAGCCCTTTGACTTATCGCCACGTAAGACACAAAGGGAGTTTTGTTATGCGTCAAACGTCTGCTGATACAGGTTTCATCGTGAAACTAAACCCCCTCAAGGCATCTGTGAATATTGTTTTGGCATGGGCTTGCGTGCAAGTTATAGTACAGTACAGTACAATACACATCAAAAGTTTGGACGGACTTCTTCACAGTGTGAAATGAGAGGGTGTGTGTAAAGTTTTGACTGGTACTGTACACAGTCGTTCATCCCAGTAGCAAGCACACCATTCGTGACAACCTTAAATTGTTGTCTAAAGCCTTTGAGGGGAAAATAATTGGGTCTACCTGTTGCAAGAGCGCCATCTAGTGGACTGACTTACATTGCAAGCTAAATTTCGTCTTATCTAGCATATTGTGTTGTCATTTTAAACAACGACGTTATCTAACTAGTTGGAAACATTTTAATGTGCTGTGCAGCAATATGCTAGTTTGCACGGACATCAGTGAAATACCGTCGGCCGCCATCCGCATCCAGCACTGGTCGACCAAAGCAATGTGCATCTGACAGGAATGTTAAATAAGGGTACTTGACAGGTATTGAACGCAAGGACCTGTAGGTCAATAAGGTGTGATTGAAGAGGTCGAGAGGGGTGAAGGAGGAGGCTTAATGCTGGCACGCGGAGAAAGCATCCACAAAGAAGCAGACTGGGTTTTTCGGTCAGCATTCATTCATCTTGAACTGTATTGTATGCAGGTGCCTGGCCTGTCAGTGTACCTTTGTACCTTTAGTATGCCTTTTTACAAAATAAATGTATAGATATAAAGTGTTGATCAATGTGTGGGCTATAATGTAATATCAATGTGTTTTCCATGCGGCCCCCCCTCTCCGCGAGGGTTCATGAGGGTAGAGGCGTCATACTTTGCGGCATAAAGATGATATGGTGCTCCCTTAGCTTATTTTTAATACGCATGCTGCTGTTACAATTCAATGAGGCTAAAAGGAAACGTGAATGAGGGTGTGTTGCCCACATCCTTCAACAGAGGGTGCTGTGTTTTTGCAAAATGAACCAGGCTACGGAGCCTCATTTCACACTGTTGCAATTTATCCATCAGTTTTCTATGCCTCTTGTCCTCATTAGGGTCGCGGTTTCCCAGCTGCCAGTCGCAGGTTTTGCAGTTTAATTACATTTAATTTGAAAACTACAAGTTACAGTTACTAGTTACAAACACTATTTCAATGAAGTACAATTAACTTAAAACATTTAACATTAACCTGAACACAATTTTAAAAAAAAACACAATTAAAATTCAGTTGATTAAAACAAAATATGATTACTTAAAATTGGATTAAAACTACAACTTACTAGTTACTAGTTACTGTTCCCATTTAAAATATTGAAATAAAATGAAAGTAAAAATGTAATAAATTAATCTAAATACAATTAAAAATAAAATTATAATACACTTCATTTAAACAAAATAAAATGAATTGCAGTTAAATTACAAGTACGAGTTACAGTTAAAGTTACAGTTGGTAACAGGTGCAGTTACAGGTTAGTTTTAAAAAATATTACAATTAAATTAAATAAATAAAATAAAAATTAAAAAAAATAATTAATTTAACATGTAATAAAAATTCAAATTAGTTTTGATATAAGGCAGGTTATCTTCTTTTTACATTTGTAATACTTAAAACATAGCCTGTATACAATTAATAATGGTTCCATGTATGGTGGCGACAGTTTGACCGATAAATTCCATTTCCATTATTTTGTGTGGGAATATAAGTATGTTTATTTCTGTTAATCCGTTCTGTTAAGTTTAATCGAATGTTTGTTTTTGGCCGTTTGGGGGCCTTGCAGCATGCACGCTACAGGCGTGAGCCTGGCGCATTCATCTGCTCGTGTCATGTGAGTGACTCGCAAGCATTTTCACCTGCAACCCAATCGCACTGTGCAGGATTTGACGTGTCACCTTATCCGCCACTTTGTGTGCCATTAGCCTGCAGGTGCAATGCTCACACCAGTGCACCCGGCCTAAGGTAGCCACCGCTGCAAGCTGATAGGGGCCCCAAATTTTAAATTAACCTCAGTGACATTTATGTCAGGGGGTTACATTACCGGCACACACACCTCTTGTCCACGCAGGTGGACAAAAGACACATATTTAAATGCACATATGTATAGATTTAGAACATGTTTAGAACATTTAGATATTTTAGAATATGTACTCTCAGACTATGGAGCGAGTACACGGGCTCTCTCTAATGATAGTCAGGAATACTAGGTATTTTTGTAACAATACCGTAATATTACATTAGAGCAGGGGTGTCCAAACCTTTTCCACCGAGGGCCACATGAAAAATGAAAGGACACAAGGACCATTTTGATATTGTGTAAAGCAACACATGTAGATATGCTAAGAAGTTATATATATTTCTAGATATAGATGAAAAGGTATATTCTTAGTATGAACGTCACTCTTTGCTCTTTTTTTACATTATTTTGGCTGTTGTTGTTGTTTTTAATTATCCCAATATTTCGACTTTCTTTGTTTTCTTTTCAGAATATCTTGACTTCATTTCCATAATATTGTAACTTTTTTTCCCAACCTAATTTTTTTTTAAAAATTACAACTTTGTTTTGCTTTGTTTCTCATAATATTATGACTTTTTTTTTTAAAAAGAAAAAAATTCTTTATTCTCATAAAATTACAGCTGTTTTTTTATACATTTCTACTTTTTTTTTTAATTTTCCAATTATTTCAGATTTCTTCTCATAATTATGACTTTATTCCCATAATATTTTGACTTTATTTTTGTTACCTTGTAACTTTCTCCACAACCTAATTTTCCAAAAATTACATTATTCATTGCTTTGTTTGTTTCTCATATTACTTTTTTTTTAAATAACATCTTTTTTCTTTAATATTTCAACTTTGATACTGAAATGTCTTTACTTTTTTTCATATTATGTTATTCTTATAAAATTAAATACTTTTTTTCTCTTAATATTTCGACCTTATTCTTATAAAATTAAATTTTTTTCCATTTTTTCTGGGCGTTTTTTTGTTTTTTTTTTAGTTCAAATTACACTTTTACAATGTGCCGCTGGCCAATAAAAAAGCTGCAGCGGGCTGCAAATGGCCCCCGGGCCGCACTTTGTATTAGAGATATGCAATAATAATTGTACAAAATGATTAACCAAAGATTTTGTCAAATTGAATTTAAATCAGAAATAATTTAGCTTGCATACGCCACAAGCCAATTACCTGCAAGTACAAGTACAAGTACAAGTACAAGCACGAAAAATGGTGGCATGTACTTGTATTGTATTGTATGTACTTGTATTTTTTAGTTGGTAATTGGTGTAAAAAGTTTGAGGACCATTGTTTTCAATGCCTTTAAGGGTGGTGATGACACGAGTTGGGCTTTTTCGTAGTAGGAACAGAACACATGAATGACACAATACTTGGCTCATCCATAAAAGCGATGTCGGAGACGTTGGTTCACCCTAAAGAAGTTCATTTCGCTCTTGATGAGCATTTGATGAGATGATGTGATGTCAGTCTTTATCTGTATCGACATCTATAATCCTTTCATTTATTTTCATGTAATTAATTAATTGTATTATTATTTTGTTGTTTTCATTTATTAATTATTATTATTTTATGTTAATTCACTAATTTATTTATTGACCCCATCCAATCCAATACACTTTATTTACATAGCACGTTTTATAAACGCACTTTCCAAAGTGCTGCACAAAGTTGTAAAACCTTAAATAATAAAAAGAAAAAGTAAGTAAAAAGTAAGAAATAGAAACAATACATTTCAAACAATACAATAAATAATAACATGGATAAAAACCCCTAAAATAAGTAAAACCAAATCAAATAAAAAAAAGAAAACAATAAAAGACACAGAGGAGCACGCACTCAAAAGGTAGAGAATAAAAGTGGATTTTAAGACGAGACTTAAAGCAACCGTCGGGGCCGCTTTTACATGAGGGGGCCGTGGTGGAAAATTCCCGTTAGCACCGGTGGAGAGAAGAAATAAACGGTTCGAAGACAAATTTATTCTGCAGAAGGAGAAGGCAGTTCAAACAGACTTTGGGGAGTCTGCCGTAAGCGCCGCCCCCCTGAAGGACAGGACAGAAGCATAGTTCTAAAAATGTTATCAGGACTCTCAGGTGCAAGGACGTATTCTGGGTTTCTTTGTAGACCGGTGGCCTCAAGCCACGAGCAAGTAGTCACAACAAAGCATAGTTTGTTCTTCTAGCAAATCAGTCTGAGGTTAATGTACAGTATAATAGCAGAAATACTCTATTTGTTCAAATCAATGGCCAACTAGTAAAATGTAATATTTCCATTGCAGGGCAAAGCGCTCCACAGCTTCGAGCTGACTACAGAAAAGGCCCGGTCTCCCCTGGTCTTAAGTCTTTGTCTTAGTACCACTAGCTGGAACTGGCCCTCAGACCTCAATGAACACGCTGGAGTGTAAATTTGGATGAGGTCTGTGATGTATTGTGAGGCAAGTCCAAATCAAAGCCTTAAAAACAATCAATACAATCTTAAAACCAAGCCGAAAACAAACAGGAAGCCAGTGCGGGGGGGAGGCAAGGATTGTTTTTGTTTTTTTTGGTTCGGTGGACTACCTGAAAGCGCGGAAGTGCATTGTGACTTATCCAAGTGTAAAGTGCATTACAGTAATCCACATGTGATGATTTATGTTTATATGCTGTGGCTGTGGGACGTACACAGTTCTTGAGGGGGGCCAAAGTCCAGTCCAACAGATTGAGCAATGTTCCCACCATTGAGCTTTAAAAGGTTTTGAGCCAACCAGGCCTTGACATCACTTGTGCACTCGGGAAGGGGTGTCGGGGTCTTTTTTTGTGAGTGGCATGCATATTTGGCAGTCCATCCATTTTCTATACTGCTTATCCTCACCAGGGTCACGTGGGTATGCTGGAGCCTATCCCAGCTGACTTTGGGCAGGGCACATATAGACACCCAACCATTCACACTAAAATGACATATTAGTTGTGTAAACATCACCCACACAATCTATTGACACACAATACAGGCACTACAATATAGATGTACTCATATAAATAATGATAGATAGCTATATGCTTATGTGGCGCATCATATTGAGGTTACATACAGTAAGAGGGCGGAAAATTAGAAATAGCTCTCAGTTTGATGCAGTGCAGTTGCACACCCCTGCAACCATAACAATAAGCATCGCCACAGAGACACAATTGATTGTTATTATCCTTGTAAGAGAAGATTTTTTGAATGCAACTTTTGTATTGGATGCTGTGTTGACGTGCATGTTGGTTTTATAGATGTAGTTAAGCCTTTATAAGTGGTTTGGTCCCTTATTATACCAAAAAGGCATTTTAGGGAGCTTTACTGCCATTAGCAATGTGTAGGCAGGTTGAAGAAACTGGGTCACACACACACAAACATAAGACCATGCCTGCATTCCCAGTCTTTCAAGTGTTTTTTATGCCCGTCATAAATCATGTATGAGCCTTGCTTCGCTCTGCAGGCCTTTTTGTGTGTCCGACACAGGGATATCCTTGTTGACAAACCATTTCCCACGTCTCCAACAACAAATTTCATTATTCAGCAGGGCTGTTTGGCTATTATTACCGCTCTGTGTGCAGGAAGAGAACATATTAAAGCTTAAGAAAAAGGATATCATGAGCAGCGCTCATTTCTCTCCTCTAAAATAGGAGATTCCCATTCACATCATTTCTTTTTAAACAGACCTGCAGGTCACAGAGCCATAAATAGTATTTGGAAACCACAGCGGGTGTTACAGCGCTGTGCATTTTGCCCCTGCAGGTGCTTGCTAACAGGCTCCGGTGACACCTTCATGCTCATAGATGTACCACAATGTATCCCACCGGGCATTCTCCAATTATTTTTAATGGCACTGTGTCAAAGTTATCTTATGTAAAAATATGACTAACTTGTGTTCTGTACACGGGCAATCAATGCGCCCGTGGAAGACTGAATCCAATGTTCCCGGCTGGTGGAATCCAATATAAACCACTCCAGAGCTTCTTGTGTGCATATCAGCCTCTGCTGCTGCACAATTCCTCCCCCCCCTGCCAACATGGCGATGGCATGACCGTCAACATTAGCATTTCTGTTGTTATGTTAAAAAAGAACCGCAAAGGCCACAGTGCAGACTGTATGTACTTTGACAGCTTGCATCATCATTCCATAGACAAATACACAAACCCTTTTAAAGACAAATATCGTTTTAATGAGTGTTGCAAATGTGATGAAAACTCATATCAGTGTTGCCATTGCACATTGCGGTTTCATTGCAGTGTCGGGGATGTGCATCAAGGTCCAGGTTCACCCAAAACATACCACAGCTTTTATAGCACATCAACCAGTCCAGCAAAGCATCTGGAAGTGCTAATGGGCCGCCGAGGGGTAAATAATTAATCTAGGATGCATTGCATTTGTCTATTTTTTTCATGCATGGAAACATGTTACCCACGTTAGCTCATCAATTTTAAAGGAAGGAATAGCTGCAGGTTTAAGGTGATTGGTGTGTTTCCGGTCTGTGGTACCCAGTGGCAACACTACTTAATACAATATATAATATTTAATATGTAACACAGTGCAATGATTCAGTTATGAAATTCTCATTAAAGTCTCATTATCCTTCAATTGCCCGGCTGATTTTCCTGTTCCTCCACAGGGCTTAATTTTGGGATTGAAACAGCCTAGTGGCTTATAGGCTAATTATGATGGAGCAGCGTTGAACACACGGCCTAGCAACAAGTGGCCACGCCATATTTCTTATTGCGCTAATTTTTGGAGTGATGTTGTGAGTGTGTGTTGAGTCAGCCCCTCGTTGTCATTCAAAAAGCCTCACATACTCCATTTTTTGTTCATTGCACTACGGTGCAGTAATGATTGAGCCAAGCAACAAGTAGCCACACTATATTTCTTACTGGGCTGTTTTTAGAGTAATTTCCTTGGTGCAGGCGAAGCCAAACTTTTTTCCACCGACGGCTGCATAGTGAAAAATGAAAGGATGCGGGGGCCACTTTTAAATTTGCTAAACCAAACCAACCCATGTCGCTACAGAGATGTTTTTTATATCGAAAGAGAAAAAACAGCCTTCATTTCAGCTTTGTGTCATTGGTTTACATATTTTTCTCATAATGTTATGACTTTATTCTCATATTATTTGTACTTTATTAGCATAATATTATAGCTTTTTCCCAACCTAAATTTCCAAAATTTGCAACTTTGTTTTGTTTCTTGTATTAAGAATTTTTCTCCTTCAATTTTTTTCAGCTTTGTGCAATTTTTTCTCTGAATATTATGACTTTATTCTCCTAATATTTTGTCTCTATTCTTGGAAAATGTGCTGTTTTTTTCCATTTTTGCTGTTCTTTTTTTACATTTTCATGTTTAATCCTATTTTTAGAATGTGCCTAGGGCCAATAAAAAACATTGCCCCGGGGCTGCACTTTGCATACCCCTGACTTACTGTGTTGAGTCCTGTTCCTGTAATGAATTAATACATGATCATTGTTTTGTGGTTGAATACAACCTTTTAATAGTCAAAAAAATGAATATTTACGCAAATTGTACTTATTGTTGCCATAAATTAAGCCTTTTCAAGCATAAAAATGGCTACATGAACTAATTAAATGAACAAAAATACAAAAGCAAGGCCGAAAACGGATTGTAATTGTGAATGTAGTACTGTATTCTACATTGGCCACTAGGTGTCGGTGTTCGGTAAACAAGGGCCAGACGTGAGCACCAGAAAAGGCATTTATTCCAAGTTCAAACGATCTCACAACAGGCACAATAATAACATAATAATCTTAATCATAATAATAACATGGGCTACTGTTGGGGCCATAACCCACGACAAGCTAAAACGCAACTCTGAGCCTCAGACGTCACTTCCTGTCCTCTACACATTAAGGTCCGCTAGGGAACACATTTACTGTGACACACGAACAGCAGTTTTATTTATGTCTTAAATGGCTTATTAACTCTCATTATAACTACTGTATTGGGTAATAGGAGTGTAAAGCCATTTAAAGCCGCCATTACAATACAATGATGAGACAATAGCCACCATGCTGTCCAGAAAAAGGAACTGCTAGGGTGTGAGTCCATGTTACCTTATTTATGTCTAATATGTCTTTTCTCTGATTATATATATCTACTATATTTGGTGATACAAATGTAAAGGTGACTATATGGGTGATTTTTCATGTCTCGCGGGCACTCTAATAATGTTAAAAACCGTATTTAGAAAACCGTAAACAGATTTTCTATGCCATAACTATGAAAATATTCCATTTATTAATATCGAATCCTACTTTGCAGAAATTCACCTATCGCGGTCTAGTCTGAAATGAACCAATTAACCGCGATAAACAAGGGACTTTTAAAAGTAATTTTCTCTTTTTAAAGTAACATGAGTCCTGTTCCTGCACGGTGTTTGTCCTTCACGCAGCCTTGTGGGTGTGACTTGACATTTGCCATACTTTTATTGGCTCAATTCTGCTGAGCGAAATTGCAGTGCCTGCTTGTACTTGAGATGCTATTTAAGTGGTGAAGTTTTGTCAGGAATCACAAAGTACGGAAGAGAAACTGGAATAAAAAAAACACATCAGTCAGAAGAAAGACAGTTTTTCTGGTATGTAGCCCACCTACGTGGTTTTTGTTGTACAAAACTGGTAGCTTATACAACAGTACTTATGGTGGAAGACTCCTCCGACTTTGCTTGCCTGCTGGGCAACGACTTGAGATACTCCAGATGTCTGCGGGCGTCCTCCTGGTTGGCCCTGACATAGTAGACCAGGTAGGAGATGACCATTGTGAACCAACCGAACATGACCACCAGCATGGCCACATCTGTAGTCCTCTTCATCACCACGCATAGGTCAACATCCGGCTCCAAGAGGAAGGCCAGTCCCTGAACGTTCATTTCCTCTGGATCTGAAGTCTGGCACACGATACCGGTCAGTGACACAGGCTCCAGGTCCACGTGGGGCATGGCCATCTGCAGGTTGCAGTCACAATGCCAGGGATTGTTTGTTAAATTGGCACGAGCCCGCAAGCCTTCGAAGGAATCCGGATTAAAATGGACTAACTTATTGGCAGAAAGGTCAAGGAATTGCAACGAAGAGCCCAAACCTCTAAATGCTCCAGGCTCCAGCTGGCTTATGTCATTGTGTGACAGATCCAGTTCCACCAGGTGGGACAAACCAATAAAAGCGTTGGCCGGGACTGAAGTGAGGAGGTTAAAGTCCAGGTAGACTCGTCGTGTGTCATTGGGGATGTCCTGCGGGATCTCGGTGAGCTGCTGATTGCTGCAGCGCACCGTCTTGCCGCCGCCGCCTTCACTCTCTGAGCAGTAGCAGCGTTTGGAGCAACTGGTGGCGGCGTTGTTAAAGCAGAAGGTCATTAGCACAAGGCTGTGCAGCAGCAGACACATTACCACATAGTCGACCAGGATGGACATGTTGTGACATGGGCATGCTCTGGGAATGCATCAATCTCCCTGGTAACTGATGAGCCTGTGACATAAGAAGAACATATTAGATGATGCCTTCTCTTTTAAGCAAACAACTGTGCTCCTGTTGCATTTCCCGGCAAGTCAATGGATCAAACGCTCCTTTATCCCCGGCACAATAAACAAGGCAAGATAATCCTTTGGTGTCACAGCGCCTCTTTTGTAATTGACATCCGCACCACAGCTATTTTGGTGCACGCAGATTCGTATATTAATCGCGTGATGTGGCACCAATTGTTCACACGAAACAGCTAATTAAAGTGAGTGGCATTGATATTATTGTCTATCTGCAAATCTGGTATCATTTTGTTGTGATACAACTGATACATGCAGTCACTATGAACTTCTAATTCCCGGCAGCCTTTTTGTGGAAGCATTAACTCATCTATTTAATTGGTAATTGGTAGCCTTTTATTTTGTATTTATTTATTCATATTTTTATATTTATTTACTCATTTTTAACACTCGATTGCGATTGGCTGGCGACCGGTCTAGGGTGTACCCCGCCTCTGGAACGAAGTCAGCTGGGATAGGCTCCAGCATACCCGCGACGCTAGTGAGGATAAGCGGCACAGAAGATGGATGGATTTTTAACACTTTTCTTCTTTCTGTTGTTCCTTTTATTTCATTATTGCATAAGCTATCTATATATATTTTCTCTCTCTACTAAAAAATCCTAATATTTAAACTAGGGCTGTCAAAAACGGCGGTAACTAATTTATTTCATTAATTACGTAAAAAAAAAACACATGCGCATCATGTCAAGCCACACTTGTCTGTTATGACAGCAGACGGAGCCACAATAGCGTCCCCACACAGAGGCTGATGCTCCAATACAACTTTATTCGGACCTGAACACATTAACGGAAGTGCAATTCCAACACAGTATACTCCAGCTCACAAACCCGTCTCTTGACAGCTCGTCATCGGAACGACACTTTCTCATTGTCACGAGACGACCGCAACGTGCGTTCAGGGACACTCCGAACATAACAGCCTCTGTACGTACGTGTGGTCTAAATAAACAGGAAAAAAACAAAGAAAAACTGGACTCGCTAACGTGACTCTCACTAACAATTTGCTGCATTTAAGCATGCTCGGAAATCCCAGAAAATACATCTATACTCATAACATGCGAATTCATCTTAAATTACGTGGTGTCTCTGAATGCAGCCCCTCATGCTTCATAATAGCACGGTTAAGGTGCATTCAAATCTTCTGCTACTGTTAAACAGACTACCGTTAGACAAATACATTTTCAGACGTGCGGCATTGAGTTAAATTTAAAGTTCATTTGGAGCTGTTAATACACACAAATATATACAGTCAAACCTGTCTTAGCGGCCACCTTTATAGAAGGGCCACCTGCCTATAGCAGCCACTGAAAAATCCCCCCCCAGCAAATTTACATGTTATAGACCCTGTGTATAGCAGTCACCTGTCTAATGCAGCCAGCAGCCACCCATTTTGTCTCCCTTGGTCAATATCTGACTGCATATAGCGGCCAAATTACCAACTCAAGTAGAAGCTTCATGCACGAAAAAGTTTTGTTTTTCAATCAATGCAGCCGTCGTGTGTAGACTTTAATTACTGAGTCCTAGCTCAGTCACAATCATTCACAAGATCCACACAAACTGTCAGTTGTTCCACATAAAAAAGCCGTCTTCTTTTGAGCTTGCTATTTCCTGGTCAAACATGTAACTTTAAGAGCATTTGCACCAAAACATTACCGCAAAGTAGGCTGGGAACAGGACGTGCTCCCAGCGAGAATACAATTAAAAAAAAAAAACATATGCTAGTATGCATGCGGCAGCGGGAGCAAAACTGAGTTCGGTTGTACTTAACTGAAGTATTTTCTCAGTTATCAGTTATTATTAAGCCTCTAGCTTCCTTTTAGTAAGTAAAAACCTTGGCTATGATTGCACTACATTGTCATGTAGACCTACAAAGTACACTTGGAAGAACAAGAGGTGAATAAATGTATTGCAACTGATGTGAAACTGATGAGGGGTAGGATTAAATAAGCTTTGCTTCTTCCTACTCCTTTTTGGACATGCAAAATTGTGAATTGTACTATGTGATGTGCTACTGTTTGACTCATGCATGTTCAGGATGAATTAAAACCATGAACCATGATAATAACAAGCCTAGTAGTGCTGTACAACTTTTATCCGCAGTCCGCAGTGCCCTCTACTGGTCAACATTATTATTATTATTTTTTTCCCTTTTTTTTTTCTTTTTTTTCCTCTACTGGTCAACATTCAAACTGGACGCCATCCTGTCTAGGGCCACCTGTCTATAGCGGCCACTTTTGCAGACTCCCTCTAGTGGCCTCTATAGACAAGTTTGACTGTATATCATATATTGTAATAATCCTGTCATTTATCTTTCTGTACATAAAATACAGTAAAAATGGGAATATATCAGACATAGTTGCAAAGGGTGATTAATCATGATTAATTAATTGGAAAACTGTGAGTAATTTGATTAAAATTTGTCACCATTTCACAGCCCTAACTTAAACACAGGAAGTGAACAGTTATCAGTTATTGCTGAGACATGGAGAAAAGGGTGGGATTAAATGAGCTCTGCTTCTTCCTAATCCCTTTCAGACACGTTGAGTTGTGTAAACATGTGATGCCCCTCAGTGTACCTTAGTTTAGTAAAACCATTATCATTTTTGGCCATCTAACGCAGTAACGGTAAACAAAGGCCAACTGCACAATACGCAAGGCTGTGGTCCAGCTGAGGAACCACAGCTCACCTGGGCGTCTTAATTTCTTCAAATTGTACGCTCAGTGGGCACAATCCACTTACAGAGATTAAAAAATGTAATCGATCCCTGTGTGAGTATCAAATAGCTTTTGGGGGCGGGGGTGGTAGAGAGGGCAGTGAGTGGCAATAGTGGTGGTAGTGATACTGTGTGCTGTGTGAGGAACACAAAGGATTCCCGCAAAGAAATTTAGTTAGGAGCTGTTTGCTATCTAATAATAAAGCCGTGTTTCCACTAAGGTGTATACCGTAAATACTAAATATAGCTTAATTTGGAGTCTGTTATTTCCGAATTTTAAAAACTTGTTAGATATAACATCTTTTTTTTTACTTTAATAATGATCAGAACCGATGTTGTATTGGCGATAAGGCGCAAACTGCTCAGACAGTAGTAATACTGCTGAGGAATTCATCGTGAACAAGGGTAACACGCATGAGTTGTCCAACCAGCATGCAGAGCTAGATAAAGCTACTGGAAGCTGACCACTTCTGAGACTTCAAATGCAGCTACTGCCATCTCATGGAGTTTACAAAAACGGAATCAGGAGGTTGCCTACCGGCGCGCGATCATTTGCTTTTGTAGACAAAATAGGAGACTCGTGAATAGAGCCGTTAAACTGGAGTACAGCGATCACTCGATTATCGCGGTTAATTGGTTCCAGACCAGACCATGATAAGTGAATTTCCGCGAATCGGAATTCTTTCTTTATAAATTGAATATTTTTGTAGTTAGAGCGACCTGCTTACGACCTTCTAAATACGTCTTTTAACATTATTACAGCCCTCTAGACATGAAATAACAACCCTATACACACCTTTACACTTTTATTACCCAATATAGTAGACATCAATAAGACATAGCATAGCCTCACAGGATAGCACTGGGAGAGTTCCTTATTTTTTTCTGGACATCGTACTTCCTGCAGCGGCTACTGTCTCATCAATGTAACTTTAGTGACATCTTGTGACCAGTGTACAATACTACATAAAACTTCTATGAATGCATCTTCTGAATGCCTTATAGTTTGAATTTTGTTCATTTAGCCATTTTTATGCTTGAAAATGATTAAATTACACCAATAATATGTAATATTTGATTAAATATTCATGTTTTTTAATAGGCCGCACGGTGGTCCAGTGGTTAGCACGTTGGCCAATACAGGAACAGCCTGGAGATCGGGAAGACCTGGAGTTTGCATGTTCTCCCCGTGTACGCGTGGGTTTTCTCCGGGCACTCCGGCTTCCTCCCACATTCCCAAAAACATGCAGGTGAGGTTAATTGGCAACTCTAAATTGCCCATAGGTATGAATGTGAGTGTGAATGGTTGTTTGCCTGTGTGTGCCCTGCGATTGGCTGGCCACCAGTCCAGGGTGTACCCCGCCTGTCGCCCGAAGTCAGCTGGGATGGGCTCCAGCATGCCCCCGCAACCCTGGTGAGGATGTATAGTGGATGGATGGATATTTTTTAATAATAGGCAGTAGCCAAAACAGGGATAACTTATTAATTTATTTATTCTGAAAAGCTGTAATAGAGTGAAGCAACGAAATTCAAACCGCAAAGTAGTAGTTTGAGTTAGTCGTTTAGTTTTCAAAGGTGTGCATTTTTATAGTGTCGCTTTTCCACTGCACAGCTCTGGTACTGCTTGGCCTTAGTTTTCCACTTTAACAGACTGTGGGAAGTCCAAGACTGTGGACTATAATACTGCAGTGTCCAGAGCTAAGGTCCTTGTGTCGTTTTAGACGGGGTAGGATTGATCCAAAGCAGTGTGAGAAGGATGGAGATACACTATCATGACATTAGCATTCGGGTAAAAACATAAGTAAGGGTTTACTGTCCCATGGTTAGCTGAAGTGAATCGCTTCCAACACGAGTAGTAACCACAAGTTACCTCTGTCATTCATTCTGTTGTAATGTTAAACCCGCTTGATATGATCACCCTGCACTTGTGTGTCCTATTTCCCCTCGAGCCCACACGTTTTCCCTCTCCACTCCCATTTTATCCCTTGGTCAAATATCAGGCTGCCATGCCATGTGACAGGAAAACTAAAGGCTGGCTGGGCACTCTGTTTATCTAAGCACCTTTTTGGATATGTCCTCATATCTGTCATGCTGTTTTACTTTGTCGTGCACCCCCGCTGATGAGTGCAGGAGCAAATCAATCAGAAGGTGTTTTTCTTCGGCTTGAAAGTGTGTAAACAAGAGAAAAAGGGACAATTGTGAGCACGAAGCAAAAGGAGATGGATGGATGGGTAGATACTGTAGATAGATGTGCTTTTGAATACATTTACTCGAATTAACAATGAACTAATAGATTGTTGGATTTAATGTTATTTTTTTAAGGGGGTGGGAGAATCTGAATGTTCTGAACTCCTGTTTCCACACCATGTGGATTTGTGCCATATCAAAGTTCTATGTGGACGTATGCCATAAGGTTGCACTTCTTTTGACAGGATTAATCAATTCATAATCAAATCAAACAGACAGTGGGGTATCAATTCAATCAATCAATCAATCAATCAATCAATTAATTGTGATTTATTATTAGCCAGTACATAAGTTGTCTTTTGTAATAGAAAACTAGACTTTTCAAATATTATTTTTAAAGGGATGGGAAAATCTCTCTGGATGTTCTGAACTCCTGGTTCCATAAAAGTGTTGTATTCAGCAGATCAATGCTGACATATGAATACATATGATTATGATTGTTATTTACAACTATTAGGAATATGATTTTTAAAGGGACGGGAAATTAAACTCCTACTGCCATGACTGAATTGTATCCAGCAGATTAATGCGGTTTACATTAATACAATATATACATGTTAATATATATCGGGGTGTCCAAACTGCGGCCCGGGGGTCATTCGTGGCACATGACTTGTTTTTTATTGATCCACGGCACATTGTAGAACTAAAATTAAACAACTCCCAGAAAATGGTAAATATAGAGCAAAAAGGCAAAATTTAAAGAGAAAAAGCTGAAATGTTGATACTAATAACTATTAACACAAAGCTTTGTCTTTAAATACATATTTCTAATGGTTTTTTTTGTATTTTTACAAAATTAAATACATAACAAAATCAAAGTGGCCCCTGCATCCTTTGCTTGGTTCAGTATTTGGCCCTCTGTGGAAAAGTTTGGACACTCCTTATATACATTTTAAATCCATATTATTTATCATTTTTATTTAAATACACACACAACACAACTGATGGTCCTAACCCCATTAATAAGGCAAGAAATTCCACTAAGTAACCCTGGCAAGACACACTTGTGAAGTGAAAACCATTTCAGGTGACCACCTCATGAAGCTCATTGAGAGAACACCAAGGGTTTACAGCGCTATCAAAAAAATGCTTAGATCTACTTTGCGGAATCTAAAATATAAGACATATTTAGAGTTATTTCACACTGTTTTGTTAAGTACATCATTCCACATGTGTTCATTCATAGTTTTGATGCCTTCAGTGAGAATCTACAATGTAAATCAGGGGTGCCCATTGTGTCGATCTCGAACTACGAAGGTAGATTGGGTTGATCGCGTTTGTAGATGTCATATGACATCAGTCAGCTGACATTAAGCTCCCCTCCTGATTTGCTATTGGCAAAGAGGAAGTGGTGAACAGATGTCGCAATCTACACACGGAGATACAACGGTCATCTTTATTATTCCGATTCCGGATAAACTAACTGTAGCGGTAAGATGCCTACTGTATATCTACTGTATAACAAAAGTTATCCGTTCAATTGTAGCGGCTACTTATGGAGAAAAAAGTGAATCTGAGTTTGATGGCGCTGCCGCGTGTCCTGAACTCCACTGTGGAAACGCGTGTTTTCTCCACTTCTGGTTCTTAAAGTATTATTTCATGAGTAAATGGAGAATGTGCCCATTGCTGAAACCTTTTTAATATACTGCCTTGACTTCGGCTGCATTGTCTTTTCCATAATCATTTTCATTTCTTGTATATTTGTAATGTTTGATAACAAATGCTAATACATGAACTGTGTGTCTAATAAACACTATGTAGCTATTTTGTCTGACATACTGTATACTCACGTTATGTACACAACTATTGAGGAATTATGTGTAATTATCGTTATTGCCATGTTGAATTGAATTGTAAATTACTGAACGATATCAACTACTTTGATTACCTGTAAACTTTGAAACTGTGAATGTGAATACTAATCATTAGTATTTAGTATAGTTGTTTCAAAGTTTACAGATTAGATTTTATGTATATGTTGTATGTTTTAGAGTAAGAAATAGATCATTGGTCGTGACCTAGTGGTTAGCATGTTGGCGACACAGTCAGAACATAGAGTAAATCTGGGTTTGAATCTCCATTGGGCATCTCTGTATGGAGTTTGCATGTTCTCCCCATGCGTGGGTTTCCTCCCACATTCCAAAGACATGCATGTTAGGTTAATTGGAGACTCTAAATTGTCCATAGGTATGAATGTGAGTGTGAATGGTTGTTTGTCTATATGTGCCCTTAAGTCAGCTGGCATAGGCCCCAGCATACCCCCGCGACCCTAATGTGGATTAGCGGCATAGAAAATGCCTGGATGGAAATAGATCATGTCGACTTGGAACTTGCATGCTGAAAAAGTGCATGGAGCCCTGATATACATGTACAAAGTACATAAATACTCATATTTTGAAATATAGTAAATATAAGTACTGTATTTTCTATATTTATAGTAGGAGGTAGATCTTTGGGACCTGTTCATTTTAAAAGTAGCTCACAGGCGGAAAGAGTGTGAGCACCCCTGATGTAAATAGTCAAAAAATAAAGCAAAAGCGGTGTCCAAACTTTTGGCCTGTACTGTATGAATATTATATGATATTTAACCGATGGCGATGTCTCATCATACTAATGGTGTTTACACTTTGGTCATATTGGATGTGCAATACTGGACATGAATTGGCACATAATCTAATAATATATTAATATAACAGTCTTGCCTACTTCCATGTGACATCCCGACTGCTTTCATTTGCACACTGAATAAGCCCTAAATTTGCATCTCAGATCCAAAAGTTTCAACTATTGGCATTAAAAAAGCTGATTTATTGTCAAAAATGTTGTGTTTTCCATGTACCACTCCGATCCCAAACCATCACATCCCAATTGAGAGCATGCAGTGTGGAATAAAAGATGGTGAATAAGCGTCTGGTTATTTATCCGTGGGGAGGAGTAAGACTGGGAGAAAAGGAAAACAGCCTTGACCTTCTTTAAGATATTATAATGTACATGTAATCTTATTTTAAAGCTCTTAGCTCCATCCCCTTACAATGCATCATTGGATGTCAGGTTCAATTTCTAGTGATTTCAACCACAGAGTCAGTGCCCAATGCCACTGCTGTTCAAATAGTGTGATCGTCTTTAGGAAGAATTATAACTGACATTATGACATGAATATAAATCAGTGTAAAGATGAAAATGACTTACTTTTCAACACGCTGTGTGAACGCAATGTGCAACATTATATTGTAAACACATCGTTGGTGTTAAAAAACACAATTGCACCCATGAAAGCAAAATACAGTACTCAATTAAACAATTCGATGGCTCTGTGTCATGAATAGAATACCCATTCCATTCATGCATTCTGACAATGGAAACCTGGCTATAAATACATGCAAAGCAAGCAATGAGGCTGTGCAAACACTCACGTTAGCAGCGCTTTCTCACTCCAGCACATCTGTATGTCAAACTTGTGCAGGTTTCGGTTCGGAGAGCCACGATGCGCCGCTTGAGATGCTTCCACAGCACAGTTCACGGCTCGCCTTTTTTTTTTTTTTAGTTTCCACGCAACCAGGGGAGGCAGCATATCAGCTGGCGCCAGTGCGCTCTCTCTGAGAGGGCACAACCAACAACATGGGTGCTACCAATGTGGACACAG
The DNA here is from genome assembly GCF_027744805.1 of Dunckerocampus dactyliophorus. Taxonomy (NCBI): domain Eukaryota; kingdom Metazoa; phylum Chordata; class Actinopteri; order Syngnathiformes; family Syngnathidae; genus Dunckerocampus; species Dunckerocampus dactyliophorus. The sequence continues at coordinate 37,511,131 of NC_072820.1, forward strand.
CCTTAATGGATCCTCCCTGGTAGGTTTTGCTAATTTATGCTAATGACTTTCGTGTTTAGGAGCTGAATGCTGCTGGCTGCGAGTGTGTATGTGTGTGTGTGTGTGTACGCGTGTACGTGTGTGAGTGTGTGTGTGCGTGTGTGTGCATGCATCAGGTGGCTCCAAAGACGCCACGCCCCTTGTGGAACAACCGTAACGTTATTAACCACTGAGATGAGCCTCAATATGGATTTGTTGTTTTCGAGCCAGTTCAAATAAACAGATGATTTACGAATGAATTCATTCATTAAGATGTGAGCTAATTTATCCGTTAAACTGTGACATATAATCTTTAATAATTACATTAAAATGTTTATTTTTAGTTATTATTATTATCTATTTAATGAGCTTCTCCTTTTTATATGTATTAATTCATTTAATTTCTAAATATAATAAAATACTACAATATTCTTAGTATATTTATTTTATGATATAATCAAAATATAATGAATAATATTAATTATGTCCGGGAAATTTAAGAAATTATTTCACATTTTAATTCATTCATATTTCAATCAACTATTTAATTGGCTTCATATTTATCAAACTCTGCTGTAACCACTGCGCTGAGCCTTGTAGATGAGTTAAGAATGAATGAATGAATTCAAATGTGAACGAATGCACCTGTTAAATTTAGAAATATAATCTTAAATAACTACATTGAAAGTATAATTGATATATATTTATTTCATCATCTATTTCTATATACATATCAATGACATTTGTACATATGAACTCATTTTATATTTTTATCATTCATAAATTAATGAATTTATAAAGATATTAACAATAGCCATAATTCATTATTTAAAAACATATATTGTTTTATCATTTATATGTACATATATATTTTTAGAATCCATCCATCCATTTTCTACCGCTTATCCGAGGTAGAGTCACTGGGGCAGGAGCCTAAGCAGGGAAGCCCAGACTTCCCTCTCCCCGGCTACTTTGTCGAGCTTCTCACTGTGGAGCTTGAGTCATTACCAGGCCAGTTGAGAGACATAGTCTCTCCAAAGTGTCCCAGGTCTTCCCGGAGGCTTCCTACTGGTCAGACATGCCTTGAACACCTCCCCAGGGAGGCATCCTGACCAGATGCCCGAGCCACATCTTCTGGATCCTCTCAAGGAGGAGGAGCAGCAGTTCTACTCCGAGTTTCTCCCGGATGACAGTGCTTCTCACCTTATCTCTAAGGGAGAGCCCAGCCACCCTACGGAGAAAACTCATTGCCTTTCGGCTCAGCTCTCTCTTGACCACAACAGACCGATGTAGAGTCCGCATCACTGCAGACGCCGCACCAATTCGCTTGTCGATCTTGCGTTCCATCCTTCCCATCCTGCAACCACCAAACTGGATCCCCTCAACGTCCGAGCTGCGCTTAGAAATTCTGTCCATAAAAGTAATGAACAGAATCGATGAAACAAGTGGAAACAAGTCCGCCTTATTGCCGGCAATGCGGACCAAGCTCTGACATTGGTCATACAAAGAGCAAACTGCCCGAATTAGGTAGTCCGGTACCCCCAAAATGTAATCAGTTCTTCCATATCCCATTTCCGACAATTCCTGAAAATTTCATCCAAATCCTTTCAGAACTTTTCAAGTTATTTTGAACACAAACAAACAAACAGTTAAACACCGGCAAAAGCATAACCTCTGTGCTGCGCTTGCACTTGGCGCAGGTAACAAGGGTCCAGGGCTTTAAGGAACTCTGGAAGGATCTCGTCCACCACCGGGGCCCTGCCACTGAGGAGCTTCTTGACCACCTCTGCAACCCCAGCCCCAGAGATAGGAGAGCCCCAGGCACTGCTTCCTCATTGGAAGATGGAATATGTTTACAATAAATAATGCTAACTAATAATTATTATTTCATGGGCAATAACAATTTTTTTTTTACAATTTAACTTTATATGAAAATTGCCTGAAAAAGACGGGGCATCTTATCTTGGGGTCTAAAGGCCTATCAGTACTTGTACATGCAACCAGGAGGTGGCGTCAAACAACTTCTCCCCAAGCGAGCTTTTCTTCCTGTCACTCACACACGCCAGTGCCCTCGAGGGCTGCAGCCACAACACATCGACCCGCTGGGAAAAGGTGTCTGAAAGGTTGTTAGCAAGTTAGCAAACAACAGAGGAGGAGTTAAGATGCTAATTTGAAGGACTGACTTCAACTTTTGTGATTTCAGGCCTGTGGATCTCTGGACCCTCTCCACGCCCTCTTTCTTCCTGCTGCCAGCAGATAAGGAAGACTGATTGATTCCACTAAAACAGTTGTACATGGGCACAGACCTGGGAGAGTCTGCCAAGCATTCAGCCATAATGCTATTAATGGAATTAAAATCAATACAGTAGGTTTGTCCCCACCGATGCTGACGTACTCTGGATGATTAAGTGCAGCTATGCATCTTTACACAGCGCCTATATAGCTTGTGTACAATTACAAATGCCTTTTTAAAACTGATGCAAGTACTTATTGTGATTTTATGGGTCTAAGCACCAGTCCATCCTGTAGACAGGTGCAAAGGTGGGGCTTGTACAAAAACACTTAGATTGCTTTTTCATCGTGTTTATTGCTGATGCGAACCCTATTAAGGATCAGGTTGTACTCTAGCTATCAAACTATCAGGTCTGGAACGCTTTTTGTATTGAATTATTGAATTGTAAAACTATTTTCACCATAGGAAATGATGCAAATCTAAATTGTCTGTTCCAGGTTAAACCTGTCAACATAAAATATGAATTACCTGTACACACACAATGGCATACAAGTCTAAAAATAACTTAAAATAACTTGAAACTGAAATTAAATATACAATAAAACTGCCATTTTGTGTGTCTGTAGCTTTAACGCTAAAGAGTTGGGGTGTCACAAGACACTCGATACACGAGATTTGGTGATTTGAAAAAAATACTTAAAATATTTGTCAGTATGTTGCAATCTACTAATTTAATTTCTACAATGTTACACTCTTCTGCACTCTGTGCGTATGCTAGCGGCCCCGTCTCCACACACCGAGACAAAGAGACTTTATGACTGAGCTCACTCCGTTCAGGCTGCTGTTCTATAGAACAAACAGGCCAAGGTGCTGAAAACAATGCACAGAGTGAACTCTCTTCCTGCCTGTTTGGAGGCGAGAGACGAGGAAAACAGACAGGCATGCATTGAGGCCGGCAAAATTATCAAGTTCGTTTTCATTTATTGTGTGATTTATTTATTTATTATTGTCCCAGTTCTAGTGCCCACTGAACGAGAAACCTTTTAATCTCGCGAGATCTTGTGACACGAGATCTTGTGCCAAAAAAGTGCACTGAGTATGTAATACTGTAGATGCCATATATCACATTAAGGAACATCAAGGAGTGGGACAGGAGGACATGTCACGATTCAGCTGCGGCTGTTGAGTGCTTGACCCCCGGTATGCAGAGACGAGGCGATGACGTGCAAAAATAAGAACTCTTTAATGCGACAGGTGCAGGTATTCACAAAAAGGACGAGGGCAGATCCAAAAGCGACAGAGGGAAAAAACTCTGTAGACACGTCAACAGGTAGGTTAATAATCTAGGTAACAGCGCCGGTGAGGAAACGAGGAACATCAACAATGAACCAGCGCCGCCAGTCTGACGACGTGGCCTTCTAACTGCCACTAATGTTAATTGCCGGCAGCTGCGCGGCCACCAGCAGTGAAGCGGCTGCCTCTTCCTCCCCGCAGGAAGTACACCCCGCCAAAATTAGAGCACAGGACAGGGAGTGTTGTCCTGCGGAACATGACAGGACAAACACATTAGCAACACTAGCATAGTGATGAGCTAACGTTACAGTCACATGTTAACAGCAACATCATGCTAGGTTAGCCTATTTGCTGAGGAAAAACAAAACAATCAAATTTACAGCTCCGACATCTGTCGCTGGATCGTCGGCAGAGCTCTAGGCTTTATTTTAAAATGTGTAGCAAAGCCTGCTTTTTTACCATGTATACATGATGTGGGTAATGTGTGTTAATTTTCCCTTTCATTTGCAATTTATGTGCACGTGTAATTGTTTTATGCATGTAAAGCTCTAATTGTAAAACTAAAAAGACGTGTTTTGTGTTAACATTTTTGAAAGTCAACCGCTGATGACATAGAGGACGATCGGCAGAACGTAGGTCACTTCCGGTTTCGGGTCCCATTTTGTTGAAGTAGCTAATAAGATGCGAACAAGGAAGGACATTTTGTGATAAAAAAAAAAAATACATTAAGGACACAGTTGGACTCACGCAGTGTATTAACAACACATATTGTACGCTAACCAATTGTGGTGTCAGTTGTTGACGTTAGCCAGAAAATACGCTAACCAGGGCAGGCGGTGACCAAGGTTGAACTGTACTGTTAGAACATCATTCAAAAAGAAAATTTGCATAATACAGGACTTTTAAAACATCCTTAGACAAAAGCAACTTGGTGTTCAGAACACCCCCGCAGTCACAAGACTGTTCTTGCGCTTCATTTACAAGAAAATGAGATGAGTGAAACAGCACAAATAGAATTAGTTGGACTCAGCTACAGAGGAGAGTGTACCGGCAGTCAATCTTCTTCACTTTTATCAGATTACTTCAAAAGCGTCTGTATGTGTGAGTGAGCAAGCATTAGTCCTGATAGGCTGCACTTTCAAGTCAATTAAACGTCCCTCGTTATGTTGTCTTCTCCTCCACTCTGCAGTCCTGATAAAGGTGCAGGTTTGGCGCACCTGTAATCCTCGCAGTGGGGTTTACATAAGAACCCCTGCAGTGTCTCGGTGCTGCAGTGGAACTCGAGAAGTCATTATTAATATTTCTCGCTCATTCTCATTTTTCCTCCTCGCCCGCTCACACATACGCACCAGCATGCATATATTTGATAGGCGAACACACACTCGTCTCTGGAGTGTACCCCTCGTCCCCGTGCAAAAGATCAAAGTCCTGCCTGCTCTTTTGTGAATACATTAGCATATTTTTAATTTATTTATTTCCTTGCATGCCTTCACTCTGCATTACACAAGAAAATGGCGAGAAAGGTGTTTCAAAAAGATTTGGGAGGCACAGCCAGTAATAATAGGTGTCACCCCTCCTCATCTGGGAGCACCTGCAAGTCTTAGAAATCATTTTCTTTCGGTGGAGCAGTGTTTGGAAAGTCTTGGGAGTTTCTGGCTAATTAGCAATCAGCACAGATTATGACAGTTTATGTAGATGAATCACATTGTGATGCCGTTAGAACATGGGTGTGCGGAGTACGGCCTATCCATTTTCTTGCTTGTGTTTTCACATGAGAGCGGCAGCAGACGGAAGTAAACATGTTAGACATTTAACATGTGGTTGCAGTAGCGTGTTTTATTGTGAAATCTAATTAGCGCTACTTGTCGTTAAGGGACTGAATGCAGTGGGTTCCTCCGCCTGCCTAGAGGGCGCCAACATTCCATCGTAGTGCCAGAATTATATCCTGCCTCTTCAACAGCCATGAATGCTGGTACTTTATTTGGGCCGAATAAAAATTTCAGACAATTTTTATGCAGTTTAATTTGTACTTGTGAAGAATATGGACATTTTTGTACAATCTGTTGGTAGCATATGCTAGCCAGCGGTGGTGTTCTTATATTTTTTTGGTTTCAAAAAATGTAATTTTGAGCAAGTTGCATACAATCCCGTTAACACGTGTGTTCAAAGTGCGGTGCGAGGGACGTTTTCGGCTTGCAGCTAGTTTTTTATCGGCCCTCGCCATATTCTAAAAATAAAATTAATTTGTTCATTATTAACGAGATATATTATTAAATATCACTCTCGTTTGCTTTGTCACCTATAAGACAATGCCAAGATGTTTATGTTTTTTTCAGATATCTTAGCATATATCACCCTTAATTGGATTGGTTTTTGCATCTTTAATGCACAAAATGTATCAAAGTGGCCCTCCGCATTCTTCAATTTTTTCCGTATGTGGCCCTCGCTGCAAAAAGTTACTGTAGGACACCCCTGTTAACATATTTGTTAATGCATTTACTGTATATGGTTGCATGTATGCCTGGCAAATATGTTATTATGCACAGCACCCAAAATTAGTATTATGGGGTTCTTCTTGTCTACTGTTTTCCCAAAATATCCATTCATCCATCCATTTTCTATACGGCTTCTCTTCATTAGGGTCACGGGGGTATGCTTGGAGCCTATCCCAGCTGACTTCGGGCGAGAAGCGGGGTACACCCTGGACTGGTCGCCAGCCAACGCAGGGCACATATAGACAAACAACCATTCACACTCACATTCATATCTATGGACAATTTAGAGTCTCCAATTAACCTAACATGCATGTTTTTGGAATGTGGGAGGAAACCGGAGTACCCGGAGAAAACCCGGAGAATATGCAAACTCCACACAGAAGTGCCCAAGCGAGATTCGGTCTTGCCAATCTCCAGACTGTGACTGTGTGGCCAACATGCTAACCACTAAACCACCGTGCGGCCCTCACCAAATATCAAAATACAATAAAATGTCGATAAAATAACTGCAGGGGTTCTGAAAGGCCTCAGTGGTAGCAGCAACAACAATGTACACACATTTCTTTTGACATTAAAAGCTGACTCATTCTCGTCCAATAGTGATGTGTTGGTCGCGAACGAATCGGCTCTAAGAACCGCCTCTTTGAAATGAACAACAGGAGTCGGTTTGCTATTGGGAAGCCAAGTGGGAGCCGATTATCTGTTAAAGGGGAATGTCATTGGTCAATATGTGTGGCGGTGTCGCTGTGCCCACACTTAGCAGGGGGAGGGGCGGGGTTAAACACGCTGTGGTTCTCTGATAGCTGATTTGTTTGTGAGAAATTTGCATGAAGAGATTTGACCTATTTGGACCTAATTTGTCTATTGAGATGGGTCTGTTTTTATAATATATCATTATATTAGAATATATTTGTAGCTGTTCATTGAGATTTAAATAAACCATTAAAATAATGAACATTCATGTTTTTTTTACATTCGTAATTCATTTTACACAATACACATAATTTGGTAATAAATTAATTTAAGACAACAAAAAAATCTGAGGAGCCGCTTGGGAGCCAAAAGAGCCGTCTCTTTTTAGTGAGTCGATCCAAAAGAACCGTCCCTCTAAAAAGCCCCGAAATTTCCATCACTATCTTGCCAACCCTGACTTCTTCTGTTCACACTTCACACAACTGTCCAAAAACACCACAAACGGCACACTGACCCCTAGCGGTGTCATTTGGAACTGCATGGTAAACACCATTTTTGCAGGGTTTTTCCAGGGGGCTACATCCTCCCCTGCAAAAGAGTCAGCGTCCTCAGTGGCAACTGGTGGCAACGTGCACAAGAGGTCATGCATTGTTCGGTTGAAACGCTCACATAGTGTGTTTCCTTGATGGTGATGCGGTGTGGTGCGAGTTTTCGTCACACCATATAGTTTCCAAAGTTCCTTAATGACCTCATTATCAAAATTTCCCCCCTGGTCGAAATGAAGTCTCTCAGGCACCCCCCCATACTTCATGAACTACTCTTTGACAATAATCTTAGCAGTTGTATCTGCTTTCTGATCCCGTGTGGCAAACATCTGAGTGAACTTGGTGAAGATGTCAGTCATCACCAACACGTTCTCTCTACCATCAGAAGCCGGCTCCAGCACATTGCAGTCAGCTGCTACCCTCTCAAGTGGCCGTGTAGCTAGAAAGGACTTCATGGGGACATGAATTGTCGGCTGAGGCAACTTAGAGAGCACACACCCCTGACACTTCTTAACTGCTCAACGTTGTTACACATGCCTGTCCGAAAACACCTCTGTCCCAAAAGGTTCAGGGTGCGCTCAACTCCTTGATGCCCCATCTGATTATGGACACTCTCCAGTACAGCTTTCATTAGTCCCTCTGGTAACAGGAGTTGATGACATTCACCCATATGTGAGTCATCAATAACCCTGTACAACAATCCATCAATGTCTCTTATTCTGGGCTAAACAGGGAGATGACAGGTCGACTTAATCTGATGCTCTGTTGTTGTGTTGGCTTTTTCTTTGGACCCCTAAAGTCTCTGAAAACCTTAAATGTAGGATCTGCACCTTGCCACTGCCTTAACTCATCTCTGGAGTAGCCTGGTAGCGTGAGAGTGCTTCTCAGGAACCCGGGGATCTCTACTTCCATGGTCAGTACTATCTGGTCTAACCTGCCTCACTTTACAACATCTGATACCAGCACCAACTAAATATGGCGGTAAGGCAGACCCTCTTTTAATGGCATTGCAAAGAGATACACACCCATCAAACCACCACCTGAATTGAGCTCCCCCGCAAACGGCTGCCGAGAGAGTGCATCTGGGGATGTATTACAGCAACCAAGACGGTAATGCATGTCAAACTGAAACAAAGCACTGTTCAATAGCTCCTAGTTTTGCTGGATTTAGGTGACAAAGAGGGTTGTTATGCATTAGCACAGTAAACTTGGAAACAAGAGGGTATCGCCTGAATTTCTTTGAAACAGCCCACTTAAGTGCCAGGAGCTCAAGTTTCATACTGCTGTAATTTAAATCATTCTTCTCTGCACCCCTTAACCTCCTACTTGCATAGGTTATGACACGTTTCCTTCCTTCTTGCAGCTGATATAATACAGCGCCTAGTCCTAAACTAACTGCTGGCATCAGTCTCCACAATAAAAGGAAGTGAAAAATCAGCATAACCCAGTAGAGGAGCACTGGTCAACAGTTCCTTTAAACGTTCAAAGGACTTGTGGCATTTTGCTTGTCCACAAATCATCAAACTACACCTTGGACCTGGTTGAGTTGTTTTCTTTGATACATGCATTGACCACATCATGTAGCGAACCAGCCAGTTGAGATAAACCCTGCAAGAACTTCCTGTAATAGCCACAAAATCTCAGGAAAGACCTCAGACCTTTGACTGTGGTCGGGACTGCCCACTACTTCGCAGTCAAGACCTTGTCCGGGTCTGTTCCAACACCTTCAGCTGATACCTGAAAAAGCACACTTGGCCTTGGCCTGGAGGAATTCAATTCAATTTAGAATTCAAAATGTGAATCACTAGGTCATCGTGCACCCATATACATTAGCGGGCTACCTGCAAAACCTTGCATTTGTAATATGTCTTGTTCTTTGACCTGGTGGTAGTGCCTACTAGTGTTCTCCCCTTATGTGTGTGTTTTTTTTTTTTCTTTTGGTACTCCGAGTTCTTTCCACATCCCAAAAAGATGCATGTTAGGTTCATTGGAGATTCTAAATAATCCATACGTGAGTGTGAATGGTTGTTTTTCTATACTCAGTGTGCCTTGTGATTGACTGGCACCCAGTCCAGGATGTACCCTGCCTCTTTTCATCTGGGATATGTTTCAATGAGGATAAGCAGTATAGATACTTTGTTATTGTCTTCAAAACTTCTGCAGTGCTTCAGCTATCAAGACTAGTTGTAGACTGAACTCACCGAAATTGAATCTAGATGAAAATTACCTCAATGTACCCAAAATGCAATACGTTACAATTCAACATAGCAAAACAAAGAATGGTTGCTTGCTGTTAGATCGTATTTCTTTAAGCTAAATATTGTATGTTCTGTTGTCTATTTTAAAAATGGTGGCATTTTCTCCTTGTATGACATCAAGCTGTACAAAAGGACACATTCCATGACACCATGCTTCTTTCCCCTCCTCTTTCTCCTCAGAAAACACAGCGTCATCAATAAATAAACAGCAGAACAGGTGGCACTGAGAGCACAGCTATCCATCTACTTTACTAACATGGCCACCATGTCAGATGGGTGCCTATTTTGGGATGGAGAGTATTTTGCTTTTTTCCCCCTTTTTGGAAAATAGCCACAACTTTGGAAGAAAGAAGATATTGTGCAGAATCTTTTACAGCGTTTACTTATGGTTAATCTAGATCCTTAAAGTTGATGATAAACACAATTTATTGTACGTTCCATAGTTTAATGGCATGGGGAGGGGCAGGGTCATGTGACACTATTTCTGAGCCTGGCCTAGTGACTCCCTGGACACTTGTCACCTACTCTGCTTTGTCTTGTGACAAAAGCAATAATAGCAACACAGTGTGATGACATTGCATATAAACCAAATACTTGTTTATGCATGATAATATCAAGGTCAGATTAGAGGTCACGAGGAGAAGAGATAAGAACGACTAGCCGCTGTACCTACTTTGACTGCCAGCACAGTTAAAAAGATCCTGTCTGTTCTCTGCAGCTTATTCAAAATATTGCACTTCTAAGTCACCTAGCTTCAACCTGCATAACACAGCATTGAATGATTGCATGTCCTTTCAAAAAACAATTCAGCCAAGGCTTATCGTGTAACTCTGGTATGTGATGTTTTTTTAAGCACGAAAGATGTATTTTTCAATGTTTTTAATTTTATATAAATGCAAATTACCTCACTAATGGTTCTGTAGTCATCAGAACGGGTAGACTTTTTTTGTAAGACTGGTCTGCATACAAAAATGATTCATTTTGCTAGCCGTCATGTTTTTAAATTATGATAGCAATAATGATATAATTCACACATAAAAGAAACCACCTCCGTATTGAACACAAATAATGCAATACTGTACTTGGATATTGCACTACAAAAATAAAGGAACAAAAACAGGTATAGCTTTATGGAGGTAGTTATTATTTGCAATCAAACATATTTGTGTTTCGTTAAAGGTTTGAACGAACCCCCTCGTGGGCAACCAAAGGTCTGCTTGGTTTAAAAAAAAAAAAAAAAAAAAAAGCTGCTATCAAGGTGTGCAATCCCGTTCACTTCCCCAATATCAGGGTCCTCCTTCAGTTGGCCTGTACCATCCCAGTAACATCGTGTGAATGTGAGCCAAGTGCCAGTACCTTGAAGCATCTGAACACCTACATGAGGGCCAGTATGACGCAACAGCGGCTGACCTCGCTGGCACTTCTCCACATTCACTACAAAAAGGTTATCAACCTGGAGGAAGTGGTGGACATATTTTCCACGACACATTCAAGAAAGATGATGCTGAATTTGCGATAGGTAAGGCTGAAACACATTGTAGTGATTCATATTCTGTAGGCCTGAGTAAATAGCATCCACCACTGAAGCGATGGCATGCTCAGTCGCCCAGTAAACTGATTAACTTATCTAAATAGGGCAAGTTTCATGTTGTAATTTTGCCCTTAAGCTTGTAATTTGGAGGGAATGACATTGTTGTTATGTCTGTCCAAAATATGCATCAGGAAACTGTTTTTTCGGGCTCCAAATGCAAAATTTTCCCTGCTCTGGGAGGGGGGATATCCCCCTCCCACACCCTTTCCCCGCACGGTCGCCTCGCTCCATCGCAAAAGGTCCGTTCACTCAGAAAAATATCTGGTTACGGGCCTGGGTTAGATGATGGATTTGTTAGATAAAATGCATTAAATTATACACTACAGCGATTACCTAGTCCCAGACAATTGAATATGATTGGCCAGTTGAAGCAAAAAGGCGGGCTTAAAGCGCCTACCGTTTCGTTGATTTGTCATTCAACAAAAATGCTTGGTTCCATGTTTCCAATTGGAGGAACTCGTGGCGTGATCCGTCGTCTGATTGGTTGTTGTAACTGGCGCCAGCAGAAAGTTGAATTTTCAAACGGAGGTACCATTTCTTACAGGCAGCGCTGGTTTTGTTGTCGTGTGTCCGAGTTTAGTGTTCTTTTAGTAGTTAACTCATTTAAGCGTTTTTTTTTTTACTGAACTTGTATTCGGTAAAAAACAAAGAAAAAGAAAATGGCTGAACCGTTGAAGGTATGTGTCCATGAAGTATCAAACTACGCCGCGTGTCCGCTACGACTATTTTGGTGTTCGCTTACTAACTTTGACCAGTTAGCTTTAGCGTAATATAAATGCACGGTATGCTCCTGTATTGATTTGTTCAGAGAAATGACGGCTAAATGTAATAATTCCCCGTCGCAGAAATCTGGTACAAAATGGACTTGGGATTTGTTTTTATAACCACTCATTTCATTGAATAGTGCTGAGAGGCGTTACCTCACCCCGCAGCCTGCGTATGCACAAAAATGGCGTTGTCAATTGTATCTTCACCTGTAAAGGGAATTTTCGTTTGAATAGCCTTACTAAAAGGTGCATTTCATGTTTTAATTTGACTACAGTTACACAATGTGCTACTAACAACCTGTATACGTTACCAGCGTGTTACATTGCAGATGTTGTTACCCCAAGCAAGAAAAATAAGATATCTCTGTCCTCCCCAGCTGAATTTCTTTGAGAACAGGCCACTGCAAAAGACAAAAAAAGATCCCAAACGTTTGTCAGTGGAGAGGATTTATCAGAAGAAGACTCAGTTGGAGCACATCTTGCTCAGACCTGACTCTTACATTGGCTCTGTCGAGCCCGTCACCCAGGTAAGACCGGGATGTAAAAAAATGCCTTTGTTTGCCTTAAAAGTTATCGTTTCATAATTTCTTGTTTTCCCCCCAGCAAATGTGGGTGTATGATGAAGATGTTGGATTGAACTGTCGGGATGTGACATTCGTGCCAGGGCTTTACAAGATTTTTGATGAGATTCTTGGTAAGCAGCAGCAGTAGTGATGAGTGAGGTGAAGTTCTCTACATGCTCATGCAAGTGTTTCACTCCTCCTTACAGTAAATGCTGCTGACAACAAGCAGAGGGATCAAAACATGTCCTGCATCAAAATCAGCATTGATGTGTAAGTGTAACATAATTACACCCCAATGCAAGGATCTTGGGATCTTAATTTACAGCAAACTGAATTGCCAAATGTTTGTTTTTTTTCCTTTCAGTGAAAACACCACCATTAGTGTATGGAATAACGGCAAGGGTATCCCTGTGGTGGAGCACAAGGTGGAGAAAGTGTATGTGCCTGCCCTCATCTTTGGCCAGCTCCTCACCTCCAGTAACTATGACGATGATGAGAAGAAAGTCACTGGTAAGATACACTTTATAATAATAGGACAACTAGTATGTTTTATTATAATAAATAAACCCTCATGGGCCACTTCATTAGGTCCACCTCCCCGATTTTTCCAGTCTCGGCTGTATAGAAGTACTGTTTTGACCTGAATATGAGACGACCACTCTTTTTCAAAACCAGTTTCTTATTTTTCAAGACAAAGAATTGTACATCAACTGGTACGTTGCAATAAAAACAAAAATAATCTTACTCTTAGCAGTTCGACAGTTGATGACTACTCTTCATTGGGTACAATTATCTTAAAATGAGCATAACTCTTCCTTTGTTCGCTAACTTGCAAAATTTTTAAGACTTTTTTTCCCAGCGGGTCTCTGTACATGTATAAACCTCTAGACCCTGAATATAAAACATACAAACTTTTTCTAATTTTTTTTTTTTCTTTGCTAAAACAGTCTTATATTTGGGTCTATACGGTAATAAGTGTTGATTGACACTGTCAGAGATATTCATTTTGGTAAATATTAGTGTTGTGTTGCGGTGCATAAGTCACAAACATCCTGTCAGTGCAAGTTATCCTTGTTAATGCAAAATGGACTTTTCTTTTAGCTCTTATGTGAAGTGATTGTGCAGGCCTTATGGTGTTGCCATTGGAATGGACGGTGTCACAGAGTGTACTGCGCTTTCACTTATAGGTGGCCGCAATGGATATGGTGCCAAGCTGTGCAACATCTTCAGCACAAAGTTCACGGTTGAGACGGCCTGTCGAGAATCAAAGAAGTGCTTCAGACAGGTAAGGAGCAAAGAAGATGCTATCTGTATCCGTGGTGAAGAATTTCTAACTGTATGTGCGTTATTTCCATAGACCTGGTATGACAACATGGGCAGGGCTGGGGATGCCAGCATCAAATCTTTTGACGGAGATGAGTACACCTGCATCACCTTTCGGCCAGATCTGGCTAAGTTTAAGATGAATGTCCTGGACAAAGACATAGTGGCCCTGATGACCAGGAGGGCCTATGACGTCGCTGGATGCACCAAGGGTGTCCGCGTGTTCTTCAATAGCAAGAAGCTGCCCGTAAGCTAGCTTGATGTCTCTTACTTATCTATTGATCTACCATGGCTGTATAAGAAAAATTGTTTCATTTTCCTTGGCTTGATCCGCTATCAAATTTTCCCTTTTCACCTTGCACATTAGGTCAGAAATTTCCGCAGCTATGTGGACATGTATCTGAAGGACAAAGTCACAGAGACAGACAATGCCCCCGTGGTGGTTCACGAGATTGTCAACGAGCGCTGGGAGGTCTGCCTCACTGTGAGCGAGAAGGGTTTCCAGCAAGTCAGCTTTGTCAACAGCATTGCTACAACCAAGGTACTGATACACTGCATTAGATGCCCGCTAAATCCACCTCTTCATATACATTATAGAGTACGTGATGAATGAGGGTGGACTGTTGCTTGGTAATGGTTTAATTTATTTGAACATACATAAAAGTTACATTGGAATACATCACATATTACACTTCACAGTTCCGTATATCCAAAAGGAGTAGGAAGAAGCAAAGCTTATTTAATCCTATTCCCACTGTTTTACATCAATTCCAATACAGCACATATGTTCACTTCCTGTATTCCAAATACACTCTTCTAGTTGAATACATGGAAAATAGATGAGATAATGTAATGTGATAAACAGTCAAATTTCTTGTCACCGTAACTACTTGATTTGACAATCCTAATAAATAATCTGAAATAGACATAACAAACCATACGCACTTTGATAATAGGTGAGTGATGACAATGAACTCATAAAAAAAAGAGTTAGTCATAAGTGTTGCAGTGATTAGACATAGCATTGACAAATAAAATAGAACAGAACATAGTTGGATAATGGGTGAGTACTGGCAGAGTACTCACAAAAGAAGAGTAATAACTGACAAGAAGGAAGAGTTAGTAGTGAGTGTAGTAATGTTAAGACATAGCATTGTATGTACAGTGTTTCAGCACTCTTCTTTCTTGTGCTTTGCAAACAGCATAGTTCATTTGATTTTGTCACAAAGCAGTACTAATGTTTGTTCTCTGGGCTTTAGGGCGGGAGGCACATTGACTATGTGGGCGATCAGGTGGTTAGCAAGCTAATTGATGTTGTGAAGAAGAAGAATAAAGCTGGCGTGGCTGTTAAACCTTTCCAGGTCTGTTACACTTGCACAAATACACACACATTCACAGTGCACTTGTGCACAATGAGGAAGTGATGATTTCTGGTTTGACAAGTCCCCTTCATCCCCATTCAGGTGAAAACCCACATGTGGCTGTTTGTCAACTGTCTGATTGAGAACCCCACGTTTGACTCCCAGACCAAAGAGAACATGACTCTGCAGCAGAAGAGCTTTGGCTCCACTTGCCCCCTCACTGACAAGTTCATTAAAGAGGTGCTTTTCCAGAATCTGCGGCATTGCTCACTTCTCCTCTGAGCTGTAATTAACCTTGGCTACCTGTTCTCCATAATAGTCCATAACATGCGGAATAGTGGAAAATATCATGAACTGGGTGAAGTTCAAAGCTCAGCTGCAGCTCAACAAGAAGTGTTCAGCTGTCAAACACACCAAAATCAAGGGGGTGCCCAAGCTGGATGATGCCAACGATGCAGGTGAAGTTACCTCATCTTGTGGACAAACTGGTGAGCCAACATCATGTAACACCTTTGTCATCTGGCAGGTGGGAAGAACTCCATGGGCTGCACGCTGATCCTTACAGAGGGAGACTCGGCCAAGACGCTGGCTGTGTCTGGGCTGGGTGTGGTTGGCAGGGACCGCTATGGAGTCTTTCCACTTCGAGGAAAAATGCTCAATGTTCGAGAGGCCTCACATAAGCAGGTCGGATGTCAGTTGCTAGTGAATGGCAGCTGCTGACTTTTGCACATCCTTCTTTTTCTGTGCTTAGTTGTCAGGACTTAGTCATTCATTACATGTCTTCTTTCACAGATTATGGAGAATGCTGAGATCAACAATGTCATCAAGATCCTCGGTCTCCAGTACAAAAAGAACTACAGTGACCCAGAGTCCCTCAAGTCACTGCGCTATGGCAAGATCATGATCATGACGGATCAGGTTTGTTTGTAGTGTTTTCACTCATAGCATACAAATGACACTAATCTTGACTTTTGTGCTGTTAATGGTAGGATCAAGATGGCTCCCACATTAAAGGTTTGCTGATCAACTTCATCCATTACAACTGGCCCTCATTGCTGCGCCACAACTTCCTGGAAGAGTTCATCACTCCTATCATCAAGGTATGTAGTTCACACTCTGCCTTTCTACATGTTTTGAGTGTCACACACTTGATACATCTTTTAAGAAGGAACATTCAGTTACAACTGAAAAGGTTGACTTCTCAGCCCTCATACTGTACTTGCAGCAACACTGCCATCTGCTGTCCAAAGCTTGGAAACCCACCAATCATTTTAACAATTACTTCTGTCTTTAGGCTTCCTTCAAGAAATCCCAGCTGTCATTCTACAGCATCCCCGAGTTCAATGAATGGAAAGACAGCCAGTCCAACTACAAATCTTGGAAAATTAAATACTACAAAGGTTTGTTCCAAACCCCTGTGTGGTAGTAAACACAGCCATGTAAGCAGCCCCTCTACACCTGACTGATGTCATGGTTTGTGCTCTGTTTCCTGCTACTTTTTATTAACAGTGGTTTACTCTTCCTCTTTCCAATTAGGTTTGGGCACCAGCACATCACAGGAGGCCAAGGAGTATTTCTGTGATATGCAGAGACACCGTATTCCATTCAAGTACTCTGGGCCTGAAGACGATGAAGCTATCACCCTTGTAAGTCACACTTCGGCTTGTCTTATCCTTGCTGGGTACGATTGCATCATTAGTGCATTCTAAACAGTTCTTTTCCAGTCCAGAGATGGCTAGTTTTTCATACCTGACAGTTTCGACTGCTCTCTTGCAATCTTCTTCAGAGTGGTCACTTAATGTGAGGAATGTATGAATGATAGACCAGATAACCCTCACTGGACTATTATGCATTGTTAGTACTCTAGTGTTTTTATGTACAATATAAATAAGCAGGCTTAAACCTTCATCTGGATCTTTCTCTCTTGTCTAGGCCTTTAGTAAGAAAAAAGTAGAAGAGCGCAAAGAGTGGCTCACCAATTTCATGAACAACAGACGCCAGCGGAAGGAGCACAACATGCCTGAGGTTAAAAACAGCTTAATTACAAATCATCAGTTGCTAAAGAAGTGAACTCTTTTTTTTAAAATTGTTCACTTTCCTGTCTGCAGGAGTATCTCTATGGTCAGGCCACCAAGTCCCTCTCCTACAACGACTTTGTCAACAAGGAGCTGGTGCTATTCTCCAACTCTGACAATGAGAGGTCCATTCCCTGCCTAGTGGATGGTGCGCTATAACAAACTTCAGTCATTTGGAAGTTTGAAAACGTCCCTTATGTGAGTGTTTATTTGTTCTGTGTCAGGGCTAAAGCCAGGTCAGAGGAAGGTACTGTTCTGCTGCTTCAAGAGAAATGACAAGCGTGAAGTGAAGGTGGCCCAGTTGGCTGGTTCGGTAGCGGAGATGTCTGCGTATCATCATGGAGAGGTGTGACATTGGCTTATCCACATTGGCTATACTGCGATTAGAGTACGGTAGGCTGTACTACAGAAATTTGCAATTTGGGCTGCAAACATCTGGCAAATGCCTAATACATATTGTTCAGAGGTGAGAAACAATGGTAAACTGTTCACATTTGCACTTAGTCATTTTTAACAGAATAGTAAGGCTTTACTAACTTCAGATGACAGAATCCCTGATTTTGCAGATGGCTTTGATGATGACCATTGTTGGGTTGGCTCAGAACTTTGTGGGAAGCAACAACTTGAACCTGTTGCAGCCTCTTGGTCAGTTTGGAACAAGGCTGCATGGTGGCAAGGACTCTGCTAGCCCACGTTACATTTTCACCATGCTAAGGTCAGTACTTTCATTTTATTTAGCATTTAATTTTTAGTTAAAAAAAAACAAAACAAAAATAGAGATAGATGATGAAGTGGAAAGGAAACCATATCTTTCTTTGACCACGGTAATATTTTAGCAAGTATATTGCACAATACAGCAGAACCAAAGTAATGGTGTAATAGCGGTAAGTACTAAACTTTTCAGTGAACATGACTATCACTGATGAGTTCATTATGTGTACAGTATAACGCACATCAATAGTACGCACATCAATTTCATGCATGGAAAGATAAAGCTGCAAGATGTTAACCACTTGGAGGTAATCAAAACGACTTCAGAAGGTTGCCTTAGAGCCATAGCCGTTAAGGCAGTGAATGTTGTTTGTCTGGTGGTTATTTGCTTCTGTAGACCACGCTCTTGGAGTAATTGGAGTATTTATGCTAACGAAATTACATCTCAATTCTTCATCCCTTCAGCCCTCTATCACGTCTTCTTTTCCCGGTGATGGACGACAACCTGCTGAAGTACAACTACGACGACAACCAGCGTGTGGAACCAGAGTGGTATATGCCCATCATCCCCACTGTTCTAGTGAACGGTGCCGATGGTATCGGCACAGGCTGGGCCAGCAAAATCCCCAATTTTGACGTCCGAGAGATTGTCACCAATGTTCTGCGGATGCTTAACGGAGAGGAGCCGTTTCCCATGGTGAATGGGTCATTGTTGTTTGCGGCTCTTTCAAGTAGTCCAAACCCAAAGAATACATGTTCATTATTTTCTTCTTGCTCTTAGCTCCCGAATTATAAAGGTTTCAAGGGCACAATTGATCAGCTAGCTGACAACCAGTACATGATCAGCGGAGAGGTGGCCATCATTGATTCTACCACCATTGAGATCTCTGAATTGCCTGTAAAAACTTGGACACAGGTAAATTGCCATTTAATCATGTCACACACACACAGTGGCCACAGAATGAGGTACTCATTCACAATCTGAGATGAAAAATTGTTCTATTAGGTATTAATTGTTGTCGGTATGATGCAGTGCAGTTCTACACCACTAACTACAACCATAATACATTTTCAGGGGTATCTAGTCTGTCTGCAGTGTTTAGGAACTTCTTATTCACTTGAAGATCACCTGATTTATTCTCTGATCCAGTCTTACAAGGAAAACGTCCTGGAGCCAATGCTGAATGGCACAGAGAAGGTCCCCTCTCTCATCTCAGACTACAAGGAGTATCACACCGACACCACTGTACGATTTGTGATCAAGATGACTGAGGAGAAGCTACGGGAGGTGGAGGCTGCTGGCCTCCATAAAGTCTTCAAGCTGCAGATTCCTCTCACCTGCAATTCCATGGTACATTTCTTATCATGAGCCTGCAAGAATATCTTCAAGGGAATGAGTAACCACGAATTATCTTCATTGCAGGTTCTGTTTGACCATGTGGGCAGCCTGAAGAAGTACGAATCTGTGCAGGATATTCTTAAAGACTTCTTTGAGTTGAGGTTGAAGTATTATGGGCTGAGAAAAGACTGGCTTTTAGGCATGTTGGGGGCAGAGTGCGCTAAGCTCACCAATCAGGCTCGCTTTATCCTGGAGAAAATCCAAGGCACCTTGGTCATTGGTGAGTTAGTAGCTTGTTACAGCATGCCATGTGCCACTTTGACCTGAGTTCTTTATATTGTGTGTCTTGTGCATAGAGAACAAAGCAAAGAAGGAACTAATTTGCATGCTGCAGGAGATGGGCTATGACTCGGACCCAGTCAAAGCCTGGAAACAGGCTCAAGAGAAGGTCACTTGAAAGTCTTTTCAGTTGAATTTATACTCAGTAAATTTCCTCCTGCACTAAACTTTATTTGATCATTAGAATGAAGACGATGATGAGCAGGAGCAAGCAACACAGGAGGACATTAGTGGCCCTGACTACAACTACCTGCTGAACATGCCTATGTGGTTCTTGACCAAGGAGAAGAAGGAGGAGTTGTGCAATCAGAGAGATGCTAAGGTATGATGCGTTCTCTACTCTGCAAATTTTGAAAAAATATTTGTATATGGTTGCTCTTTTTGTAACATTTCCTCCCCAATCACTGATTTGCAGGTTACAGAACTGAGTACTCTAAAGAAGAAAACTCCAAATGACTTATGGAAGGAAGACCTAGCTGCTTTCTCTGAAGAATTGGAGGTTGGCAATCTCTACATTAGTGGTCTCCAATGTCTTTTCTTGTGAGAGCTACTTTTACAAAATGAAAATGGCCAAGAGCTACTCATTTTTGTGACATTTATTTTCATAGCTTAATTTAAACCAAACAAACTGAACATGCTCGTTTTACCAGAACATGAACAAAATGTTGGCATCCACAACTCACATTTTCTATTTCAGAATGCATTTCTTTCTAGTGCTCTCACATTATTAACCGAAAACCTGAATGAAAAGCAGGCTTGTGGGCACCTCATGTGATCGTGGGGGGCTATCTGGTGCCCGTGGGCACTGCGTTTGTGACCCCTGCTCTACATCAATCAAACCACTCCCTAGACATTTTCCTTGATCTTTGACTTATTCTAGTAAGGCCTAACGCCCAATCTGTTCCTTCTTTTTGCCCAGCGTGTTGAAGCCAAAGAGAAGGAGGACGCTGCATTGCCTGCCGTGAAGACCTCAGTGAAAGGGAAGACAGTGAAGGTGAAAGTAAAACAGGAAACTCTGCCCACGCCACAGGGTCGCCGTGTCATCCCACGCATCACCAGTGCTATGAAAGCAGACGCTAACAGGAAGGCTGACCTTGTGAAAGGAGAACGCAAGAAGGGCAGAAAAGCCAAGGTCTGTCTGAGTGATGGAATAATTAATGTTATTCTGCACCATTATGGCACATTGACATTATGTTTTACCAATTGTGCATTTGTAGACTGAATGTGTGGTCGTGAAGATGGAGTTTGGGGAAGATGGGGAGGACGCACAGCCAGTCGAAGAAGTTGGCTTGGCTGCCCGATTGAGCAAAAAAAGTAAAACATCCTCACAAGAAAAAGGTGAGCGACCGCCACTGACGGTTTTATCATTAAGAAATGAAAAGGTACGTGTAAAACAAGAGCTGGAACCTAATGGAGAGACTTTACTTGGAACACTGTACTTGTTGGTGTAACTACTCAGTGTAATGTTTCAGCGACCAAGACGGGCAAGCAGACCACCCTTCAGTTCAAGCCGATGGCCAAGAGGGCCAAGAAGAGTCTGGTGTCGGAGGAGGAAGGTCTGTCTAACAGTGACGTGGATGCAGTAGAAGTCGCCGCCCCCAGAGAAAAGATGGAACGCAAAACCAAAGGTAGATTCTAGTGGACCATGACTTTTTTTTTCCCCCTTAAGCACAGCACAAGAGAAGATCAACATCCTCAATCTGTTATGGTGTCTTCAGGCGCCATTAAGTATTCAATGTCAGATAGTGAGGATGAGTTTGATGACTGGGCCAAGAAGGACTCTCCAAAACAGAAAGCAGTCATCAGCGAAGATGAGGCCAGTTTCGCCCCTGACCACCAAACCACGTCTGACAGTGACATGGACTCTCCAGCTCCTCCTGCCAAAGCCTCAGCGCCAGCGTGAGTATAAGATCCAAAGTGGTTGTTGCATGTTGCTGTCTAAGACCAACATTTTCTTTTTAAAATCGTATGCAGGAAAAAAATGACTAAGGCAAAATCAACAGTTAGGAAACAACTTGGAAGCAAATCAAGCTGTAAGTATTTTTGCTGGTTCTTGGATGCAACGAGTTTGAGAAATGCTAGTCTAGGAAGTCTGCCATTTTTTTTTTTTCTTGATGAATCTTGACAGCTCAATCTGAAGAGCAGGATGCCGCACCAAAGGCTCCAATTCAACGTAAGACCAAAGCAGCTGCACCCAAGAAACCTGCTGCCCCTAAGAAAGCAGCCGCATCCAAGAAGGCTACAGGTATTGAAAGTTAAAAAAAGATGGATGAATTACAGACAGAGGGACTGCTGCATTAATCTTGGCCTTCAATTGTCTCAGATGTGAAGCAGCCAACCATCCTGGATGCTCTGTCCAAACCCAAACCCTCATCCAGAACTGCGTCCAAGAGGGTCCCCTCGTTTGACTCCAGTGACTCGGAGGGCGAAGCTAAATTTCAAGCTCCAAAAACGAAGCCTGCTCCTAAACGGAAACAGGTTCTTACTGACGACTCTGACAGTGACTCAGGAGACCTCATGTCCCGCCTCAAGGCTAAATCAACTGCGGGGGCAAAGGTCTGTTTATTTTATTTATAGAGGGGCTTATGGGTTTTTAAAATTGTTATTGTTTTTCTTCATGAGCCCACTACTGACATTATGCTCTGTTATGCCAATACTTTTTTTTTCCTCGCAGAAAACAAAGAAGTTGAGTGAGGATGAAAGCTTACAGATTTCAAACCAGGAATCCGCCGCTCCAAAAGCTGCGGCTGCACATGACAAGCCCAGCAGAGCCAGGAAGCCTGTGAACTACATCTTTGACTCTGACTCTGACTAGACTTCCATGCCATTTGTTCATGTTTCTTAAATGTTGTTCTTGAAAAGGTTTAAATGTGTAAATATTTCAGCTTTAATACTTTTGTGTTAACTTTTGAAGTAGTTAGGTTTTAGCAATGTCTTTTGTTCCATTCTTTTTTTTCTTTATTACACAAAACATGTTGGCCTGTAAATATGTCAGTTTTCTATTTTCTAAGAAAATAAAGTTTTTGTGATTTATATCCATTTCTTGTTGTTTTCTGAGTTGTATGATTTATTATGCTTTATGATTATTATGCTTTATTATTATTATTATTATTATTATTATTATAGATACACTGGAAACAAATTCCTCACATTTTTTTTTTTTTCTTTCTAATGCATCCTTCTGGAACAGCACCATTCTGGACACTGAGCTTTAACTCCAGTCAGGACTGAGGAAGACCAGGTGACAAACCATTGGTCTTTTACCAATTGAAACATCATTTTATCATCTAAAAGATTATAAAAGCTTCAGAATAAGCAGGAAAAAAAACTTTTAAAAGTCCATCTACAAATCACTCAACAGTTTAGGCCCAGATTTAAATTGTATGTTTAAATCATTCAAATCCAACAGTGATATTTATAGAGTTGAGCTCAGAGCTAAATGCAATGCTGCTCATGACCTTGCTAAAAAAATATTTTCATTGCATACTTTTTGCTTAATCCTTAAATAAAAGGAATGGAAAAACCTGCGCCCGAAATGTTCTGCGTATTTAAAAAAAAAAAAAAAAATCTGCCTTGCTGTGCGGTGCCATGCCTTGCCTCCAAACAGGCTTTTCCTGCCTTGAGGAATTCCTCATCAATCCTTATAAACATCTACACTGTCTGACGCTTGATGTGTGCAGATTAGAACCAAACAGGAATTTAGCAAACTGTATCCGCCCTCTCAATGATTTAAAAACTCAGGCAAACCTCGGTCCTATGCCATTCACTGAAACTGGTTGAAGAATGCACTGTGGACGCTTTAATCATGTAAGGATTTTAAGTACAGGAAGACGTCACCAGCCAAAAACTGGATTTCTGAGCTTCGCTGGCAAGGACGTGTACACGGTAATTAAAACTTGAATGCTGTTAAATGATTTGTTCTAATGCAGTGTGGCCTTCAATGCTAATAATCTTGATCATCTGTCTCATGATCGACAAAAGCTTATATTGTTTTATTACTCAAGTGATTCAACAGGTTTCATTTTTACTTACAGATCTATGGAATATGAACGGTCGTAAAGTGAAGCAAAAGCAATCATTTCTAAAAAGGGACCTCGTTAGACGCCTTTCAGTTTCTCCTCGCAATCGGTGGCAGAGTTGTGTGTGTGAGACGGCAGTGTAATCATGGGCGAATGGGTCTTTCTTCATGGGCTCTTCGACCACCTCCAGGCCCACTCACCCATGCTGGGTCGCTTTTGGCTTCTGCTCATGCTGGTCTTTAGGATCTTGATTCTGGGAACAGTGGCCAGCGACCTGTTTGAGGACGAGCAAGAGGAGTTCTCGTGTAACACCCTCCAGCCAGGATGCAAGCAGGTTTGCTACGACCAGGCATTTCCGATCTCCCAGTACCGCTTTTGGGTCTTTCACATTGTCCTCATTGCCACGCCATCCTTGCTCTTTCTCATGTATGCCATGCATCATCACAACAAGAAGACCAGCGGCTCCAAGTCCTTTCCAGACGACAAGGAATTTCAGCAGTTAAGGAGGCTATATATTGTCAACGTTGCATTCCGCATTGTTGCGGAAATTGGCTTTCTCGTTGGACAGTGGTGGCTGTATGGCTTCAAGGTGGAGGCCCAGTATCCCTGCAGCCGTTTCCCTTGCCCTTACACTGTGGACTGCTTCACCTCACGCCCTGCAGAGAAAACGTTCTTCCTTAGCTTCTACTTCGCCATAGGAGTCTTGGCGGCCATCTCCAGCTGTGTGGAACTTCTCTACGGCTCTGCCAAGTGGTTCTGCTCTAGCCGAGAGGAATATCCCACACAGAGCATCCACAGCTACAAGCCAGGGGAGCTGCGGGAGAAGGTTTTGGAGAAGGCCGCGATGGAGAGCATATCCGGCAGCACGAGGGTGAAGCGAGGGTCACAGAGGAGCAGCAAGAAGCTCAACGGGACGAAGCACAAGAACAAATACGTCAGCAGTAAGACTTTCATGGTGTGACACTTAAGGAATTCTCGCCTGCTGTTCGGGATGACATTCATTTCTGGGTTAGTCATAAGTGCTTGTCGTGCTAGTCCTGAGATGAGGAAATGAGCCATAAGGAAAAATCAGCTGATAAGGAGGGTGATGACGTTCCCTTTGATGAACTTGATTAGCTGTCATCAAGCACTAGTGCCTAGAAAAGGCCTGTGGATTACACAGGATACACTCATTTCACCCCACAGACACTGGTGTTGTGTTACACCCATCCTGTACTTTGAAATGTTATGTAATTTAATTGTTATTAAAAGTAATTCTGAGCCTTCGTGACTCACGTTTCTCACATATTGTCCTGATTCGGGTTGTGTGTTCAAGGAAACGCCGCCTGACAACCAACAGCACGGCACTACTGATTTTTTTTTAATTTACATGATTTCTGCTCTCTATATCTAGAATATGGAGACCACAAGCCTATTTGTTGTAGATGAAAAGGGGAGAATCAAAATTGAGTCTGTTGTACGTTTTGGCCATTTCCTTCAACAATGCGGCAGTCATGGACCTGTCCAAACTTTAGTTGAGTCTCATAGTTCCTGGTCTATTGGGTGCTGATGTCCTTTCATGCGCATGAAACATGCGCATGACACACATACGTATCTTACCTGCTACCAGGCATTTATTAGTACGTGATATGAAGGAGGTGTATCAGGGCGATGCCGAAAAGTTTTTTGTCAGAAAAACTTGTCAGTTTCTAAAAAAAACCCAAAAAACTAACGATTATTTAAATAACCAATTAATCGGTCGATTATTTTTTCAATTAATCGATGAATTGAATTAAAAAAAAAATTTATGCCTCTATTCAGAAAAAGATTTGAACTGATAGAGAAAATAAGTGCACCAGGTTGTCGCTTTAATATTCTGTTCAAAATAATGTTAAATAAAATATCCAAGTGTTTGTCAAATGGCTTCAGTAAAACAATAAATGTACATTTTCTTTTCATTTTCTTAGTCGATTAATCTGGTTTGTTGTGTCAGTTAATGGAGTAATCGGTTAGGCCATAGATGGACCAAAATAATATGAAGCAAACACCTACAGGTACTGGTTGGATCCGCAACATACCAGAAAAGAGGCAAAAATGTCCATCTCTGCTTTCCAAAGTCAAAGCTGACGTGTGTGAATATCTTGTTTTGGCTAAAACGCAAAGATAATGTGTTAATTGTTCACAATATTAGAACTTTATTCTCATAGCATTCCAACTTTTCTTGTCATTTTATGACTTTATTCTTGTAGCATTTTCTTTTGCAATATTGCTATCTTTTCTTTTTTGCTACTGTATCGCCCTCATCCTAAGAAACCTTTTGAATGTCATTAAATGTTGCTCGTCTAGGTCGTAGGTCGTAGGTCGTCTAGAAACTGGAAGGTTGGCGGTTCGATCCTCACTCCCTCCACCCAGTCACTGTCGTTGTGCCCTTGGGCAAGACACTTCACCCACCGTGCCTCCAGTGCTGCCCACACTGGTGTATGAATGTGAATTGTTGTTTGGTGGTGGTCGGAGAGGCCGTAGGCGTGATCTGGCAGCCAGACTATCCCAGGGCAGGCCTACAGATGTAGTTTACCACCACCAGTGTGTGACTGACGAGTGAATGGATAATTGGTTCACTTCATTGTGAAGCGCTTTGGGTACCTAGAAAAGCGCTATTAAAAAATGGAATCCATTATTATTACTATTATTACAAATAGTTACAGTCAGTAGTTGCCTCTGTGCAAGTATGCTCACATGAGAAAAACACCCTTCCCGTTTTCAATTTTTCTCAACCGTACTGTAGGTGGCAGCAGCGTAACAGATAGGCATCTTTTCAGTCAGATGACTTCATTAGGAGCCATAAAATGACAGCGTTACTCTTTAGATCACAGCATGATAGTGACAGCACTTATATGACCTCTTGGGAAGGATGCCTTCTTATTGCATCATCGTATAAACCTCATTTCAAAGCTTATTTTGGTGATTTACTGCTACATCTGCAATGGGGACAATCAAAGGAGACTTGAGCAGTGACACATCCAAATAGTCTAAATACACTCCAAAGAAGCTTATTTCCCTCCCAGAAATGCACACATCTCCTGCTGTTCCCTGGATGCATCATATATGCAGATTTGCAAGGCTTTGATGTGCGTAGAGCAGAATAGGAGATGTGTTATATAAACAGCAGAGGAGGATTACTGTCAAAACTTTCTCCTTGCCTCATCTACTCTACCTTTTTTTTTAAATAGCTTCCCTCTATAGCTTTTTATTATTCTTTTCTTCATCTGTGCCGTACTTGACTTTCTTTTGTGCGTGTGGGCAGGCCCGCTCTAACGGCAGGAGCCCGCCTTAAAAAGCAAATGTAGGTCATCTGTCGTCGGCTCCTTTCACACCGACACTGACGAGGAGATGGAAGTGATATGTATATATATATATATAAAGCTCGACATGTCTCCCCCACCCCACATCACTCTTGCATTTTTTTCTGGCTTGCAGCTTGAGTGAGACGTTAATAAGAAGCTCCCTGTGCTTGCTACAAACCCGCCTTCCCCCAAGCTGACACCAAGCACCTCCCATTCTGCTCAATCCTACATGGTTATGTCTTATTTCTCTGCAAGCAATGCAAAGACAGGCACACTCTGGCCTAGCGACAGCATTGTTTGTATCTAAACTCAGCAGGCTGCCTGCTAAATGGAATTTTTCTATTGTGATTTAATCTGAAACTTCATCTAATGGTGCCTTGTGCTTTTAAATGCGTATGCATAGGTAAAGAATGTTGTGTAAAGAGGCTTTCAATCCACTTTCATCTACCCCTACCTTCTTCTTCTGTGATAAGGTTGGTATATTTCATGAAAATGTCTGGATGTACTATAGTTTGCTCAAATGCAGTACTAATGAAGCAGAATTTTGGGGTTTTATTGCATTTAGAATTTTCTAGCCAACTCCAATCCAGAATTAGTCAGATGCTGCCTTTCCCAAATTGGGATTGCAATATTGATCCGAATGTAAGACGACTCTTGACATAGGACCGCCCATCTTTCTCAAGAACTTTATTTGGAAAATCCTTCTTAAGCCACAGAATGTAAAATCTGAAAACAAAATGAATATGTATTTGAAATCACGTTTTCAGTTTTATTCGTAGATTGCAGTACAAAAGGATATCCTATTTCTGAACAGTTTGACATTTGTTTGATGCCTCTGCTTCATTGATCACCATTAGAACAAAGAAGAACCAGATGAAATGGATGTCGCTTCAACAGAGCAACAGATTGTCAGCTTTCTACATTCATAGCAGGTGGATGTAGACATCCACACCATAGATACTTGCATCCCACTGCATGGGATTGCCAAGAAAGCACATGACTTGAGGAAGCAGGGAAAGCAGGGGAAAATGTACATCAAGCTAAATGGGGGGCCGGAGGTCAGAGTGCTTGTTGTCAAAGTACAAGGAAGAAGAGTCCTGAACCACTGTGGACATTACAGAGCTATGTCTAACCACTCTTGCACTTACTACTAACTATTCATTTCCTGTGAGTCCATTGTCTGGACTCACTCATCATCCAACTATGTTTCATCAGTCATTATTGTCATAGATGTATGTTGCTTTATTATGTCTGTTATTTCATTTGTTTACAGTGATTAGAAACCTTGACTCTCATTTGACCACATTGTTATACTGCCTTATCATTTTCCTGTCTATGTAAAATTGGCAAATATCACATTTGAAATACAGAAAGTGAACATGATGTGAAACGGGGGGGCTTTGCTTTGCTTCTTCCTACTCCTTTTTGGACATGTGGAAGTGTGAATTGTACTATGTGATGTATTCCAATGTAGCTTATGTGCATGTACAATCTGAATTAAACCATTACCGTTATCTTAAAATGAACGTCTGTTGTCCTTCGCAACCAGTACATGTGAGTGATGTGGGGAAACGTCTGGTGCCACCTTATTTTGTATACCCTTTCTATATAAGACAACCCTCAATATAAGATGACCACTCCTTTTCAAGAACCTTATTTGGAAAATCTTTTATGATAAAAAGTTTCAATTTTAAGACAAAAATCTTTATTTTCTAAACAAATTAATATTGAAAAAATGATTAAATTAGTATTCTAAATATTTGTATTGGATTATTGTAATTATTAGTAAAAAATAAAGAACATTAAAATAAAGATTATGATTATTATAAAAAAGCATTTAAAAAAGAATGTACGTTTTAATTTGTTGTTTGAGTATTTTATTAAATAGAATAAAAAAAAGAAAATTGTTTGTCTGAAAAAATGTAAACTTTGTTGTCTTAAACATTTTCCATATTTCCCCAAAAAATGGCGTGCTTTTATATTGAAATGCACAGTGTTCTCTTGCTCTCACATTTCACCTTTCCGCATTTGCTGTTTTGCAGAATTTTTTAGTGCTTCTTTTTTATTACAGCTTATGCCGTTACATCCTGGCCCTTTAAGAATAATTGCATTGTGGGAAGTTGAGTTTCTCTATCTTCTCTCGCTCGGCTGTCTGCATCGCCCATTGTTTCCTGCGTCCTGATTGGCTGTAGACCATTGTCGATCAATCGCCTTCATGCTGCCTTACATGTCTCCTGTGTCATGGCTAGCTTGCTTGGTTGCTAGCTGGAAATTAATCTTCAGTTTGAAGGACTGCAGCAATGTTTTAACAAGGATAGAAAAATGCTACAGTACAGCCGAATGACGAAAAGGCACGGTCACAGGAGAAAAAAAATACACGTGAGTGACTTTATTTATTGTGTCCTACCTGTAGATTGATCATTAATATTCAAAAGAAGGTTTGAACTTCTTTGAGAGTGTTGAAACAAGAGAGAAAAAGGGAAAAAATGTTAAATGAGAAAAGTGTATGCTGATGGGTTTTACAGCCTTAAAACATAATTGTAAAAAAAAAAAAGAACATGGCTACTTCAATTATTGAGGGCTATTTTGGGAACCTATCCCCCGCTATAAACGAGGGAACTGTTAGGAGGGGCCACTGCCACGAGTGCTGGATCCCAAATGCAGAGACGAGATAGTAACTAAATTCATTATAACAACAAAAAGGTCTCAACAACGTGGGAAACCCTCCCCCCCACAAAAATACAAAAGTACAAAGTACAACACAAAACCACAAATCCATCCAATACATAAATGCTTTACAACGTGCAGCTTAAAAACCTGCCACCAGGGGGAGACATCAGTCACTGCAATAAAGTAGATGGAGAAACTGTGACCCTATGTGGTGCTGACGGTGCCGATCCATTGCAGCGTGACCTTTGACCCACGAAACAGCCAGCTTGAGAGTCAGTGGCCAAGGTCTCTCTCTCTGTCTCTTTCTCCCCCCCTTTGCTGAAAGCTGCTGGAGTCGCACCTCTTAAGTTTGCGACGTCACCGCTCCTCACACCTCCCCCCCACCCCACTTCCCTCCACCCCCTCTCCCTTTCTCTTGCCACGGGGTGCGCTTTTGTGATGGCAGCGTTTACAGTGACATATTGCCACTGCCTCTCCTCCTGTCTACCTCGATTTCTCAAGAAAAATATTGCATAAAGCCTCCAGGCTGGGCCCACTAAGCCACTAAGTTGTGTGTGTAAGTGTGTGTCGAGACAGGACAGCAGATGAACACAATCACCAAACGATACTCCTTGGCTGCTTCTTTTGGCTCCACTTTTTTACTCGTCCGTAAAGTAAATTGTTATGCTTCGTGCGTTGCCCTGTGCACATCTGTGTTTAAAGAGCTTCTTTTCATAACATGAGATTTCCTGTTTTGCCGAAAAGACGGCGCCAAGAACATCAGCATATGATATGACTCCAACATCGAGTACGCAGTGGAAATATTATAGCACGGACAAATTTGAGTCTGATTTA
The DNA here is from genome assembly GCF_027744805.1 of Dunckerocampus dactyliophorus. NCBI lineage: Eukaryota > Metazoa > Chordata > Actinopteri > Syngnathiformes > Syngnathidae > Dunckerocampus > Dunckerocampus dactyliophorus. The sequence continues at coordinate 37,541,581 of NC_072820.1, forward strand.
TCTTTTTCCAATTGTTTGCGGAAGGGAAATACAGCCTCGGAAGTGGAGTGCCCCAAAAGTTGTTCAATTTAAAATTCAGTATCCCTCGTTTATCACGGTTAACCGTTTCCAGAACTGTCTGTGATTAGTAAATTTCAGCAAAGTAGGATTCCTTATTTATAAACGGAATATTTTTGTATTTAGAGCATAAAAAACCTGTTTACTTACCTTCTAAATATGTTTTTTAATGTTATTGAGACCTCTAGACATGAACATGAACACCCCTATAGTCACCTTTACTGTCACGATTGGGCACAAGCCGGAGTTTGGATGCCAGGATGCAGAGACAACACACTCAGATATGAACAAAAGGTTTAGTACAAAAACTCCCAAGGAGTAAAAATGTGTACAAAAATACAAAAACACTCAGAGTCCAGTAACAAAAGAACACAGGGCGTGAGCCAAAAAGGAAAACACAAAACGCTACTAAAAGACTAGTAGGAAAAATGCCAGTAGGCAAAAAGGTAAACTAAAGCACTGCAGACAATCTAGCAGGAAAAACTAAAGGCGCTGCTGAAAACCAAGCAGGCAAAACACAAGGTGCTGCTGAAAAACTAGCAGGTAGCATCCTTAGCAGGTAGTGCCACGCTCCGCTGCTGGAGTAAGCCAAGCAGGGGAGGAGAAAAATACTCACAACTACACAGGGTGGACCAGAAAGTGTAACACAGAAATACAAAGCATGAGGTAAACAGCGTTGTGTGCACGTGAGGAGTAAGGAACAATCTGGCAACGCCTGTTCCTCTCAACCATGCTGAAGTGGACCGGGTGAGTAATTGGCAGAAGGTGTGTGCCGGTAGCTCCGCCCCAGCAGCCTACTACAAGAGATGGCAGACAGGCGGCAGCAGAGCAGCAACACAGTACATGACATTTACACTTGTGTTACCCAATATCGTAGCTATAATAAGAGTCAGTAAGCCATTTAACACATGAATAAGACTCGCACTCATGTGTGCTACTGTAAATGTGTTTCCAAGGGGAGCTGAGTGAGGGGCGAACAGGAAGTGACGTCGGGTGTTCAGAGTTGAGTTTCAGCTTTGCATGGGTTACAGTAGCCTGTATTTTTATTAGGGATTATTTTGCATGTTGAGATAATTCAAACCTGCCATAAAAGCAGTTCTCGCCATCAAGTCTAGCACTTGTGTGTCTCACCGAACATTACTGTAGCATTACTGACACCTAATGGCCAGTGTAGAGTACAACATATCATATGTCTTTTACATGCGTCTTTTGAAAGCCTTTTATATTTGTGTTTTTTTTAACATTTTTTTTATATTTCCTTTAGCCATTTTTATGCTTGAAAATGCTTAATTTAGGCAAAAAATACGAAACCTTTGCTTAAATTAATACATCTTTTAAAAATCGCGATAGAGTGATAGAGAGTAAAATAAACATCAAAAGTCAAACAAAACCGGAAAAGTGTGACGATAACCAGAGATATAGCCTACGGCAACATAGCAAAGGCTCTTCCTGCTCAGCACATTACGAATAATGTAATTAATTAAACATCAATTACTTTGAATAATTCATTTTACCACCAGATCCTAATGTATGTACTTTAGTATGTAGCTGAAAGCGTATGGCTAATGACTTTCAAACAAAACAAAGTAACAACAATGCTGCAAATCTTATGCTTTGCAGTTTTACTTTATTTTTGTTTTATTCGTATAATATATACAATGGTTAACTTCTCTTTATTCTTAAGACATTTCGGAACATTGAGTCTGGCATAAATGAAGTGGCTTTTCATTATTTTCACTCATGAAATATCTTTTACAGACGCACATTAAATGGATTCATGTATTTAGCATGTCGTGGAAAAGCATAATGGCTAATGACGAGCGTGAAAAGTGACGTTGACAGCTTGCAGACAAGCGACACATGTTTAGTTTTGTATTTTCTAAAGCAGATAACAATAACAGAATGTGTCCTTATGCTGCCTACTTAACGTATTTGAGTTTTATTACATGGTTAACTTCTCTTTATACTTAGGAATGTTGAGTTTAAGTCACTGCATACAGTATATAGAAGGTGAGTCCAGACACTCCTGGTATATAGACTTGTAGTTCTATCAGCCCTATTCCACTGGTGGGCTCTGGGGGAGCGAGTAACATATATTTGCAGTAGCACTCCTGTCATGTTTCTCCAACTGGTTCATTCACTTCTGTATTACTTCCTATTTGAAGGGTTGCTATGAAATTAGAACAACTTGAAAGTGAACCTGCATCACTATAGTGTGGCTTTGAGAGGCTCCACCGTCTTTACATGTGACTTGAGACGCAAGTGGATAATGGAATAGATCATTATGGGATGCCCTATTGATGGGTAAATGGGTCGGGATGTTGGCGTTCAGTTGGATTGGATGTCCTTGTGGCATACCACAGTGTTGCTCGCACGTGTGTGTGTGTGTGTGCGTGTGTGTAGCAGTTGTGCATGGCTGCACACTAACACGATGTGACAGGGCAGAAATACCAGTAGTGGCCACACTTGCCCACCCACCATCACACACGCATACACATACACTACCCCCCGCTGCAGCGCCGCGCCCTCACCCTATTGGCTGTCTACTTCCGTCACTCCACATCTTCTGCTCGGAGACAGAACTCTCCATTTTCTACCCCCACCCCTATTTTGCCTTCTCGTGTGGGGTACTAACGTGCATCAGTGAGTGACGCGGTAAAGAAGTGGGACGCATTATGCAACATCCTGTTATGCAAGACTCTTTTTTTTTCATATCTTCATCCGCCCAGCCTCTTGAGACGTCTTTTGCGTCCACTTTCTCTTCTCTCCCTCTCCCTCTTTGTCACACTTCCAAAAAGTTGACATTTGGGGATGTCCCAGTTTGATCTATGACCTCTTGTGCCTTCACAGTGCAAGCAGATAGGATGTGGATGCAAAGACATATATTAGTAACTTTTGAAGCTGGAGGGAAAACTATCTGGCCACAAAGCTGAGTGATGGTGCAACACTGCACCTCTTATTGCCACGTTCTGTGAAAAAGAGTGGAGCTTACTCAACAAAATACTTGTGTTACTTGGAGCTTGTTCTGCATAACAATTCCTGTTGGGTTTTTTTATGCAGTATACCGTAGGGAAAATTCATATGGAAAACAATGCATTCTTGTTTATTTTCTGCTTATTTTTTGTGGCAATACACAAAGTTGCACATGTCTCACTTACTGCATCATGTACTGTACCTCCGTATACCTGCACCATCTGATGAGAGTTTGCCTTTACAAAGGTACTGTAATGATGCTCAGTTTCCATTGACACTGTCAGAGAGGTGTTCAGCAATATCATAATGCAAATATTTTGAATGAAATAATTTCAATTTAAATAATTATTATAAATTAACATAATTTTATAATAATGCTCAGGTTTGATTGATCCTGTTGGAGAAGTATTCATTTAGCAATGGCATTATATATGCATATATGCAAAAATAATTATTGTAGAGTAATAATGCCTACTTTCCAGTATACAATTATATTATAAAAATATCCTTAAAAAAGTGTATATATATAAACAAATAAATAATAATAGAAATAATTGTCATTTTTAATTATTTTTTAAAATGAATGTTATAATCCTATTATAATTTAATTTTATTTTATTAATTTTAATATTTTTTTATTTAATAATATTATCATTTAATTATTAATTTTAAAAAGTCAGACTCTTACGAGAAAAAAAAGTTTTTTTTAGGTAAAAAAAATATTCCAAGAATTAAGTTATATATTTTTGAGAAAAAAGTTGCAGATTTTGGTAGAAAAAAAGTCACATTGTTTCATGAAAATTCAAAATATTGATTTTAAATGTTTTAATTTTTATATTGTATTAATTCAATAAGTAACAGACGACACTGCACATTATTAGCTTTATAAATGCAGAATGTTTTTTTGGCTCTGCAGGTGTTCCCGAATGTTACGGTCATCATTGTCTTTCAGCAGCAGTAGTAGTAAAGATGTTTTGTGTCGTGTTTGGTAGTAAAGATGGGGAGAGGCATTGGTGTGTGCACTCCCAAAGTTGACCTTTTATACAGACAAATCTATATTAAGACTGAGCAGTCTGTCTATATTTTCTCTCTGCATCACCATGCCTCCCCCCTCCTTCATCCTGTTTTTTTTTTTTTACCCCCTCTCTCCTCGGAGACGTCGCAGTGCAGGCATTGTGGATCACTGAGCTTCAACAATGTCGTCTCTAAAAATTGCTCCTTCATTTTTACCTTTCGTTAAAAGCGCAATAACGGCTCTACTTGTGGAATTTGCTGCAGGAGCTGACGTCACATAAGTGACTGATAGCTTTGGTATCAGTCTTACGTAAAGTGCTGCCAGCCAACACAAAATGACTCTTGCCTGCCCTGAGTTCCAGCTCTAATAGTGTGGATTTCACAGCAAGCAGTTGCGGCCCTGGAGGCATCCATCTTGGATCTTCTCCAGTCCAGTTCAAGGCGTAGGCGGGCAGCAGAGCAGGCGGGCGGGGGGAGGCTTGTGGTGACTGTACTGTATTTTGGCCCTCTTCCAGTCCAGTGGGCATGGAGCAGGCCTTAGAGGCGCCTGGGATTTCCCTTTTGCACCAACCCCCTCTGCCCTCCATTAACCAATTAGACATGAGAAAAGCCTGGCTGGATATTAAAAAGAATCCTCCACGGTTTTTACTATTGGATAAAACGTGCTTCATTGTATTGCTGTAATAAAATAATGCATAATCTAGGTTTTACAGACTGAACTATTATTAGGATTGCTATCTGGCTGATGTGCAATGCACTCAGACATTGTGCAAAAATGACTGAAAATGCCATAGTATGCATGCCAGACCGCTAGTTGGCAGTGTCACTTTTGTGAACAAACACGACTGCTCGATGAAAGTAAATTTCATTGGCATATATTTGATATGTAAATGAAAAATTTGGTGCATTATGCTCGACGTAGCAGTAATGTCCAGTCGTCCCTCGCTACATTGTGGTTCAAATTAATTAAATGATTGCTGTTTCATGGTTGATTATGGCGTATTATTAGTCAAAAAAGATTGAAAGACAAGTTATATGTAGTATTCTACACTGGTCACTAGGCGTCAGTAATGTTACGTTGATGATTGTCAGTCGTAGACATGAAATAGTGAAAAAAAGTTCTCCCCCAATTCCGTGTGGAACGTTTTTGGCTTCTTACTTTGTCCTTCTTCCCCACTCAGTTTCAAAACCTTTTGTAAGTTTAGAATAAATGAAACTGGAAGCTAACTAGTTAGCTCAGTTGTTTCCTCTGCTTAAAGTAGCGGCCGTCTCTTGTGTCCTTGCAGAGATCCTGTTGCCTGTGCGTAAGAGTTGCGCAATGCGGTGAAACAAAGATAGCGGGAGTGCATCAGTGTCCATTATTTTACAGACGTACGTGTATGCCAGATGTGTGCATGTTTTTAATGCCATGCAATCAACCCACATTACGTTCGAGAGACTTTCCCACAGCTGACTTTAACTTATTATGTCCGATTACCGTTTATCATGTCTTCTACACTCAACAAAAATATAAACACAACACTTTTGTTTTTGCTCCCATCTTTTATGAGATGAACTCAAAGATCCAAAACTTTTTCCACATAGACAATATCACCATTTCTCTCAAATGTTGTTCACAAATCTGTCTAAATCTGTGATAGTGAGCACTTCTCCTTTGCTGACATAATCCATCCCACCTCACAGGTGTGCCATATCAAGACGCCGATTAGACACCATGATTAGTGCACAGGTGTGCCTTAGACTGCCCACAATAAAAGGCCACACACGGTGGGGATTTGTAATCTTATGAGAATAAAATTACATTATTTCAAGAAGAAAAGAAAAAAATCCCCACCCAATTTTTTTTTTAAAGCCATATTCTTACTGGAACAAAGTTTGTTTTTTTAAAGAAAAAAATCATAATTCTAATATTTTTTGAGAAAATAACTTGATAAAAAAGCAATATTTTTTGGGAAAAAGTAATATTTGTTTGAGGAAAAACTCATCTTCCGGATGATAAAGTTGTACTTTAATATTTTTTTTGTGGAAAAAAGTATACATTTTTAGAAAAAAAATTGTAGAAGACAGTAGACCGTATTTTGAGTATACAGTTGTAATATTATGCGCTATTATGAATTGGAAATGAAGATAACCCCTAACTTTTTTGTTGAAAAAAACCCTATTTTTGTACAATTGTGTTTTTTTCTCAATAGAGTACAACTTTTTTCTCATAGTACATCGTAGTATTGTTTTCAGTGTGGCCCCAATACCCTTTGTATCATGTAAACGGCCAAAAAGATACATTGGAGTGTTTGCAGTTAAAAAGGACAGACTATAGCTGATATTGGCCAAAAGTTGACAGACATTATCTGTCTCAACAGGAGCCATGAAGTAGCACTGAAATTCCACAGTAAAGTGGGTGATGGGTGAAAGCCACTTGGGGGCTGGGGGCGGCCCCTTATTGCCTCCTGTGATGGATATTTCTTGACTTATATCACATTATTTGCAAGTCACTGAATGATGAATGTGTTCAATATCATAGTTATACATTCATTGCAACTGCTGCAGTTCCAGAACAGTGCTTGCTCTCTGCCAATAGGGGTCGTCCTTGCACAGTCTGTCCTCCCTTGGCTTGTGGCGCCAAACGACATAAGTAGCTGCACGGTTGCCCTAGTTGTCTTTGCAAAGCGGATACTGGCAAAGTGCATCAGAGTGCTGTGTTTTAAGGACAGACGTTTTGCATGAAGGACAATCTCATCCTCTTTGTTCACCTTTTGTGTGTGCGCAAATGTGCCTTTGTGTGCTTGTCCTTGCCCTGGCCATGCTCATGTAAGCGACCCACATCAATTCATGGAGCCTCTGCCCTTTTACAGGGGCCGCCTGAGAAAATATGATGTGACATGTGGGATGAGCAAGATGGAGCGAGATGAGGAGGAGGAGGCGTACGTGAGGGTTTAGGTATTTCCAAAGGACACTTCACCATCACCGGGCTGACATTGACAGACTTCATTTTGACAAACTGGTGCATACTTGAAGAGGACATGCATGACACATACAGGGATTAGCATTTACATTGAAAGGACAGCTTGTGACCTTCGCTTCAATGACAGACGTCTGTCATCTGAAAGTTGCATACTGAAAAAACAAACAAACACACAATCACCACAGATGTCACAACATTTGCCCTGCTGATCTTGAAATTTGCTGAAAAATGAGAGCTCAGCTTTTTAACAGTTGCTTTGTTCAAAATAGAAACAGTGTGTTTTCATATACGCACTGAAAGCATCCGCTTTACTAGACAGCATTGGAATAATAACCAAAATATACAATGTACAAAAGTTGGGTTTCATGAATGAGAAGACGTCTCCAAACTTTTGACTGGTACGTTATATGAATATTAAATAATAATAATAATGATGTTTTATTTTTAAGTTTAATTTAATTAGAAACCACAAATTTTTATGACATTCTACAAAAAATGCTTATTTTATAAATCCATAAAATAAAATAATAATACATTACTACATGTATAATAACTTTCTAAATCTAAATATATTTTTCAAAAATATGGAAATGATAATACATTCCAAGAAATATAAATATTTTATAAATACAGTTACATGGTATTGTGTGTGTGTGTGTGTGTGTGTGTGTGTATTTTATGGAAATGTGTTTTTCGGTCAAAAATGGCCTGATAATCACCCAAGGAACAACACACTGATATGTTGTGTTTTTATTGCATTGCATGTACACTTTTGACTTTAGTTTAACATTTGCAAATATTTCTCAATGAATAATGCTTGAATGTTTAAGACAAAACTAATTAAGGAAATAATATTACAGTACTGTAGTTTCATCTTCTATGATGCGTTGCAATTCCTATTCTTCTTCACTTTTGTCTCCTATTGTTGCATTTGTGTTTTATTGCTCTGGTCAGTTGTTCCCTATCGCCCAGGCCCATGTGTTCTCTGACACCCAACTCATGTGCGACGCAGCCCCAGCCCTCAGCATCCTAGACCTCAAGTCATGTGACACTGACCTGCAATGTTTTACAAGGCTGCAGTGCTGCATGGGGGCCTCAGAGGAAAGGCAGCAGCAGGAAACAGGGAAGTGTATGAGTGTGTGACTTTACTTTCATGGACATCTTTCCAACCACAGAGCATTTAACTGGGGACAGCTTGTTGAACTGGGGGGGAAAGGTCTCAGTTTGGGAAAGCGCTAGAGGTTTAGGTCAGTGGTGTTTTTATATGGAAGGAAATTAGTAAAGCACCAGCCACTTGGGTAGTACTACAGTACTACACTCTTTTTAACACTTTTCTTTTTTTTAATTCATATATCTCGTCCAACGTTGTATAAATCATGCGGACACAATCATTTAAGGTTTATTATAAGACTGAACCAAAATTCCAAAACCATTAGAATTGCACTTTTTAAAAATTTGTACCCATCATCAGCAATCCTTATGTGAGACAAGAACACATGTCTTTCCCTTTTGTGTGCTTTCTAAATAGTGAAGGCTGCTAACACGAGGCAGCTTATAATGCACGTACTGTAATGGAATTCCCTGATGTTGCCTATAAAGCCTTCTAAAAAAACTTCCAAAAAGTTCCATTCACATGCCGTGACCTGCATATTAACCAAGCTATAGTGACATTGTTATTGTTGGAGCTAACACCAAGGAACGATTCTTCTGGCCTAGATTGACTGTGTATAAAGCTGTGATATCACGCACTATGTGCTCCACTTATCGGAATCAGTATCATGGTGACATTCTTGATGGTCAGTTATCCGTCTGGTGCAGCTGGCCTGGTGAGTCTTTTGTAGTTGATTTTCAGTAGCAAGAAAAAAGTTTCTACTACTGCAATGTTTGATAGCTTTAACAATTCTTTGTTGTTTGTGATGCAGTCTCTTGGAGCAGTGTCCTCCTTGCCAGACACTAGAGCCCGACAGATCAATAGGCGGGGCCGATTATGACGTATCACCAATTAATCAACATCGGTGAATATGTAACCGATGTAGTAACTTTTTTGCTGCACAGAGATTCACTTGCACCATTCCTGTGTGCCTCTGTGCTGTACCCTGCCTGGGTACCTGGCCCCTCCCCCCACACACAAACACACAGACCAGTGAGGTGCAGCTCTATCTGTCACACTCACTCGGCTGCAGCAGAGGACGAGTAGAGATAAGGCGAAAGAAATAGCATTTTTTTGCACCATGGTAAGCTGTGACTTTGTAAAACAATACAACACGACACTTTAGTACCCCACCAGAATAACATCCTTGCAGAAACATGCTGTCAGGCACGCCTTCTGGATCCTCATTTGTCTCGAAGTAGGTGGCAGCAGCTTTCACGAAGTCTGTGTTGGTAAATGTCGATGTGTACTACATTACCCAGAAGGCTTAGAGCGCTAGGGGGAAATCGGAAGTATATATGCTGTAGATATTGCTGCACACTGCTGTTCCTGGATGGTTAAATAAGCAACAAGCATAACAAAGCCTGCCATGATTGGTGATAGCAAACACAGAACACGCTCTCTATGCTGTTGTGTCGAACTGCCAACCGTCCGGTTTCTGGACAACCTGCTCTACCTCCTGAGCCACTGCTGCCCAAGTATTACATGTGGTCATGAATGTGCCTGTTACTGCATACTGTAGCTCCAGCATGTATATCAAATGATACAACTTATTTGGAGGTTTTTGGAAGTTTTTTTTTTTTTTGCGAGGGTTTTATAGGTAAAGTCGGTGAATCCCATGACATGCATTGTTAGTTGCCTCATGCTAGCAGTTTTTCACCATCTAGAACGCACAGAAAAGGGAAAGACGTGTGTTCTTGTCTCACAAATTCCAAAATAAAGTGCAGTTTACCTTGAATTTTTTTTTCCTGGTCCATTTGCTGCTAGGCAGAATTCATAGTGTTTCACCATAACTGGCCATGAAAAATTGCAGTCACGCTTACTAGGCAGTTTGAACGACAAGCAAAACACACATTCTACCAAAAAATTTGAGACAAACGTTATATTTATACACTATCTATAAAAAGGAGGCATGTTCATAGGTGTGAATGTGAGTGTTGATGTTTGTTTATATGTGCCCTGTGATTGACTGACGATGAGTCCAGGGTATACGCCGCCTCTCACCCCAAGTCATTGGGATAGGCTCCAGCTTACCCTTGACCCTGAGCAGGATAAGTGGTAGATGCATGAATGAATGAAAAAGTGCGCTATCAGGTCAGTGGTTGTGGTTGAGGGTTTGGTCACATAAATAGTTAAGATTATTCTCCCGGAAATGACTGAAAGTCCATGAAACATTCAAAAAAGTGAGAGAGTGGTGAGTTGGGTGGGGTCAGGCTGCAGTATTTCAGGGGAATGGAACTCGGCCATGAAAGGTTTTGGACTTGAAGAAGCCTTGAACCTGTCGCCTTGTTGTCTCGCAAAGACTCGGATCAAAACAAGTTGGACTTTTTCCACCTGGCTGATGTTACTTTTTTTCAATGCTCAGATGGTCTCCACTCTCCTCCTCTCCTTTTTCCCTCTCCTTCCCTCCCTTGCATTAAATCTCACACTTCTCCTCTACCCCCTTTTTTTTTTTAGTTGACCTTCACCGTGGCATTGCGCTCTCTCGTTTTCGAGCCGTAATCTATAGTTGTAGACTTGTATCCTGTTGCCCTCCTACGCACACACGTGCACAAACACACACGCAGAACAGTCAGTACATGAAAGATGACCACAGACACACACACACACACACACACACACAGATTTCAGGCCATTAAATGAGAGGCCGGTCCAGTCTCTCCCTTAGATCGCTGCCGGCCCCCCCCACCTTCTTTGTTTCCCAAACCAGGACCAGCTGTGCTCCTCTACAGTTGTAAGTCACTCACTTGGTGGAAATTTAAAAGCCATTAAGCAAGCCCCATGCTGCTACCCCGCCCCACAGTGCGTGTTTCTCGCTTATCTGCGTACATGAAATGGAAGCAGTGTGTTTACAATTGCAGTGGATCAGGGTCATGTTGTCTTTTAGCAACAAAAATACCTGAAATAAATGTGCCCGCTTATCCACTTCCTTTGCTTCTTACCAGGAATAGAAAAACAACACACAATGCTGTGCAGAGTGGACATTTGCATGCCCAAAAAATCTGTTCTCTTTTGCCGTTTTCTTCTCCTCTTCTTTCTTTATCTGTTGTGGAGATCTCTCATTTCCTGTAGGCCCCGATGTTAATTTCATAGTGGAGCTCGGGGCTTAGAGTGGGAATCTGTTGGATGGAAAAGTGGGGGAACATGTGGTCGTAAAGTGTGGGGGTATTTGGGTTCAAGCCAACATCAACCTCTCTCAACGATGTCTGTGTTGTTGTTTTGCTAGTGTGGATTTTTGTTTTCTGTCTGCCATCACACTCACCTCAACACGTAGGTCCAATTTGCTCTATGTTGGCTAAATGCATGCTCTACCAGGGTGGCTGCAGAAATCACATTTTACAAATAAAATGAGATCGTGCATCACTTAAACATGGTTCTCAAACTTGTCACCCAAAGACCGCCATTAGAACTGTAGCTTCCCCCTCAATCCGCCCAAAATCTGCTGTATATTGGATTGCCTCAACATTTCAGATTGACAAACGTGGAGTTATTCCAACGCACACAACTTAAAAAGCCATTTACCAAGGAAATAGAACAGAAGATAAAATCTTTCAGACGGTTTTGACTATAATAATGACTGTAATAAAAAAAAAAACCTAAAATACAATGATAAAAATTTTAATAATACTAAACAATACAAAATAATGAAAAACTGTATAAGATAAATGTATTTAAATTTTTAATAACAGAAAAAAATATAAAAAGTAAAATACGAGCGATGAAAAAAATTCTATATTATAGAAATAGAATAAATACTTACAATAGATTTGATATCGAGTTTGAAAATAAAAATAAGGGAAAAAATATGACACAATGATACAAAAAATTGAAATCAATAAATGTAATATAAGATGAATGCGTATATATATTTTTAGTCACGGAAAAATATAAAAAAGTAAAATACAAATTAAAATATAACCTAAAAAATCATTAAAAAAATGAAAAAATATTCAAAGAAAGGTATGCAAATATATACACACAGTATAGGTAAATATAAAATATTAACATGCAATGTAAGATAAATGTATTTATATTTGTAGTAATAGAAAACACAGAAAAACATCTAATACATATGATAGAAATCATAGAACATATACATTTAAGCCATAAATATTATAACTTTATAAATAATAATAATTGTAATAGTTTTTAGTTTTAGTTTAATTTTAGTATATATTTACCATATTGTTCACTTTAGCTCATACTAGTACCATAGGGAAAAGAATGGGTGCAGCACTAAGTTAGATTTGTTGTTTGTTTTGGTTTCTTTTCAGCATCTACTATTATTTCATATTTGGCCACTAACTTGAATTGAACAATTGAAATTAAGACCAATGTAGCCCAAGAGCTGCAGGGTTGACACAAATCTTTATCAAAAAGAATACATTTGAGAAAAAAGCAAGTCGAAGTAAGATCATTACGACGTGGTAGTTATGATGACCTTGTGAAGTCGTGGGCCTCAAAGGCACTGATGAATCACAAGAAGGTCGAGAGCTAATTTGTCTTTTTTAGTGTCTGTTCAGTGTGTTGATGGTGTCATGCACAGATGCCAAATAGCTGTGGCACATGGGTAATTTCTGCTCCTCACTTCCTTTCTCCTGTGGGTGACACACACAGAGACCTTGTAGACGTGAACAGCTGCAGCCTTCAGCTTTCACTTCCCCTTCTATGAAACCACACGTGTGTCTGTTACCATAACAAGTTCCTCCAAACGTGGCCTCTAATGCCCTTTGTAGACCCAACACCCCCACCCTCCTACGTACATGCCCATGTGCCTTCTTGCATGCTTACATGTAGAAGTACTGTATATAGAAAGCTGCTGTACCGTAAGTCACTGAAGTTCTACAGCGTAACATTTGATTTAGTTGTACGACATTGACAAAGGACATGAAAGAATGAAATACAATACTCACGCCTCATTGCCAAACAATTACAATAACAACATTTTAAAAACCTATAGATACTGTAATAACCTTTTTAACTAATATATAATGGGGTTAAAAGAAGTGAATAATTCAGAATACAGTAAATATTAAATATGTATTAAATAATAATAAACATTATTATTCTATCAATTATATATATATTATCAAAACAGCAGTTATACCGTGCAATGAAAATCTTATTCTGTTCATTCTCCCAAGAAAAGAAAGAAAACACAAGAAAGAATAAGAACATAAGAAACATAAACACATAAACATATATACCAATAAATTAAGCAACAACAACAGAAGAGACATTAATACAGATAAATAATACAAATAAATAAATAAATAAATAAATAAAGTGCTATGAGTGTGTGCGTGTGTTGCGTGCGGCGTGTGCGAGTGCTTCGTATATGTATATTATTAAAAAATATATACCGTAAGTAGTTTTTTTTCACTAGTACGAATCTCAGTACCAAATAGGGACAGTAAAAAAAAAAAAGAATATAAACACATTTTTAACTGATAAACATGTAAATTTAAATAATAATGAAATAATAATTACAGAAAAAGTAAAGTACTTAAAGTAAAATCAAGTCAAATACATTAAGAAAATATAAAAGCATGACATTAAGGACATAAATAGAGTTATGGTACCAATAGAATAGTACCGATGTCAGCGTCAAGCCAGTACAATACACGTCATTTTAAAAAGATGTATTATTTTTACTCATAAATATCCATCCATCCATTTTCTATGCCGCTTATCCAAATTATGCTGGAGCCTATCCCAGCAGAGTTCGGACGAGAGGCGTGGTACACCCTGGACTGGTCGTCAGCCAATGGCAGGGCACATAAAGACAAACAACCATTCACACTCACATTCATACCTATGGACAATTTAGAGTCTCCAATTAACCTGACATGCATGTTTTTGGAATGTGGGAGGAAACCGGAGTACCCGGAAAAAACCCGATCTCCTGACTGTGTGGCCAACATGCTAACCACTCAACCACCGTGCGGCCCCTCATAAATATCTAAATGCAAATTTTAAAAAGTATTTAAAAGTAATAAAATACTTTGTGGTATAATTTTTTTAGTAAAAATTAAATATTATATCAATATTTAAAATTTTATAAATAAAAAATGATATCTATTATATAAAAATCTCAAAAATAGAGTTACGTTACTAATAGTATTGTACAAATGTCAGCGACCAGCCAGTACAATAAAACTAATTTGAAAAAAACCCCAATATTTTAACTAATAAATAAGTAAAGACCAAGAGACCAAGAGTGATTCAGAAGACCCTTATGAATAAACACACGAGGAGAGACCGCACCTCGCCCGGAAGTGGGATACCGGGGCCTCACCCTGGAGCCAGGCCTGGGGGAGGGGCTCGCAGGCGAGCGTCTGGTGGTCGGGCTTTCACCCGTGGGACCCGGCCGGGCTCAGCCCGAAGAAGCCACACGGGATCTCCCCCCCGTAGACCCACCACCTGCGGGGGCAAGCATAAGGGTCCGGTGCATTGCGTTTTGGGTGGCGGTCGAGGGCGGGCACCTAGGCGACCTGGTCTTCGGCGGCCAAATCTGGTTCTTGGGACATGGAACGTCACTTCTCTGGCGGGGAAGGAGCCCGAACTTGTGAGAGAGGTTGAGACATTCCGACTAGATATAGTCGGACTCACCTCGACCCACAGTTTGGGTTCTGGATCCAAACTCCTCGAGAGGGGCTGGACCTTGTTCTACTCTGGAGTTGCTGCAGGGAAGAGGCGGCGAGCTGGTGTGGGCTTATTAATAGCCCCCCGGCTCGGTGCCTCTGTGTTGGAGTCATCCCCGGTAAACGAGAGGGTCATTTCCCTATGCCTTCGGGTTGGGGAAAGGGTCCTGACTGTCGTTTGCCAAACGGCAGTTCAGAGTACCCAGCCTTCCTGGAGTCCATCAGAGGGGTGCTGGAGAGCACCCCAACTGGTGACTCTGTCGTTTTGCTGGGAGACTTCAACGCCCATGTGGGCAATGACAGTGTGACCTGGAGGGGCGTGATTGGGAGGAACGGCCACCCCGATCTGAACCCGTGCGGTGTGATGTTGTTGGACTTCTGTGCGAACCACAGTTTGTCCATCACAAACACCATGTTCCAGCATAAGGATGTCCATAAGTGCACATGGCACCAGGACACCCTAGGCCGCAGGTCTATGATCGACTTTGTAGTCGTATCATCAGACCTGCGTCCGCATGTTTTGGACACACGGGTAAAGAGAGGGGCTGAGCTGTCAACTGATCACCACCTGGTGATGAGTTGGATTAGATGGCGGGGGAGGATGCCGGACAGACCCGGGAGACCCAAACGTGTAGTGAGGGTGTGCTGGGAACGTTTGGCAGAGTCTCCTGTTCGTCGAGTCTTCAGCTCTCACCTCCGGCAGAGCTTCTCCTCCATCCCGGGGGAGGACGAGGATATCGAGTCCGAATGGGCTCTATTCCGTGCCTCCATTGCTGAGGCAGCCGATCGGAGCTGCGGCCGCAAGGTGGTCGGTGCCAGTCGTGGCGGCAAGCCCCGAACCCGATGGTGGACACCAGAGGTCAGGGCTGCCGTCAAGCTGAAGAAGGAGTCCTATCGAGCATGGATGGCTTGTGGGACTCCTGAAGCAGCTGACGGGTACCGGCAGGCCAAGCGGCACGTGGCTTCGGCGGTGGTCGAGGCAAAAACTCGGGTGTGGGAGGAGTTCGGTGAGGCCATGGAACACGACTTTCGGTCGGCCTCGAAGAGGTTCTGGCAAACCGTCCGGCGCCTCAGAAAGGGGAAGCAGTGCCCGGTCCACACTGTTTACAGTGGGGACGGGAGCCTGCTGACCTCGACTGAGGATATAGTTGGGCGGTGGAAGGAATACTTTGAGGCCCTTCTCAATCCCACTGACATACCTTCCCTAGAGGAAGCAGAGACTGAGGATACGAACGTGGACAGTTCCATCACCGTGGCTGAGGTATCTGGGGTAGTCAAAATGCTCCCCAGTGGCAAAGCTCCGGGGGTGGACGAGTTTCACCCTGAATTCCTCAAGGCTTTGGATGTTGCGGGACTGTCTTGGCTGACACGTCTCTTCAACATTGCGTGGAAGTCGGGAACAGTACCTCTGGATTGGCAGACTGGGGTGGTGGTCCCCCTTTTCAAGAAGGGTGACCGGAGGGTGTGTTCCAACTATAGGGGGATCACACTCCTCAGCCTCCCTGGGAAAGTCTATTCCAGGGTGCTGGAGAGAAGGGTACGACCGTTAATCGAACCTCGGCTACAGGAGGTGCAATGTGGTTTTCGTCCTGGTCGCGGAACACTGGACCAGCTCTACACCCTTGCAAGGGTCCTGGAGGGTACTTGGGAGTTTGCCCAACCGGTCTACATGTGCTTTGTGGACCTGGAAAAGGCATTCGACCGTGTCCCTCGCGGTGTCCTGTGGGGGGTGCTCCGGGAGTATGGGATTGGTGGCGCGCTACTACGTGCCATTCAGTCCTTGTACAACCGGAGCAGGAGCCTGGTTCGCATTGCCAGTAGTAAGTCAAGCCTGTTTCCGGTGAACTTTGGCCTCCGCCAAGGCTGCCCTTTGTCACCGATTCTGTTCATAATTTTCATGGACAGAATTTCTAGGCGCAGCCAAGGTGTCGAGGGAGTCCAGTTCGGGGGCACTAGGATCTCATCTCTGCTATTTGCAGACGATGTGGTCCTGATGGCCTCATCGAGCTGTGACCTGCAGCGTTTACTGGGACGGTTTGCATCTGAGTGTGAAGCTTCTGGGATGAGACTCAGCACCTCCAAATCCGAGGCCATGGTTCTCAGTCGGAAAAGGGTGGATTGCTCCCTCCGGGTTGGGAATGAGGTCCTGCCCCAGGTGGAGGAGTTCAAGTATCTCGGGGTCTTGTTCACGAGTGAGGGAAGGTTGGAGCGTGAGGTCGATAGGCGGATCGGTGCAGCGTCTGCAGTAATGCGGTCGCTGTGCCGGACCGTCGTGGTGAAGAGAGAGCTGAGCCAGAAGGCAAAGCTCTCAATTTACCGATCGATCTATGTTCCCACCCTCACCTATGGTCATGAGCTTTGGGTCATGACCGAAAGAACGAGATCGCGGACACAAGCGGCTGAAATGAGTTTTCTTCGTAGGGTAGCGGGACTCACCCTAAGAGACAGGGTGAGGAGCTCGGTTATCCGAGAGGAGCTCAGAGTAGAGCCGCTGCTCCTTCACATCGAGAGGAGCCAGCTGAGGTGGCTCGGGTATCTAGTCCGGATGCCTCCCGGACGCCTCCCTGGTGAGGTGTTTCGGGCATGCCCAGCCGGGAGAAGGCCCCGGGGAAGACCTAGGACACGCTGGAGGGATTATGTCTCACAGCTGGCCTGGGAACGCCTCGGTGTCCTCCCGGTGGAGCTGGAGGAGGTGGTCGGGGACCGGGAAGTCTGGGCTTCCCTACTGAGACTGCTGCCCCCGCGACCCGGACCCGGATAAGCGGAGGAAAATGGAATGGAATGGAAATAAGTAAAGACAAATAAAACAAAAATTATATATTTTTAAAAGTAATTATATTTTAAATAATATAACATTTAAAAACTAAGTAAAAATAAATATGAACTCAATAAACAAATAAAAGATACAGTTACAGTACTGATCGTATTGTAGCAATGTGGGCGGCAAGCAAGTACAATAAAACAAATATGAAAAAAAAGTAATATGCAAATAAAATAATATATATGTATATATACAGTATATGATATGTATTTGTAATTAAACAATTTCAAATACATTTTAAATTAAATATGATATAATATTTAATAACTCTTAAATATAAATTGATATATATTGATATGTTTTAGATATATATATATATATATATATATATATATATACTGTGTATATATATATAAATAAAATAAGATATCAATAATAATGTATCAATAACACTGAAAAGCCACAGCACAACTGTACGCCATTATGTAGATCATCATGATTGAGAAATAATTTAGTAGAAAGTTGTACAAAAATTATTGCATTTTGCAAGTATTATGTTTGACCTGGATTATTTTGTAAACTATCATTCAGTCAATCCACACACACGGCGCATAGTGCAACAAAATAATACATAATAATATGAAAATACAGCAAAAAAAGTAATAAAACACTTAAAAAACTGCAAAAAAGTCCCAAAAATTGCAAATATGTCTTGATAAAAATGCTATATTTTGCATGTATTTTACATAAATAAAGAGAGAACAGGTTCAATATTTCTATACTTGAACAGACAAGTTTTTCATCATCGATGGTGGCGTCAAAACCTAATTTTCTGTATGCAGAACTCGCATTGCTGTAATTTTGCCTTTGAATGTAGATGCACCACTTTTACTTACTCCAAACACACACGCACGCGCACGCACGCACACATGCATACACACACACACACACACACACTCACTGAGAGGAGCCAGTCCAGACAGAGTGGCATCGCGTGACTGAGGCTTCACACCTCTCTTTCTCTCTTTCACCCAGTGAGAGCATGAAAATCCCTCATGCACAGTCATGTGAGAAGTGTGTGTGTGTGTGTGTGTGTGTGTGTGTGTGTGTGTCTGTCTGTCTGGCAGGCTGGGGCTCAAGCTCACTGTGACCTTGTTTGGCCTCTCTATTTGTCATTTACACACTAACAGTACAGTGTGCACGCACTTGCAGAAATAGCTGCAGCCGCGTGTTCCTTCACACGGCGCTCGCTGGTTTGTCAGCAGACAACATGTCCATCCAAATTAATTGTTTGTTGACTTCACTGCTTTAGTTTATGTGCAAACTGGCCAGCTACAACCCTTTATAGTGTGCTATTCTAGCCTCTCTGTGACATTTTGATTGTCTCTGGTGGCTTTCCTCTTGGGCTTCAGGTTGAAGTGATGCAATATGAAGGTGTGGGCTGTTAATGCTAAGCAATCGCTCTTGAATGATCTCACTAGAAGTATCTTGTTTTCTTCTTTTACCCACAGACTCGCTATTATAATGGCTAGCCAGTGGCCAGATGGTCCACTGAGCTGTTCCCAGGCTTGACCATGGCTGCATGCCACTCTTTGCCATGGTGTTGGGGTTTCCCAGGATGCACTAATAAATGTTGTTATTCCCAGGGTAATGTGTAAAATTGCTGTGCACAGCTGGCACAGAAAGATGCTATGTAGTGACTGGTGCTTAGAAGGAGTGCGGATCAGTTACTTTGGTACCGCTCACAACAGCTGATGATCATTTTATCTGTGTTTACACAGAAGAGTCCAACTGATCAGGCATTTAGCTGGCTGTACCTTTTGCACAGAACTCAACTGTGATATCGCCCTAACTGTGTGCCTTTTCACACAGTGAATTCATTGGTTAATAGATTTGTTTACATTTTCATGCGGATGCTAATTCTAACGGTCTAATTTTACAGCTGAATTACAACTGAAAATGTTGTGGTTTTAGTGCCTGGTTCCCTAGTCAACTCGCAACCCGCCCGACATAGCCATGACAGTATTATTATAGTATTACTATCATCCTTACTCTGTGGATACTCGAAAACAAGCTTAATCTAATAACTGCAAGCTAAAAACAGCTATCCACATTTTTGGCTTCCGATCTGATCTCAACTTTAAATTTTGACTCCCTTCTCAGGTTTTTAGTCAGCAAGAAAACCATGTATTAACAGCCCCTTGAGCCACTTTTTCACAAAGCGGTACAGCTCAATTAGTGTAGAATATGAGTCAAAAGTGTGGACACACCTCATTTCTTAACATGTTAAACGATGTCCAAACTTTTGACTCGTACTGTACATGCAATAATCTTGCATACTGTGCATGCGAAATGCTGCCTTGCAAAAACAATTGAAATTGGTATAATATTAGGGATGTCCGATATTGGCTTTTTTGCTGATAACCGATATACCGATATTGTCCAACTCTCAATTTCCGATTCCGATATCAACTGATACCAATACCGATATGTTTAACATCACATATCTTTTTCTTGAGTAAAATTGTTGTGAAGTAAGAATACTCTTAAATGAGTACCGTTGTTTGGTTGGCTACTCCACCCATCTCTGAGTAGATAATTCATGTATTACATTCTTTATATAATACATTTGTGTTTTTTGTGACTTGATTTATGTTATTTTTTGGAAAGATTTAGTTTATTTTTAGTTAAAGGGGTATCGTTTGAATTTGCTGATTAATTTTGATTGATAACTTTCATTTTCTTATTTTATATATGTATATACCTGTATACTTTGTGTGGTTTTTCGGCAGTGCTTTGTGCTCTTGCTCTATAGCTGATGTAATGTGAACGACTACTGTGACTCCTGTGTGGGATCAATAAAGTTCTAAGCTGAGCCATCTGAGAAGATCAAATACATTGTTTTTGTTGCCTAACTGTTTCCCAAGTATATTAGTGCGTGTGGGAATGTATAAACGAGAGGAATTAGGTTAAATTTCTTTGTAGAAAGGCGGTTTTATGAAGTACATTTCCTTGCATTTACTTAAAGCGCAGCCTTGCCACATCCAATATGGCGGTGACGTTGACAAACAGCTCAGCGAAGCGGCGTCTACGTATGTAGTTTTGACAGCAACGCTTCCTGTTTCCCAGCGTGCTTTGCTGCGCTGTTGTTGTAAATAGACGCTAAGTTACATGTTTAGAGTGCACATAGTTGTCGGTTATTCCGCATTATGCGTTGGTAGTGTCTTATCTGTTGTTATCTACCTATTACCTTGCTGTGTGATGTTTTTTTTTAGCTCTTTTTAAAAAACAGTGAGTAAGACTAGTGTGTGGAATGTTAACCCCCCACGATTTCGAAGGTGTTGGAAAGTTCATTGTGAGCATTTTTGTTACCTTATTCTCACAAACTTGTGAGCAGCACAGTATTCAAATGCAGCAAATTCAGCAGTGTGGCAAATTTGCGACCTTGGCGTTAAAAGCTTTTATTGTAGGGAAAAAAAACATCCCGATGTTGGCCGATATCACGTTTTTATGCCAGTAATGGGCCGATAATATCGAACATATATATGCTATATAACATGCATTCCAGACCAGTAGTAGGTTATGGTGCTAATGTAACGAAACAACAAACTTTGCGGCGTTGGTTCGGGCTGTAGTCAAAGTGTCTGAAATGATCAAAGTAGTCATTTTCCAAAACATTTTGAAAATTGTGTAACGCCTGTCCTCTTGACTTTTCCTACAGGTAATCCTAATATGGCTTGTGTTTCCTTACTCGCATGTAACTCATCAGTACCTTTCAATAATAACCAACAGAAGAAAGAGAAGAGTATTCAGTGTGTATTTTAAATGGTGCCTTGTATTTTCCATACCATTCAATTTCTACCTTTTAACCGTGAAATAACAAATCTCTGTCGACCAATCAACAGACAGCAGTGTGTTTAGCCCCATGCCACACTATCTTCCAATACTGTACGACTGTAGCCAATGAAAAGTGTTCTGGAAAGTGGGAGAGTACGGTTATTTTAGTACTGTTTTGGTGGGATGACGGTGGGGGTAGTGGGCAAAGGCATGTCTGGGGATGGGTGGGGGCAGAGGGGTGGGGTGCCAGCTGTGTGGGATCACTTTCAGGATTGTAAACACGGCGAGGGGTGGGGGAGGAGGGGGACACCCCGGACTCCCCAGCACTGAAAGGTGGCCCTTTTGAAATAGTTGAGCCTGTGGGTGCGCCATTAGCCCCCACCGCCCCACCCCCAAACCCCCCTCCTTTCCTCTTGGTGTTTCCTGTTGAGCTGGCTAGACTCTTTGACAGATTTACAACTCTGGGGTCAAAGTTTTCTGACAGCAGCAGATAAATCTTACACCGACCCCCCCCCGCCCCCTTCCCTGCTTCGCCCTCACCTGATAAAAAGACACACAGCCGCCCACCGCCCCCACTAACACATCCTTTCATGTGTCATGTGCCTTTTTGTAGAAGTTGTGTGTACACCTATACGTGCAGGAACATATGTATGAGGAGGCCGGCGTTTATGTGTTTGGAGAGAAAGGGGGGGGTGCCAACCAAAAATGCATGTGTGGAGGGTTAGGGGCTTGTTTTGCAGCTCACAGAAAGAATGCAGGATATTGTTCTTCAACCATAAAGACAGGCTCTTCTCTTTTGGCCCTTTTGTGGAGGACATATTTAAGGTCCCACCCTTGATTACTGACGAGCAGGAGGTTGCTTCACCCCCACCAGCAAGACATAATTCATGTTTTCTTCCTCCACTTTCCATCTTTTCTCCCACTTTCTTGCGCTGTATGTGCTCTGAACGCACTCTAGAGGCGCCAAGAGAAGTATTGGCTTTAATTTGTTTTGGGGTGTGAGGAAAGATAATAGCACTTTGCAGTCTCTAGCCAAATCACATGATCCCCCCCCACATTTGTTCCAGTAAAATTTTATTTATCATTCATCACATCGACACATTGACCCCCCCCCCGTTGCTGATAAGGTAAGATCTGGATTGGTGGGCTTGTGCGAAGATGAATGATGCGCTCGGAAGTTGACTGTTTTTTAGGTTTTGGTTGGGATTAGGAACATTTTCTTTTTTTTTTGCCTTTCAAGACCCCCCGTGATTGATGAAAAAAACGCAAATAATGAACACGCCCATTAAAAAACACACGAAAAAGCTATTTTTGTTACTCTAAACCCTATAATATGTCTCTTAGGCATTAAACACATTTTATTTTTCAGTTTTACACATTATGAAACAATTGCTACTTGTATACTGTACAATGTACAGTATTGAACATACAAAACATACAGTTACACAGCATCGCACCTTGTCAAAGCATCTTCCTGCTGGAAAACATTGAGTGAATGACCTCGTGAGACAGTGCCCTCTGCTGGATTCATAACTGTAGCGTTTTTTTTGCCCCCTGCTGATAGCGCCATCAAACCACTGTCTATTGAAAATCTATGATTTGCAATTTAAAGCAGAGAAAAGAAAATATGCTGGGATCAACTTTGTATAAGTAACATTTTATATTTTAAAAATATAATTAGATAAAAATTTAGGCCCTTCTCAATCCCACTGACATACCTTCCATAGAGGAAGCAGAGTCAGAGCACACGAACGCGGACAGTTCCATCACCGTGGCAGAAATATCTGGGGTAGTCAAAACGCTCCCCAGTGGCAAAGCTCCGGGGGTGGACGAGTTTCGCCCTGAATTCCTCAAGGCTCTGGATGTTGAGGGACTGTCTCTGCTGACACGTCTCTTCGACATTGCGTGGAAGTCGGGAACAGTACCTCTGGATTGGCAGACTGGGGTGGTGGTCCCCCTTTTCAAGAAGGGTGACTGGAGGGTGTGTTCCAACTATAGGGGGATCACACTCCTCAGCCTCCCTGGGAAAGTCTATTCCAGGGTGCTGGTGAGAAGGGTACGACCGTTAGTCGAACCTTGGCTACAGGAGGTGCAATGTGGTTTTCGTCCTGGTCGCAGAATCCTTGCAAGGGTGCTGGAGGGTACTTGGGAGTTTGTCCAACCGGTCTACATGTGCTTTGTGGACATGGAAAAGGCATTAGACCGTGTCCCTCGCGGTGTCCTGTGGGGGGTGCTCCAGGAGTATGGGATTGGTGGCACGCTACTACGTGCCATTCAGTCCTTGTACAACCGGAGCACGAGCCTGGTTCACATTGCCAGCAGTAAGTCAAGCCTGTTTCCGGTGAAAGTTGGCCTCCGCCAAGTCTGCCCTTTGTCACCGATTCTGTTCATAATTTTAGCTGGAAGGCAAAGCTCTCAATTTACCGGTCGATCTATGTTCCCATCCTCACCTATGGTCATGAGCTTTGGTTCGTGACCGAGAGAACGAGATTGGGGATACAAGCGGCTGAAATGAGTTTCCTCCGTAGGGTAGCTGGACTCCCTAAGAGATAGGAGCTCAGAGAGGAGCTCAGTTATCCAGGAGGGGCTCAGAGAAGAGCCGCTGCTCCTTCACATCGAGAGGAGCCATGTGAGGTAGCTCGGGCATCTAATCTGGACGCTTCCCTGGTGAGGTGTTCCGGGCATGCCCAGTCGGGAGAAGGACCCGGGGCAGACCTAGGACACGCTGGAGGGATTATGTCTCACAGCTGCCCTGGGAACGTCGGGGACCGGGATGTCTGGGCTTTCGTACTGAGACTGCTGCCCCTGTGACCCAGAGGTGGAGGGAAATGGATAGATGGATGGATTAGGCCAAAATCCATCATTTATATTCAACATTTTTGTCATTTTAATAAACTATATATACAGTCATGGAAAAACATGATTTTCTTGTTCATTTTTAATGCCTGATACAACTAAAGGTGCCTTTGTTTGGACAAATATAACAATGACAACAAAAATAGCTCGTAAGAGTTACATTTTTTGGCAGTACAATGCTATAGCTATTCATGTAAGAACTTAAGTGATTTTGGTTATTATCAAGAAAACCATGGAAGTTGCTAGATATCAGCTCTTAAATTCAACTCTTATGAGCTATATTTGTTATCATTATTATATTTGTCCTAACAAATGTACCTTTAGTTGTATCAGACATTACAATGGATCAATAAACAGAAGAAACAAGGCTGGTCTAATCATTTTATCCATGACTGTATATTTCACATCATATCACGAGTCATAATATTACTACTCACAATGGGCCACATTCACGAACATCTTCTTAAAAGTCTTCTTAAGAAATGTACTTAAGAAGGCACGGGTTGGAAAATGCGCCACATTCACGACACGTTCTTAAGTAGGAATAATCGTTCGCACCGGTGTTCTTAGGTTGATGAATGCCAACTGCGATGCCCGTGCATGTAAGGCCTAATTTGCATAGGTCACCGCCTATTATTTCCTATATAAGGTAAAAAATGTGCCGTGCGCAACGGGCAGCTGGAGGCGGAGATGGCAACGCGCAAGGGCAAGACTGAGGAGCAGCTGGACAACAAACAGAAGAAAAACTTCAATTCTACTGAAATAGAGGTGCTTTTACAAGGAGTGAGCGAACACAAGACCACCTTATTTTCACGTGTATCCACCGGTCATCAGGCCATCCAAAAAGAGTCGGCATGTAGCACCATTGCAGGAAACATAAATGCCGTTTCCACGGAGAAACGCGCCACCGCAGAGGTTAAAAAGAAGTGGTTTGACTTAAAATCAGAGTCAAAAAAAAAGATTGGACTTCACCGGAGGGATCTGGAGGAAACGGGAGGTGGGCCATCAATCAGAAACCAAACCATTTCGGAAACTCTAGAAAATATTTACACAATCATGATGGAAAAATAAAGTTAAAATACATAGTTTGTGTGTGCCAATTTCTTTTTTCTGTGGTTACATTTGATTAGACGCTGCCTAATTAATACAGCAGCCCCGTGCTCTGGCTCAAGACGTGGCTGGGGGCGCATGTCGTTATCTGGGGGTGCTACGTGCGCAATAGACACACCACGTTTCATTGCGATGTTATTCTGATGATCCTGCACACCTGCAAGAACAGAGAGGGAAGCCTGAAGCCTGAAGCGGGACATCAAATATTCGTGGCTTTCAGCAAATAAATCTAATGGTCCCTTTACATTCTCTCTCTGCGCAGCGCACGTCCAGCCAGCCTTTTTTTTTTGATGAATTGGGATTTGAATATATAATAATCCATGGAGTATATTTTAGTTGTTTTGATGATAAATAATTGTTGGGATATTTTATTTGCACTACATTGTTTGGGATCAGGTTGCAAAATCCATCATGAGGGCGATTGCGCATTGAAAGTGCAAGCTTTGCTTGTGCGTAAGAGTCCTCCTGAGCGTTCGTAGAATTTGTTCTTAGATCTAAGAACTGTGAGTTAAGAACACGTTTCGTGAATGCCAAAAATCTTCGTAAGAAGGCTTTCAGAACACATTTGTGCGTTTTGTGAATGAGGCCCAATATTATCAGAAAACAGTTGTAATTACCAAAAGAATAAAACCATGCTATTATTAGGAAATATCATTTTATTAGTGTTACTGCATAATATCACAAGAATAATTGGAATGGATGGATTCATGGAATGGATGGATTCATGGATGAATACAAGCTATTATTAGTCAAAAATATGCATATTTAAGCACATTTTACGTATTTTTTGCCTAAATTAACCATTTTAAGCACAAACATAGCTAAATGAACTAAAATACAAATATAAGGCATTCAGAAGACTCATTCAAAAGCGTAGAGCCATGTAGTATTCTACACTGGTCACTAGGTGTCAGTAATGTTCCTTTAATGTTTGATGAGGCACACAAGCAGTCAGCTTTTATTGCAGTTTTGAATTATCTCACAATAGGCACAATAATAACAACATAATCATCATTGTAATAATAGTCATAATAATAACACCGACTACTGCTGCAGCCGTAATCCATTCCAAGCTAAAACTCAACTATGAAACCTTGACATCACCTTCCTTTCCTCCACATGTCATAAATGGCTTGTTTACTTTTGTTATGTCTACAATAATGGGTATTACGTGTGTAATGTGACTATACGGGTGTTATTTCATGTCTAGAGGGCTCTAATAATGTTAAAAACCATATTTAGAAGGTCGTAAACAATTATTTATGCTCTCACGATGAAAATATTTGATTTATAAATAAGGAAAATTCACTTATCATGGTCAGGTCTGGAACCAATTAACCGCGTATAGAAAATGTGACGATAATGAATTTGTCAAATAACGTCAGAATATTGCAAAAGTCATAATTTTATGAGCTTAATAGTCATTTTAATCATGATATTATATAAATTGTCATTTCCAGATGTATAAATGTAATACCTCATGAGTAAAGTCAGACTATTATAAGAAAATAGTCATAATTTTATGAGTAACATTGTAATATTACGGGAAAATTTAAATGCATTTGTAACATAACAGAAAAATGGAAATACAAAATAAAATCATATTACAGCTGCAAGCTCAAGTATAACTAGAAAAAAACCCTTAATTTTACAAAAATAAAAAAATGACATTTGATGAAAAAAGTTGTTTTCCCCTCTTCACACACCGAAGGGGGGCCTTGCTTGTAGGTCATATGAAATTGGTGCCGTCCTTGCGTAGGATAATAACCTGCATACATCACATGCACTTTACTGTATGAAGAGGGACCTTGGTTCAGCCTTGCTGTGTGCACTGCATATCCTTCACACTGCTGTTTTATTAAATGAACAACACACTTTTCCTCGCAACCTTGCAAATCACCGCCTCATTTCCTGTCATTTTAAAGCTAACAGTCAAATCATATCCTGTTTATATACACCCTGGAACGGCGGACATCCCCCACTACACGCACATTTTCCTTCGATGGGGCTCGATCGATAGGCGTGATTGATTGGCCGGTGCACTGCGGACAGCCAGCGTTGATCAATGTTAGCTTGGCTGACGGCCGCAGGTCGTACATCACTGTCATAGAAATAAGTGTGAGTGAGTTTTATGTCATATCACTTGTGATAGATAGACATTTGCCGGCTTTTGTTCCACACAAAAGGTCAGATAAGAATGCTTATTAGGGAAAATAGCTGAGTTGAAACGAGTCCAGAAGATTGAAACAAACCGTGACAAAATATCTGGCCATCTATCTGGCTGGCTAGCTAGCTACAGTTTAGCCCGGGGGTGTCCAAACTTTTTCCACGGTGGGCCGCATACTGGAAAATGAAAGGATGCAAGGGCCACTTGGATATTTTGAGATATAAGTGAAAAAGTGGATTATTAGTATGAGCTTTGGTCTTTGCTCTTTGTTTCCCATTTTTGCTGTTGTTTTGTTGTTGTTTTTTCAACTTTCTTCTTCTCTTCTTCTTCCACAACCTAATTTTCCAAAAATTACAACTTTATTTTGTTTTGTTTGTTTTTCATACTGTTACAACTTTTTAAAAAAAGTTTCATTGTAAAATTGCGACTTTTTTTCTCAGTATAATACAACCTTTTTCCGTTAATATTTTGACTTTATTCTTCTAAAATTACAGCTGTTTTTTTCCATTTCTACGGGGAGTTTTTTTTCCAACTATTTGAACTTTCTTCTTGTAAATTTTCTTCTTATAATATTATGACCTTATTTCCATAATATTTTTACGTTATTTCCATGATATAACTTTTTCCCAACCTAATTTTCTAAAAATTACTATTTTATTTTGTTTTGTTTCTCATACTATTACGACTTTAAAAAAATTCACAAAACTTTTTTCTTTAAAATTTCCACTTGATACTACTAAATTACAGCATATGTTCAGGGTGTACCTGAAGTTAGCTGGGAAAGGCTCCGGCATACCCCCGCGACCCTGAGGACCAGTGGCATAGAAAATGAATGAATGAATATTACAATATTATTTTAATAAAATTATGACTTTTTCTCATTAAGTTGCAACTTTTTTCCCTTATGAGTTTGACTTTTTGTAAAATTTTTGCTGTTGTTTCTTTTCCCAACCTAATTTTATAAAAACTTTTCTTTTTTTTTGTCATAATTTTAGTATTTAAAAAAAAAAATCACTTTAGGCTAGTAAATTGATGTTATTTATCCTCATAATATTATGACACTATTCTTGTAAAATTATGACTTTTTCGCCTTAAATTACAACAATTTTCTCTTAATAATTTGACTTTATTTAATATTTTTCAGTTGTCAAATTTGACCACCTGTTTAGAACAGTAAAAATATGACAAATGGCCCCAAATCCTTTGACTTTTTGAGGATGTGGCAATCGGTGGAAAGGTTTGGACACCTGCGGCCTAAATGCTGTCACGTTATTAATCCATGGGTTGCCCAACACACACACACACACACCAGATATGTAGGCAAGTGCGTCAAATATTGCAAAAAATCACACGCCTTGTGAAACACTGCCTGTGCTGCAGCGTACAGTTTGTCAAGTGGTGACCTTGAATTCTTAAGAGGCCCCATGGCAGAGGTTTGCCCCTTAGTGCTCTTCACACGTCGGTGCTGCTGCGCCAAACAGTGCTAACGTAGCCAGAATAGAGCAGCTCACTAACACCGACAAGCACTAAAAAGCAAAAAAAATTAGCAAAATAGAGGAAAATTGAGGGTGGAATCATTGCATCTCCGGGGAAATCTTATCATAGTGAAGTGAGGGGAGGGAGAGAATGGGATGGTGGGATCTGAGGTATTGGGGGCTTAGGGGGATTAACAAATGAACAAACCTGTTGTCCTCTCTTCCTCTTCTGTTCTTTTTTTGCACACGAGACATGCTCTGAATATTATAGTCCTCATGTAACCTCTGTGGAGTTTTTATAGTGATCTACATTTCGCCAAGCTGTCTTAAAAACCTCTTGGCACCCTTCCCACTTCGATTTTTAAACCCTCTCCTCCTGTGTTTTCTCACAGATGAGGTAAAGATGGAAAGAAAAGACAGTTTGGTAGGATTTTCTTTCTTTTTTTTTTGCACTCAACAATTTATGTCACTCCCCATATGGTATTAGGCCACACTGAAAGAATAATACATTTTTTAAGAAAAAGTTATGTTACAAAAATGACATCATAATTTATACAATAAAGTCATATTATTACATGAAAAAAGATGGCATTTTTTAAACAATAGTTATAGAATTATGAGGACAGATTTGCCACATTATGAGGAAAACAATCTGACTATTTCAAAGATAAAATAATAATATTAGGAGAAAATAGTTGTAATTTTGAGAGAATAACATCACATTATTTTTACAATAAAGAAAAAAAGTCCAAGAATGATGAGAAAACATTTATAATCTAATTGGGAAAACATATGACAAAGAAATCCTAACTTTGCAAGACTAATGTCATAATTGTATTTTTTAGGATATTACAAGAATAAAATAATATGTACAAGTAACTTTATGAAATTCAAGTTACACAATTATGAGGATAAAGGCGTAATATGATCAGACAACCTTACAAGGTAAAAAAAGTTTTTTTCCAAAGAATATTATTATATTATGGGAATAAAGTCATTATATTGTTCAAAAACGTTTTGATTGTATGAAAATAAAGTCAAAGAATTCCAACAGTCCATTTGTAATATTAAAAAAGCGTGTCAGCAACAAAAAAAACTTTAATTTTACAGGCCTAACGTTGTAAAGTTTCAAGAAAACTTATAATATTACAAGGAAAAAGTGTCAATTTTACAATAATTAACTCATAGAAATACAAAAAAATATATGAGAAAGGTGTAGGAATGAAAAAACATTTCACAAGACTAATGTCACACGATAATATGATGAAAATAAAATAATGCGAGGAATTTTTATGAGGAAAAAAATGCACCATTTTAAACAATTAAGTATTCAAACTATGAGATTTAAGTCATATTACCAGAATGTGTTTTTATCACACTGTTATGTTTTCATTAAAATAAAGCAGATTTTTTAAAATCCTATTTTTTGCAACTTTTATCCACATAACCTTACAACGTTTTTTGTGTAATATTATTCTCCTAATAATTGTTTTACTTAATAACTTTAACTTTATATCGTATTACATTTTAACTCATAATTTTACTATATATGTGTCATTTTGGTGTAGCTCTAATACGCTGTCGTGTACTTCATTTGTGCTGTGTCACCCATAATATCATGTGACAGGCCAAGTTTCCAGTCCAACAAACCTGTGACAGGAAGTGAGAGGGAGAGTGAAGGGTAGGTAAAATATTTTCAGAACTAATGACATGCAGCCACTTCATCCACTCGCCCTCCTCCTCCCCTTCAGGGTTATCGTGTATGACTGATCGGGTGACCTTTGAGAGTCAACCTTGATGTTAACGTTGCATCATTTGTTTGGCGCCACGACGGCATTTGGAGAGGGAGCAACAAAATCCAGAAAGAGAGCATAGTCTGTAATCCTGAAACTAGGACAGTCACTGTCTAGAAACATGGAGTCATGTTCCCGTTTCCAGCGATTCCCTGGAGGAGTTCACTGTCCCCCGGCTGCTTTCACTGTCCTTCTGCTTTCTGTGTTAGCAGGTTGTGCTTTTATGAACGCTGAAGCTCTTGTGTGTTAAGGTGTTGCCCTGCTGCACTTCTTGGACAGTCTTTTCTATTCAAATATTTCCAGTCAGGTCCCTAAAGGCACCATATAAGCATTACCAGTAATCCATGGCTAAATATACTGTAGAGCATAATACATGCAGAAATGTATACATAATACACCTTGTCCTAATTAGGGACATTATGGGTGTCACAAGACAAGTACAATGAATAATGACAACGGGGCTCACTACATTCATGCTGTTGTTCTGTGGAACAAATGCACATAGGTGCTGTAACCAACGCACAGGGTGAACTCTCTTCATGCCTGTTTGGAGGCGAAAGAAGAAGAAAACAGACACGCATGCACGTGGCAATGCATTGAAGCCGGCAAAATTATTTAATTTATTACGTGATGAATTTATTTATTATCACCCCAGGCCTACTGCCCACAGTTTTTGGGGTTTTTTTTAAAGAGAAATCTTGTCACATTTTAATCTTGTGAGATCTTGTGACGCAAGATCTTGTGACACAACTAGGCTATGTAACACCAGAATTGAGTCAAAATGCGGCGCAATGCTTGGCTTCAACCAGCAGACGCACTTTTCATTCAGTAACAAACATGATCTAAAGCAGTGCTTCTCAACTGGTTTGGTTGTGGGACCCACTACCATCCCTCAGTGCCAAGCGGCGACTCAGATTGCGGAAATTTTTTAAGTCAAACTTCTCAAATATCTTATATTTAAAGGGACTGTTTGCAACACGACGTGAGCTGCAGGGGTGGGATGCTGTCCTCTCTTTATGGCGTGCTCTTCTCCAGCAGATATCTGCAGCTGTGTGTTGGACAGGCAGCACGTTAAGTCATCAGTGGCCTTCACCTCCCGCTGAAGGTTGACTAAGTCATCCATATGCATGGCACGCACCGTGTGGCGGCATAGCAAGTAAATACCACCAAAATGAATGTATTCCTATTTTTCTCCATCACTGTTTAAGCAAATGTAGTCACGGGTGTTTTTATACATGGTACTTTGGTCGGCTACAGCACAGTGCTTTTAAAGTCCAACTTCTTTTCCCATGATAATGTTATAAATAGTGCAGACAACATAAATCATTCATAATTTATGATACAACTGAAAACGCTGACCTGAACTGAAACGAAATAAATGTTTAACGACCTAGTCGACACAGCAACAAAGCTTGGGTTCTTTGTGGCAGCTCACTTGTTGCTAGGCAGAGTTTAGACCTCAGTCATAACTGCCCCACTGGCTAAGCAAAAATGATATGGACCGGAAATGGACTGGAAAATCAGACAGATGTGGCACTATAAGGATCTCGAGACCTCTTTAGACAGTATCGACATGAATTTCACAGTTCAATCAGCGCTCTGTATTAAATGCAAAATACATGACAATACAAGAGACAATGGCATCTAGTCTCCCTACCGA
The DNA here is from genome assembly GCF_027744805.1 of Dunckerocampus dactyliophorus. NCBI lineage: Eukaryota > Metazoa > Chordata > Actinopteri > Syngnathiformes > Syngnathidae > Dunckerocampus > Dunckerocampus dactyliophorus. The sequence continues at coordinate 37,574,040 of NC_072820.1, forward strand.
GGGACTACAATGATAGTGTGTGTATGCTCAAGGAAGGCTAGCTGGAATATTTTCAAACTTGTCAAAAGCTGCGGCTGATGCTCTGTGTATCGTCCATCTGTTTGGCTAGAGAAGCATTGGCTTGCAGAGGAGAACGCGGAGCCTTGTGTGGACCTCTGCCAACCTACCTACGCCTTCCCTCTGCCGACCCATTAGCATCATGTGGCGGCTGGCGCTGATCCAAGCAGGACAGTGTGACCTTAATCTGACTGCCTGTCACTGAGCTCCAAACACATCTGGTCAAGTCCAGATGCAATGGTCACGGCGGCCTCCTCCTCTCCTGTGTGCTCTGTGCCCTGTGGTGGGCGTGTTCACCCTGCATGTTGTAACAGCCTCCTTCCAATATGCAGGTTAGTAATAACTCAACTGATAAATGGAGATTAAAACTGGAGACGTCGTGTTACATTTAGCAATATTTTGGTGAGGGACATGGCAAAAGGTGAACTCAATTGATTTTTTTGTTGTTGTCCTTTTTAGAGCTCTCCAGTTCGGCAGCTTAATCATGCAGTGCATGTGTTTATGTGAGAAGTGCATGTTTATTTTGCCATACAATATTTGCTGTACAGGAGGTGAGTCTGGTACACTCTTCCTGTTCAGGTTGTGTTGCAGGTTTATGATTTCAGAGGTGGCTGAGAAGAAAGAAATAAAAAGTTTTGCAAAGAATTGCAACGGTCATGTAGCTATTGGTAGGGAGAGAGGGGGAGGTAAAATGCAGCAACGGATGGTGAGAGCAACCGTTTCATTGCCTGTTTGTGTAGTGCTGGATGGGCAGCTAAGTTTTGGATGCAGGAATTGCGGGGATCTACTTGTGGAGTCTGATGAAAAGAACCTGGCGATGGACATGGAGAGAGAAGTGGGCAGATCACACAGATGGACATGGCAGCAACTGCAAAAGCATCGCCACATGAACCTACAAGATCTACCCCACTCCCCAACCCCACTATATATAAATATACTGTATATATATACTGTATATATATACAGTATGTATATATACAGTGGTGTGAAAAAGTGTTTGCCCCCTTCCTGATTTCCGATTTTTTTTGCATGTTCGTCACACTTAAATGTTTCAGATCATCAAACAAATTGAAATATTCAAATAATGATATATTTAAAATGATATATTTAAATATATCATTTTACTTATTGTATTAGTCCAGATACTTTGCACTTTACTTTGTTCCTATATGGATGTTTGGGCCACATAAAAATTATTATTCAATTGGATTATTATTTATGAATTTATTAATACTAACCTGTCTTGCTTGTTCATAGTAGGAGATGCTATTTTATTGACACTTTCTATAACTTACAGTGGCGTGAAAAAGTGTTTGCCCCCTTCCTGATTTCCGATTTTTTTTGCATGTTCGTCACACTTAAATGTTTCAGATCATCAAACAAATTGAAATATTAGTCAATGTCAACACAACTCAACACACAATATAGTTTTTAAATGAAATAAGAGAGAGAAAAAAATCCAAACCTACATGGCCCTGTGTGATTGCCCCCTCTGTTAAAACATAACTGAAATTAATTAAGATCTATCAGTCTGGAAAAGGTTATAAAGCCATTTCTTAAGCTTTGGGACTCCAGCAAACCACAGTGAGAGCCATTCTCCACAAATGGCGAAAACATGGAACAGTGGTGAACCTTCCCAGGAGTGTCCGGCCAACCAAAATTACCCTAAGAGCGTAGCAACAACTCATTCAAGAGGTCACAAAAGACCCTACAACAACATCCAAAGAACTGCAGGCCTCACTTGCCTCAGTTACGGTCAGTGTTCATGACTCCACCTTAAGAAAGACACTGGGCTACTCGCTACCAAGAACGGCTACCAAGACGAAAACCACTACTGAACAAAAACAACAAAAAAGAGAAATCAGTAAGGGGGCAAACACTTTTTCACATCACTGTATCTATCTATCTATCTATCTATCTATCTATCTATCTATCTATCTATCTATCTATCTATCTATCTATCTATCTATCTATCTATACAGTATATATATATATATATAATTAATATACAGTATATACTGTATAAATCTGTAAATATATAGATAAATATATATATATAAACACACACACACACACACACCCATGCATATGTATTATTCCACATGTGTTCATTCATGCCTTCAGTGAGAAGCTTTAGAAATGGCTTTATAACCTTTTCCACACTGACAGATCTTAATCAATCTCCACATGTTTACATTTCATTTACGATGTAAACAGTCATGAAAATAAAGTTAACACGGTGTGTCCAATCTTTTGGCCTGTACTGTGTGTGTGTGTATATATATATATATATATATATATATATATATATATATATATATGCCAAGAAAAAAATATATACCATTTATATTTAAATTATTATATATATATATTTTTAAAATTTTGTACAAAGATTTTTGGTTGTTGGCGTCAACATTTCAGCTTTTTCTCATTGTGCCTTTTGCTCTATTTTTTATTTGCTTTTTATTTTATTTTCTATCTGCAGTGATGCAATGACAAATGCCGCAGATGGCCCCTAGGCCGCGCCTTGGCCACCCCTACGTTTGTGGCTCTTCTTCGGGATTGGGACTGTGGCGTCGACTCTTTGAGCAAACTACAACTCTATTTGGCTTGTTGGTTCAGTGTTGTGGGCGAGCAGTGGTGGTTGAGGAGACAGGGGCTGGTCAGTGAGCCCTAAAAAGAAAGATTTTTTTGGAGGTGCAGATCTATGGAGTTATATTTGTGCATTATTTCTGAGGTAGCAAAGGCAGATTTTGAGCCATATTAACATGCAATATCTACTGTTGTGTGTGCAAAGGCACATCGCTGCGCTCTGTCACTCCCTTTCTTTCTTTCTCTAAGCCTCTGCACGCTTGTCGTGCGCTTGTTGCCTGCGGGGCTTGCCTGGGCTTTTTTGTAGCCCAGTCACCTCCAGTCACGTATAACTTTCATCTACGGTAATCCTGACTCACCACCGTATGTAGATATCACTTCCTTTTTTGGGATGAGCATGCAATATACCATTAAGTCACGTTGTCAATGCTAAGTCACAACGAGGCCTGCTGAACATTTTAGCCCATGATATTTGATCTTTTTATGGACTTTTCCTGTGCTATTTGCAATTTTTACTGATGACATTTGAGTAAGTAGCATGTGCAAGTACCATGAATAAATATAGCTTATAATAAAGCCTGCAGGTTATAATCAGACTTTAAGGGGCAAGACAAGCCAGCTCAGTGTTAGATGATACTCGGCAATAACCTAAACCAGGAAGAGGTGTTGAAACCACCCATCCTGTGCGAAGGAATAGCTGCTGTTGCTTTACACGGAATGCCTACACTGGATACACAGGCACTGAGACAACATCATCTTGCACAGTTGAAGTGAATCACTTGACACAAGCACTCATGCGCCAATTATAACTGTGCTCTCTGCAACATACACAGCGACCTGATGAGCATATCAAGTGTGTCACTTCACAGTTTAGACTACTGCCGGAGGGTGGGAGCAGGATGTGTTTATGGAGTTTCCCTGCCAGCACATTGTGTGTTTGTGAGTGTGCCTGTTTTACCTGAACACTGACACCTCATTCTGTTGTCTTTTCACTAGGGTATAGAGTCGGTCCACACCCAGGACTGGATGCACATGAAGTGAACGCATGTGGCTGCGAGAGAAAGGGAAAGAGGAAGTATAAATTTGATGTGTGTGTGTGTTTTTTTTTTATCAGGGATTTGTGGAAAAGCTCAATGAGGTTGTTCATTTGTTTTTAAGCAAGGCTGTGTGAGAAACAAGTCTGAAAAAGTATGGGAGCATTTTGTATTTCCAATGAAAAGGGGTGGCAGTCTGTGAAGAAATTTAATATTCAAGGCCAGAAACTGCTTCTCTCGTCTCCTTTCTCCAACACGTTTTGCTTTTTACAGGCTTCCATTTCCACTAAATTAGTGCCCAGGGTTTTAATTGCAGTTTATGAAGCTCATTTATTGGTGCGGGAGTCTGCGTTTGTGTGATCTGACATCCAGCAAGGCAGGCCAAGTGCGCTCCAGACCTCCCTGTGGTTTTGCATTTCTTTTTTTTCACCCCTTTTTTTTTTTTTCCTCTTTACCCCCATCCTTTCTTTTAGCGCTACAATGTTACTGTGTTTTAACTGTACACGCTGCTGTTTTTATAGAGAATTAGCACGTCTCTACCCAGCGCCGGCTCTGTTGCCTTTAAATCAGGCCTCCCTTTGGTAAGCACCACGCTGACACGTGCCAGCAGCCACACATTTAACATACGGAAGCTAGGATTTAAACCATTGTCCAGTCAATATTGTTTTATTGCTCCAACGGCTGGGGAAGAATGGAAGCTGTCGATGACCAATGTTCATTCTACTTTCGCTCACTTTGCCCAAATTTCTCTTTCACTTCCCCTCTATCTCTTCCTGCATGGCATTTCGCCTTCACCCTGGGGGCTAATTAAAGCTTAATTACATTTGTTGGAATTGATTTGTGATTTAGTCTTTCCTCTGTTGTTCCAGCTCACTGGCCCCCGTAGAAATGTCATTAATGCGCCATTATTTTCACGGGCGGCCTAATTAAAGGGACATACTCCCTGGGTTTCCTCTGATGAGATGCTGGGAAGGGGGAAACGTTGGCATCTGGCACCCCAGTGATCCAAAATGGGAGACTCAGCGGTGGTGTAACTTAACCCTTGTGTATGTTGGAGGGTTGTGCATGCAATGAGGTTGCCAGGGGGTTGTTTGGAAAAGACGTCTAGTCATGTTTTATGGCAGGACATTATCATATGACATGGTTGTTTGGGATTGATGCCCAGGAGGGAGTCGTATTCATTGCTGCTTTCTGTTCATCTTTGCCAGCTTTAGCAGAAGCTAATATGGAAGCCAAGAGTACCGTAAGTCTCGCATATGGAGCCAGAGCACTTTCAGTCATTTGGTTTCGATTTAACATAAACACCCGAGGGAAAATGCGAACCCGGCTCAATTAAAAAAACAACACCCACCTGTGCTTCCAAAGCTCACTCATAAACAGACACATTTGCATAGAAAAGGTTGAAATCCAGATGTTGAACATGGGAAACATGTGGAGATACACACTAAATCTACTTTCTGTCTGATAGTGAAGACAAGTGCACTGGGGAATTCAATGCCTAGACTACATACCAGGAAAAGTACAGTATGATTCCAATTTTGCAAAGTTATAAATCACACATACAACCACATGCATTTCATTTTTACTATAAAGCAGTACAGTAATCCCTCGTTTGTTGTGGTTAATTGGTTCCATTGTGATAAGTACATTTCCGCGAACTACGATTCCTTATTTACAGTATATAGCAAATATTTTCCTAGTTAGAGCATAGAAAACCTGTGTTGTAACATTAGAGTAACTTTATTAGAGCCCACTACACATGAAATAACACCCCTATAGTCACCTTTACACTTTACACATATCCCAACATGTCTTTCAGTGGTTCTCCTGAATGCATGCAATTTGTATTTTAGTTCATTTAGCCATAGTTATGCTTGAAAATGCTCAATTTAGACAAAAAATATGTAAAATTGTGTCCAAATGTGCTGTACTACCGATACCAGCTCTTCATACTCTGAAATTGATTCTCAAAACAAAATAACAATTCTTTAATCATTTGAAGTCATGTTTGCCTGAAATGTTTGTTGAAACATTGACCAATCGTGAATGGTGCCATGTGTGAATTGTGAAGAAAGTTTTCATTTTTAAGTAGTTCTTAATAATTAATCATGTATTTTTTGTACTTATTTTCTTTATTATTGTTTAAAATACCATTCATCCATCCATTTTCTATGCCGCTTATCCTCACTAGGGTCGCGGGTATGCTGGAGCCTATCCCAGCTGACTTTGGGCGACAGGCGGGGTACACCCTGGACTGGTCGCCAGCCAATCGCAGGGCACATACAGTATAGCACCATGTTCACATATTTCATATGATTTTGTCATTTTTTCAGTTTTTGTCTCTCCCATGCCTCCCATGTCTCCAGCAGGCTGGACTACTGTAACAGCCTTCTCACCGGGCTCCCTAAAAGAGCTGTAAAACAGCTGCAGTACATCCAGAATGCTGCTGCTCGAGTCCTGACTAGAACCAGGAAATATGACCATGTTAGTCATGTTAGAAGCACTGGCTTCCTATCGCTCAGAGAATAGACTTTAAAAAAGCTCTGTTTGTGTACTAGTCTTTGCATGGTCTTGCGCCAAAGTACGGTACATCTCTGACATGTTAGAGCCACATAAACCATCTCAGGGCGTGGTCTCCTGCGGGTGCCCAGAGCCAGGACAAACACGGTGAGGCTGGGTTTCAGTTTTATGCTGCCGAATCCTGGAACAGTCTTCCAGAAGATGTGCGACAATCCTCACTTTTAGCAATTTTCAAAACACTTCTACTGTATTCAACTGTGCATATGACAACTAAAAGTATTTTATTTACTTTTTCAAATTTACCGATACGTGCAAAGTATCGGCTTGGATCAGTATCGTCAATACCAGCTTGAATTTTACTCAGTAGTGGATCAGAAACGAAATCAGTAGTATCGCACATCACGACTAATAATATGCCGTATTCAACCACAAAACAGCATGACTTATTAATTGTTATATTTTTGAAAAAACGTGAGAGTGAATCCCCAAAATTCGACTGTATAGTAGTACTCTGCTACTGTACTTTAGACTACATTATAGTATAGTAGTGGTCACTGGTGGCCAATGCAAATATGCTGACCACATCCACTAGATTGTTTGAATGTGCAGGAACAGGAACAGAGCCACACTAAGGAAAGAGCACTATAAGGACTGTGTGAGAAGCTTGTGTATTAATTTTGCAACTGAATCACAGCTCTGTATTAAATATGAATTACAAAAAAAACTGCGGGAACTGTGAGGGAACCCTCAAGCCTTAGCTGTACAGTACATTGGACAGTACAATGGGTGTGCCTGGTCACTTTCGCAGCCTTAATGCAAAGGTAAGACGGGAAATATATTAATTTCTCAAAATATTTACCAAGATTATCACAAATGGGGTTTTAATATCCCTGATTTTAAACACTTAAGACATATTCCATATTGCACCCTATGCTAAGCACTGACTACTTAATCTTGTTTACATAAGAAGGCAGGAACGTGTCTAAAAAACATGTTCACACTCATCGGGCAAGAAGCAATCTTCGTTCTTTTTTAGAAATAAAGAAATGGAGGATAAGCAGCAGCAAATAGGTTGGCAGTTGTTTGCGCTTCTTTTAAAGCACAGCTCATTTCCTTCGGGAGCCTTGTGGAGAGAGGGGGTGCTTAAAAGCGAGAGGGGGGCGGGGGGGTTTTGCGGTGCATTTACATGTGGAAGCTCAAAGCAGCAACAAGCTTTCCCAGCCTGCTGTGGCCTCATATGGCCTCATGCAGTATCCTGCTAGGGCCTCTCTTCCTCTGACTGCTCCCATGTTATCCCACTAGTGGCTCTTACATTATGGTTGATACATAGACATAAGCCTACTATACTGAAGTGCCATTTGTAAACTCAGTAGATTTGCATGAACATATTGGCTACCAGAGTTTGGCTACTGTCTCATAAGTAGACTTCTCTCCTTGTTCTTATTTTTGGACTTCAAATTTGTTTGGATTTTGACAAATGTACCGTGGAAGTCGAAATTAATAGAATTTGGAGTTCCGTTTAAACGTCAAACCAACTCAGGGTTTGACAGCCAGTTCATCGTCACCTGTGATGCCATGCAAGATGCTTTTTCTTTGGATTTTGTCTTCTTTGTGACACCAGGTGTCCTTAAAGAGTGCGTAGTTGTACTATTTGGTGTTATTATAGAGGTTATAGTTTAGAGACCAATTAATTCACTTGACATGATTTTCCATGGGATGGTGTAATGGTACTTTCGTGGCAGAGAGCATGGGTTCCATTCCCCACCAGGATTGCGCCAGTAAGGGCATCCGGTGTAATAACTAAGCCAAAATTGACTTGCTGTGGTGATCCCTGACAGAGAAAAGCCAAAAGTGAAAAAATATGATTTTCCATGAGAGAAATGAGTGAGACTTACTTGGAAGTCAACCAGCGTCAAGAAAAGAATTGTTTGATTTTGGAGATTCCACTGTAATTTGTTTCTTTTGTACAGAGTTAATCCTTTGATGCACATTAAACTGAGCTCTTGTGAATTACGCCGAGGTTTCACATGACCTCATCCATTATGGCAGTGCATATTTCTGAAAACGAACCGTAAAAAAGACCACCGGAATCTAAAGATAAAGCAAAAAATGTCCACTTTGAGAAGTTTTCAAATGCTTTCAGAGCGCCATTGGTGTATAATAATTGACTGCGACTTTAATGACTTTGTACCTTATTTAAAGTCCATCCATCCATCTTCTATGCTGCTTATCGTCACTACGGTGGCGGGTATGCTGGAGCCTATCCCAGCTGACTTTGGGCAAGAGGTGAGGTACACCCTGGACTGGTCGCCAGCCAGGGCACATATAGACAAACAACCATTCACACCTATGGAAAATTTGGAGTTGCCAGGTAACCTAACATGCATGTTTTTGGAATGTGGGACGAAACCGGAGTACCCGGAGAAAACCCACGCACAGGGAGAAAATGCAAACTCCACACAGAGATGCCCAAACGGAGATTTGTGCCCAGGTCTTCCCGATCTCCTGACTGTGTGGCCAACATGCTAACCACTCGGCCACTGTGGGGCCCTTGTTTAAAGTCGTTGTCTTTATTTCTATTATCCAGTGTGACGGTTATCATTATAACTGGCTATTAAAATTGTTATATATATATACAGTATATATATATATATATACAGTATATATATATATATATATATATATATATATATATATATATATATATCCAGGTTGGGTGCCATTGTATGTGCTCGTGCTTGAGAAAGCATTCTGCACCAAAGCCCACCTCTTCGAACCATCCTAGTGAAGTCTACAGAGAGCCCACACTCGTCGAACAATTCAGCCTTGCGGTGCAGTTGGCCTTGTGTGTCCTTAGTTGTGGCAAACTTATGTAAAGAGTTGTTGAGTGACTTGAAGGTGAGGAGGTGCCAAGGTTTGGTGGTCAATCACCATCCACAGTGGATTTTCATTCCTCCTGTCTACTGCCGCTGCCTGTTTAAAGCCACACATATTTATTTCAAACTCCCGACAGCCAACTATTCATCACGCTGCAACCCTGCTTTTATTAGTTTGTCATCCAAAGTATAGAGAGCAAAAAAAACAAACTGTCACTGTACTTTGCAGCAAGTTTGAAGGCCGAAATGAAAGATAAAGGGTGTAATAATAACATGAAGATATATGGGCATGTGGCTGAATGTACCACCATTGTCTTGCTACCTGACTCTCAAGTTGGTTCTTATTAAGGCATTAGAGTTTGGGGGACTAAAAAAGAAATGGGGCAAGAGTGCTGAGGAGATGGTATCAGTTGCATGGAAACAGTTAGCAAGGCCCCAAAAGCTACCTTTGAACTACAAAAGGCGTACATTCAAATAACACGCCACCATTAAACACTACACTTGATACCTACCACACACAGGGACAGGCCTCCTAAAACCATCCCCACCTAATATCACCTGCAAGAGAAAAAGCCATTGTAAAGTTTAATTTTCTTCCTTCTCATTTTCCTCTCATTTTTTCCCCTCCTGGCAAAAAAAAGGATGATTTTTCAAACCTCTGACAGCCGAGTCTTTCGCAGGATTTAGTCCATCTGAAAACATGTGGTAAGCCTTGTGGAATGTTTCAAATGATTCCCAGATGTGGGTTGCAGACGGATTTAACCCATTCTTTTCCGGATCAATGGCAAGGAGGAGGAATAGTTTGGAGAAAGTCAGAGCAATATCAAAAACGTTTACGCCCTATTATCTACAAGTTGAGTTACTTTCGGTATGTTGGGGACCGCTGAGCTGTACTTGAATGCAATTTGCTGTAATGTCATCATATGCTAGATTACTCAAGAACGAGTGCAAAAGCATTGCTTTTTTTTCCAGATGACTCAGCAATTGCAGGGTTCCGGCAAAGGACTACAAATCAATTTTATAACGAATAAAGTGACACTTTCCTCACTTTATTGCTTTTCCTCCTGCAAGCAACCGGTAAAATCAGATCTGTCATGTATCCCTTCATTTACTGCAATTCTTGAGATATGTATTATAATCTGCTGATGTTTAAAAAAAGAAGACTCCTTTATGCCTCATTTTCACCATGTTTGCACATTGCATTAAGGTGCAGACTTCAAAGTCGGGTGATGGATTATTGTTGCTGTGGGAACACCCCCAAAGATGGCAATTTGAAGATAGGGTGGGAGGGCAAGAGAGGAGCCAAACTATTAAAACAGGGTGGAGATATGAGTAACAAACTCAAGTGAACCCATCCTCCTCTTTGCTCTTCCCTCCCTCTCTCTCACCAACCCAGCCATCTATGAAGTCCTGCATACCGGCTAGGCTGCCAACCAGCATACTGGAGATGCTGCCAGTAAATTGGACTCCCATTATCTGCAATCATACAGACAGAGAGGTTAAAAGCATTCTACACACCAACACTTGGTAAGATTGTAGTCTGAAGCTGTGCAGCTACAGGGTATGTACTATTTTTTACCGTTGAACCCCTCCAACTGTGAACACCTACAGTAGTACTAGTAGTTTCTGTCAAGCACTTGTTCCAGGGCCAGAAAAGGTGCAGGCGTGTTCCCAAGCTAAACAAGCTAGAAAGCCAGAAAAACTCAATTTGTACTAGGTTGTAGTCATGTACACATACCCTTTCAAGTTGTTATCCTTCCCAGGAATGGTTGATATACTCCCGGCCTTTCTGAAGACATGCTCCTGCCTTATCATGTTATCCTACTTCATTCGATGTCCCACTGCTTACTGACATTTAGGGAAGCTGGTAAGGACACCCACCCACCCCATCGGTGCCACGCTGTGACATGTGGTATGTGGGCTCAATGCTGGGGGTGAGTGAAAGAATTGATCGGACCAGCTAATGTTACAACACTTGTTAGTTCTGGACTTTCACACTGGATACTTAGGCTACTTCAGGACTGGAAGCTCTTAGAAGCAAAGGGGGTCTTGTAAGTAACCTTGTAAAATTATACTCACAGCGGTGACTCTGCGTGAGGGCCAAGAGGGGGGCACCCAACCAGATCTGACTTCCTGTTCCTCGGGACAATCCCATGTTTACATTCATACAGCCTAGTGGGTATAACTGGCAATGTGAATGTGTATACGCCCCACATTTTATTATATCTTTTCAAGGGAAAATACAATAGAGATTCAACTTCAATATAACTTAGAGTAGTCAGTGTACAGCTTGTATAGCAATATAGATTTACTCTTTTATCAGAATTACTCAACACACAGCCGTTATTGTCTAAATAGCTGGTAACACGAGTGAGTATACATCACAGTGGACAAGTCTAAAGTGTCAATTTAATGTGAGCACCATTGCGTTAACCCTCTTGGACATGAAATTCACCACTTCTGCACAGGTTGTTACTGGAATCCTCTTCTACTCTTCGTCATTATTGTGTTGGAAAACTGCCGTGAGACCCAGTTTCCCAAGGGAGTGGATCATGCTCTGCCTCAAAATGTCACATTACATGTTGGAATTCATGTTTACTTCAATGAACCGCGGCTCCACACTGATGCAGCGCTAGCCCATTACGCTACAATTACCATGACCTTGACTGAATGCATGACACAATTATCTTGGTACTCACTTGCGTTGCCAGCTATTTAGACAATAATGGTTGTGTGTTGACTCATTTTCAGTGGATAGTAAATATACAGTATACTGCTCTACAAGCTGCACACGGACTGCTCTAAAGTATATACAAGTTTCACTTCCATAGTATTGTTGCTTGAGAAGATATTGAGGGTTGTGCTCATTTTTGTGAAATGAGGCATTCATTCTCCCGCCCCATGAAACCTGCTGAGCAACAAATGGTCATTCAAAAGTGGACAATTCTGTGGATGTGGACTATGTTGCAATATACTGTAGTTACAATTTATGTTGTTAAGGGGGAAATTACAATTAAATAAGCACATCGGACAGGAAGAGAGAGTACTGTAGTTATATGTAGCCAACCAAAGTGGTTGGTGCACCACATTTTTTTCATATAAAAACATCACTGCAAATTTTTGTTGCGGTCACAAAGATATAATTACGTTAAGCTAACCAGGAACTATCTGAGGTTTCAAATTTGCACCAGTGAACATCATTGGTTTATAACTTTTTCTCCTCAAGTTATGTCATCTTGTCACTCCATGTCTGGGCATATTAGCACATTGCCCTTATATTAAAAATACAAGCACACACGTGCTGCATGCATACACAATCAACGTTACTACATAGAAAATACTGCTGTCAGGCATGTCTGTCACTCTTTGCTGCTCTCTCCAAACAGCACTGGGATCTTTGAAACGTGTCCAAATTGTAATTCTCCGTACTGTTGCCAAATGCAAGGCAAAAAGTGGCTTGCGAGCCATCAAGTCAAGCTTGACAGGTTGAAGATTTGCTGGCATCTCGGAGGGAGACAGTGTGTGTATGTACAAGTAAAGCATTAAATTAAACCAGCTTCACAAAGCTTTTCACTATATGTTAAATGCTGCACGGTGCATGGCAAAATTCACTTGAATGGCTCACAATAGAGTGGAGCTGTTTCAGACTGGGAAGACATTAAGATTCAACCCCAGTAACTTGCAGTGGAAACCTGCAGCTGGATTGAGGAGACCCTGGAGGCCTTAGCCACTACAGTGTATGTGAAGGGATCATGACAGTACAAATCCCCACACTGAATGCTATCACGCTACATGAAAACACGCAGCACATATACAGTATATAGTAGTTATTCTATCTGATGGCAGTGAATCAGACAGGTATTCAAGAATTTAGTTATGATAGCAGCTACTTCCACCACCAGTGCATACTTTTAGCATCCATGGGTTTACTCCTGTGTGCCTGTGTGTTCCATGTCACCTTCCCTCACAGACCCCATCAGCGCTGCATTCCTTACCTACCTGTGATGTGTGACAACTGACACAGCTTAGTGCCACTCACAGCATAAGAAAGCAAGGGAAACATGGAGGGCACTGTCGCCTCTATAGGAGAGGATGAAACCCAACATGGAGGTGAATGATGTTACTTGTGGCCTCATATTATTTATTAATTTACTTTTCTTCTGATTAACATGCTATCAGACCACTCTGATCTCATTGTTGTGCTGCTCACAACCACTTGAGGGCATGTCGGATCTTGGGATTGCTATGACTTGCCATGATGTATCCACCAGCGCTAGAGTTCTCCATCTCTGATGTGTCTAGATGTCTCTAAGTATACTTACAATTTCTAAAGAAATTGCAATCTCTGCATATGTTTTGACGTCTTCTATTTAGTTAGTTACTTAGTTTAGTGTGGTCTTATTAGCTCTGGGTCAAAAACCATTGGCATTAACAGCTGCGGCTGTAGGCAACCACCTGATGCATGGAAATAATCCCACATGATGGCAGTAGATGCATTTGAAGGATCAGGAGTGGTCAAATTCCAGCGGCTTGAATTACCTCTAAATGCATTTTGGTTTAATTGATCGGTTTAATTTGATTAAACATTTTAAAATGTTTGTTACTCTCCTCGGCTGTTGGTGTGAAACTCCACGTTACATTTGCCGTACAGTTATTTAAAATGAGCTCATCAGCGGTATTAATGCTGGCTGAGCAGTTTGCTCATTACCGCTATGACAACATTGGTTCTGTTGTTGTTGTGTTGTGTAATATACAGTGATACCTTGGTTTACGTAGGAGTCTGTTTTTGACAAAACTTATTGCCAAAAATGTGTATTGTTTTTTGTATTGTATTAGTTATTGTATGGCAAAACATTGCATCTAACAACCTAGTCCGTTTGCCCGTGTTGCGTTTTGCGGAATCGAGCGCCCAAACAAAGACTCCCACATGTATTCACTCAGTCGTGTCGTGTTATAATAATAATAGTAATGGTATATACCCTTTGTGAGTCTAACTGTTCTAACAAAACATGTGACCAAACATGCCTATGTGCCTGCACTTAACACCCAGCGGGAAGTCATTGTCTCCCAGCTCCATCGCTCCTCTGTGGCACATTCACCAGTTGACTGTGTAGTTCTTTGTTACACCACAAGTCAAGTTAATTGGATTTAGATGATTTCTTATTCTTACTTATTTCTAAAATTGATTTGGTTTTCTTACGAGTCTGTTTTTAATGGAGCCTTGGAACAGATGAATGACAAAAACCAAGGAACCACTGGACGAATAAGAGAGCTACATTTTCCTTTCCACTTTGTCATGCAGTCTGATTCATTATTAAAATACAACTAAAAAACTGTATACACTGTAATGAGTTTTCAAATTTCGGAAATGACAGCCTCTCCCATTATCGCCTTAGTTCCAATTAACGCCTAATGCTCTACTCTCTAAGGCACATGTACTCACAAATGATTGTGTTGCTTTTTGAATTTTCGAGTAATCTCTCAGTGCAGTCAGTACATTTTCACTGAGTTGCTACCTCACAAAGTAAACACACTTGACATTTCACACATATAAGGTAAACATTACACAACAAAACACATTTATGCCTGTGTTGGTACTGTTATTTAAATAAGACTTGTGCAAGTATATAGTATAAAAAGACAAAGGCTCAAAATCGCACAGCACAATCTGTGATGGTAGGATATTTTAAGCTTTAATGGCGCTCTCAGTGGGACATGGGGGCACAGTCACGCAACGGAGGAGGGACCAGGTTGTTTAACATTTAATGTGAAACATATCCTTAGTCGTATTTGAAAAGCGCCAGATACCCTGCTGCTCCACAAAGATCATTTCTTGGCTTTTGGATCCATGCAGATGAGAAAAAAAGGGGCGGGGGGACTTACCGTAAGAAGGCCTCCCACTGATTTTATTCATTTGGGTTGAAGCCATCAGAACTACCCTATGACTTGTTTCCAACATCTATGTTGTCACTGCAAAACATGTTCAGCTTTCCAACATGCCCCACAGTGTAATGCACACCAAAATAGCTACAGTTACATTTTTGCTTGCAACACTGTAACTTGTTGACTGTAACCTAATTCAACTGTGGTAATATTATGGTATTGACCCAAATATAAGATGGTATTTTTTCCACGAATTACTCTGACACACATAGGAGAGAGGAGCAGAGCAATAGTATGCGTTCTGTAGTATATATTTATAATTTATTTGTGCTCTTTGTTGTAATTGTAACACTGGTCCTTGTCTTAGGTCCATGTAGCATTCACGGCTGAGTGCCCATGGCTACAGCACTTTTTAAAAGTATATTTTAGAAGCTTTTCCTGAAATCTAAACTGGTAAACAGCAGACTATTAAAAGAATTAACATCTTCAACCCAGAAGACGGCGTTTTGTTTTGTAATATTTGAGTTTTGTCATGTGATAAGTCAACTTTTGGTCCAAACCAGGAGGGTTTTTTGGTCTTTCATTTTTTTTTTGCCACAGCAGGTCAATCACGTTTCACTTGGTTTAGTTTTTACACCACATGCCCTTCCTGACACAACCCTTTTACGCTTGAGACCAGTGCATCTGCAATGGCTGGGTGTTGGGAATCGAACCCACACCGTCTACACAAAAGGCAGGATAGTGTAGCAGTACACCACCAGGGCATAAACTGTGCCACTATGCCGAACCACAAGTATGAAGTCAGCATTATCAGACAGCCAATGCATTACAATGACAGTTTTAAGGTAATGGAAGTGAGCAGAATGTGATTAAAGTAAAATTGAAAACATAATTTGAAAAAATAATAATAATTTTGTGTTCAAAAACGTTCTTCTTCAAAGAGTGGTCGTCTTATATTAGGGCCAAAACGTAAATGGAAATTAAGATTTGGTGAACTAAACAGTGCGTGTTTGGGTAAGCAGTAAAGGACGTCCACTCTCTACCACTGGCCTCTGTGAGAGGAAAGAGGCGGGGCTTAACGCCGGGGTTGAGCTTTCAGAGCCGGAGAGCGTCTGCGATGGTTGCCAGCGGGAGAGCCGCGCCAAACTTGCCCGCTCTCTGAACGCTGCTCGCCGGCTCTCACCCTACCCTACCGCGGTACCGGGCTTTGCTGACCGGTTCTCGTTTTACCCTGCGAGGACCGAACCACCGCCGCTTGGAGGATAAGAGGAAAGTTTGAGGAGACGGCGGTGACAACGAGGAGAGAGCTGCGTGACTGAACTTCCACCCAAGCAGACCGAGGGGACCAGGCAAGACTAGGAGGAGGAGCTAACAGGTTTCAGGTAGTAGTGACTTTTGTCAACGTTTGACAACATGCGGCCGTTACTGGGATCTGTATCACCTGGCGGACTCGCGTCATCCGCTACACTTAGTGACAGTGATGTGTCACTTATTATAATGTCTTTTTTTTTTAAAACCTTCACTCACGATGTCGCTTTTTTATTTGATTTAACTAACAATTAGACACATGGCTTAACTGCCAAATAACAAGCACGTTGAAACGATTGTTAGTTTATTGGAACAACTACAACTACTAGCATGAAGCGCTAACGCAACGAAGGCTTGTTCGTGTGCTGTTGCACCGTACAGACACTTACCTTAAAGTTGCACATGGAGATACAACAACCGTTAATTTTAAATATCATTTTTTGAAGGCCCTTGACATTTGCCTCGACAAGAGCTTGTTTGTTTGGCCAAAATGCTGGAATGTGAGGACTAACGTTACAAATCACTTTTAATCGGTGTCTCTTTTTTTATGTGCTGCTGGACACCTATGTGGAAGTTTGCATTAGTTTATAGAGAATTCACATCGTTTTGCCACTGTGAACTGGGGCTGTACGATCCTGGAAAATATATCAACACGATTTTCTTGCTTAGAATTGAGCTACAACTCCCAATGCTCTAATTGCTTGTGGACTTTCTTAATAGAAATGAACTGAAACTGTCCAAATAATCCACAAAATAAAAAAAAAAAACACGGCAGGAGGGTAACTTCTTCGTGGAAATTAATTGAAACTCTCAAAATAATCCACAAAGTCATAACCTATGGTGCAGGGGTACTTTTTTTATATAAATGAATTAGAAAACTCAAATATAATCCACAAAGCCAAAACCCATGGCATTGGGGTACTTTCTCAATTAAAATTAATTGAAAGACTCAAAATAGTCCACAAAGTCAAAACCCAGGACACACTCAACTCGTGTAACTCAAGTTAATTTCCGCATGTTAGTTAATTAATGTGATTGCTTTTGCTGTGAGTTGATGAAAGGTAGCCCACTGCTTTCTATGTTAAGTAAAAAATAATTGTGGTCATTTGGTGTCAGTGTTATCCTTTGAGATTTTGTTCAACATTTTTTTTGTGCAGCCCCTACTCGCAGGGGTAAAGTGAACAAAAAAAGCTCCGAATCCCAATTACAGGCAATTTGTTAACACCCAGAATGAACCCTGCCAATGTGTCAGGATCCTTTCAAATGAAATGTCAGGGCCTGATTTTACCCTGCAGCATCACAAACCTTGCAGTTATCTTGTAAAAATGCTGTCTTGTAAAAACACTTCAGATTGTAGTTTGCAGGGAGTTTATTGGGATTCATTTAAGGCTGTAACAAGCACTTCTGCTGTGTTTACACACATCATCTGCCATTGTTTCATGCATTTTGTATTTGATTTATTGAATTGTTATTTTCATGCAACATGCTAAATGACACCTCAGCCCACTTCCTTTTTGCAAACGTGCCCTTTTTCTCTGACAACCTGTGACATTCAGATACAAGATGTGGTTGACAGCTTGTCATATTTTGGGAAGTTTAGTGTGTTTGAGGGTTTTCCCACTCTGACACCTCAATTGTGGGTGTGATTCATAGTTATGATGTGCCATTGCTGTAACTGTGAAGGCCTGCAGGTTGATACTTTGTGTTAGAGCAGATAAACTAATATCAATTGGAATAACCTATATGTTTATTATTGTGGTTGTGGTTTGCAGTGGTGTAGATCTGCACTGCGTCATACTGAGAGGTGTTTCTAAACATTTCACCCTTTCATATTAGGTGAACAAGCTGTATAAACATCTCTCAGTATGATGCAGTGCAGTTTACACCACTGAATACAGTGGATCTCATTATAAGTCGGGCTGGGCATCGCTGGGAACCAGGACTAACATTGTGATTCTCCCCGGATCGTTCAAATATTTTTATTTCGATCCCTAGTTTCTATGCCCACTTCGCCGAACAGAAGAAATAGCCGTGGAAAACCAAAAAGAAGAAGCCCCAGCGAAGAAGAAGCGACTAAAAAGTTTGGCTTAACTTAATAAAAAAAGAGCGGTTGGCTCAGTGCAACATTTGCAACACAATGATATCATGCATATAAAAAAAATAAGAGTACCTCATCTTTGATGCGCTATGTTGGAGTTCCTCTAAGCCGGGGTCACCAACACGGTGCCGGCGGGCACCAGGTTGCCCCTAAGGACCACATGAGTCGCCCGCCAGCCTGTTTTGAAAATAGCTGAAATCGCGCCACTTACCAGTGAGCTGCATGTAATTTAATTATTTTGGTTGCTATTGTTGTTGGAATCACACTTAGATGTAAACTGGAAATGACACTGTATTTAAAAAATGTTCTATGTAAATGAACTCTGACTTAGTATAGTTCAAAAGTCAGTATTGTGTGCATGACCAAAACGTAGTGTTTGTGGAGCTCATGCAAACACGGTGGAAACAAGCTTGCGGGCACAGCGAAAATGAGGAGATGACTGACCCCCAGAAAAGATGGCAGAAAAAAGAAAGAAAACATCTAATATTCACGATGAATGGGAGGTAGAGTTTTGTTTTATACATTTTTTTTACGTCACAATGTGGAGAGACATTTCACATCGTGTCACACAAGCTACAATGCTACCTATCTACAGGGAAGCGCACTACCAGCAGAAAGGGCCCACGAGTAGGCCTGTCACGATAACACATTTTGCTGGACGATAAGTGTCCTCCAAATTCTTGTCGGTAATCGATATTATTGACAGCATTTTTTCAGATCATTTTTTTCACGAATATGACAAAATAATGAGAGTACATCGTATCAAAACTTTAATTTCTCAAGAGTATTTAACATTGTAATTGGAATGTCAAGAGCTTTTAAATAAATTAAACAAACCAAAAAAAACCTCAATGAAAATAAAATGGACTCTCAGTCTCCTTTAGCAAAAATTGCACTTAAATCAAAATCTCAATAGTAACCAAAAACAACAAAAAAATAGACCCCGTCTCTGTTAAGAAAAAAAACACTCCAATAAAACACACACACACACAGTTATGTATGTGTATTGTGTGTATTATTAAACTAATGTAGGGGGTCATATATTTGAGCTGAACAACATATCTGTGTTGACGGAATAAAATGCAGTGTTTCGGATGTCCTTCAACAATTGCTATTTGTGACATGTACGTTCTCCCTGGCAATTCATACCGTCTGTCAAACATTTCCCAAAATTCAACTGTATTGAAATGTTGCATTTATCTTGCAATGTAGCGAGCGACACTGTCTGTGAGCGCACACCATTTTGCGCTGTTTCATTTTATATTTACTTGGCCGGTCAAACACCTCAGTAAGCGTTGACTGTCGGGACGAAGGCTCTGCTGCACCTCCACACGGGCTGTGGAATTCGACTTAGAAACCATGGCTTTTGTGCCTTTATTCATATTAGCGTTTGCTTGCTAGCTTGCCAACTGCCCCACCTCCAAAAAGAGGCTGAATGAGAGGAGGGTTCACTGTTTCCGTTCATTCCACTATAGAACCAATGCGCACAGACACATGCAGAGTGAACCCTCTGTCACCCAGCCTGTGTGGTACAGAGAAACGCTGAAAACAAACAGGCATATATCAATTTATCAAAGTAACAAAATGATCAACTTTGTTTTGTTTTTAATCGTTTGATTAATCAGTTTATTGATTATCGTGACAGGCCTACCTTCATTCTTTGTGCGTACATTGGGTGTACTTACCCATTATCCAACTATGTTCTGTTGTATTTTATTTGTCAATGCTACGTCTAATCACTACTACACTTATTAATTGTCAGTACTCACCATTATCCAACTATACAGTATTATGCTTATTATTTATTATGATTGTCATATAATACTGTAGTTATGGTGACAAGAACTTTGACTACTATTTTACAACATTATTGCATTACCCTACCATTTTACTACGTATTTTAAACCAGCAAGAGTGCATTTGGAATACAGGAAGTGAACAAATGTATTGCAATAGATGTAAAACGGATGGCGGGTAGGATTAAATAAGCTTTGCTTCTTCCTACTCCTTTTGGACTTGTGGAACTGTGAATTGTAGTACCGGTATATGATTTGTATTCCAATGTGACTTGTCTGCATGTTCAAATAAATTAAACCATAACCAAAGGCAGCTTTGTGCAAACAGCAATCTTTTTTTCACGAGACCGGTTAAAAACAAAAAAAATAGAAGGCCTTTCCAGACGGGGAGGTTGTCAAAGAAGCAATGATGCTCATTGCTAAAACTGTACTTGAAGACGAGAGTGGAACTAATGTAATTTCCAATCTCTCCGGTGTTCGAGCACATCGTGCCGCATCGCATCGAATCGTGTCGTTTTGTTACACAGTATCGAGTCGTTCTGTTTTTAAAATATATTGTTTTTGAATTGTATCGTAACCTGTGTATCTAGATTCAAATCAAATCATCTCTCACAAAAAGATTTACATTCCTTATATTTATATACTGGTTGAAAATAGCCCTGTAAGAAATTCATCGTAAAGTTGATAAAAAGTTAATGCCATTAAACAATTCATTGAGAAATTGAGGCATTTTATACAAAAAGAATGCTGGTTAGCGCCCACATTTAAACCATTCAAACTTTTATGACCCTATCTTTTAGAAGCATCAAAATTGAGAATTGTTAGGAACCGCAAAATGAAACAAGGAATCGGAATTGGAACCGCAATCGTTCAAATTCAAACAATGCTCAAACCTAATTATAATGCAGGTGTACTTAAGGTGAGTGTATTGTTATCACTAATCCACTATTATCACTAATTGGGGGGTATTCTGCAAAGCAAGTTTAGTGGGTTTACAAGCTGTGTTGAGAGGAAAGCCGGACTTGCCTGTTCCGCGAAGGTGGCTTTCTTTTAAAGCAGCTGTATCACCATGGCTAAACTCGTAACCATGGCTAAACTGGACATAACCTGGCTCCGACCAGGTTATGTCCAGGCTTTCAACTTAAAAACGGCTATGAAAGTGCCACTATTTCACTGTTTAACTAATTGGGAGACGCCATCACCGTTTTTTGAGAACCTACAAAGCCCCCGATGAGACATGGGAGAAAAAAAAAGATTGCGCCACTAGCATTACCTGATGATATTATCCATCGATGAGATAGATAGACGAGGGAATATGCTAAATATGCTCACTTTTTGAGCCGAGCATCAGGAATAAATTGCAATATGAAATATGAATTAGGCCAACGCTAGCAGCTGCATATGTCACAGCAGTCCTTGTTGAGTACTCAGCCTGTTTGGTCTTTTCATATTACAATATTTGCTGGAGGAATTAGCACTCTGAGGCATCAATCAACTACAATAAAACACTTAAAAAGGAAAAAGTTTTCACAAAGCAAAGTAGCTACAATGTCAACACTGCCACCTAGTGGTCATTACAAGGTACAGCATGTCTTCGGTATACAGATGCAACTCAGTCCACCTAGTACTTATTTCCATCCATCCATTTTCTATACCGCTTCTCCTCATTAGCATCGCGGGGGCATGCTGGAGCCTATCCCAGCTGACTTCGGGCGAGAGGCGAGGTACACCCTGGACTGGTCGTCAGCCAATGGCAGGGCACATATAGACAAACAACCATTCACACTCACATTCATACCTATGGACAATTTAGAGTCTCCAATTAACCTAACATGCATGTTTTTGGAATGTGGGAGGAAACCGGAGTACCCGGAGAAAACCCACACACACACGGGGAGAACATGCAAACTAGACCACCGTGCGGCCCCTGTTGCAATACCCTTTAGCTTTATTTGGGAAATTTAGGTTTTGTTGAGTTGCATCTTGAGCAGAAAGCCTGGGTTGATTGAGACGCTTTCGGTCAATTAAAAAAAAAAAAAAAAAAATTGTCAGTCAGTCTTTTTTTTTATTTGTTTTTTAATTTTTAGTTAGGGCAGTCAAACAAACAGTACAGGAATAAAATGCGGAATTTTTACAAGGACAACATTGTAGTTTTATTTAAAACACAGCTGCCCTGGGGTAGTCTGATGGAAAAGTGGCTGCCAATTTGCATCTGCGGCCTCTCCGACCACCACCAAATATTCATTCACATTCATACACTGGTGTGGGCAACACTAGAGGCATGGGGGTTGAAGTGTCTTGCCCAGGGACACAATGACAGTGACTAGGTGGAGGGAGCAAGGACCAAACTGCCACCCTTCCGATTTGTGGACAACCTGCTCTACCACCCTAATATAGTTGTGATATACTGTATCGAGAAAAAGTTTGTATTTTAAAAGAATAAAGTCTTAATATCATGGCAATTTTTAAAATCATTTTATCAGAATAAAGTTGTAATCATAAAATGTAGTCGTAATATTATGAGAAAAATACCGCAGAATTATGAATTTAGTTTAGTTTTTATGAGTCTTGACATTTTGAGAAAATGTTAGCATGTATAGTAGTAATATATTTAGAAAAAAATCATAATAGCAAAATATATTATACATACAGATTATATATCTAAAAATGTTCTGAGAATAAAGTCAAAATATTACAGCTGTTAACACCTGCTAGTGGATGAGGACTGAAAGTGATTTTGTCAAGTTCCACTTCGGTACAAGTTTCCACACCGACACCATCATCAGTATGAGCAGCTTAATGTGATTGTGCAAAGGCTTGTGTCTTTCTGAGAAGTAAGTACATGTACTGAAGTCCCCACTTTGTTTGCATTATAAACATCCGTTTAGGAATTTTACCTGATTAATTTATAGCACTTCTCCAGTGAGAGACAGTGGTTGCTGGTGTGTTTGTTGATGTGGGACATTGCTTTATTTTTCTGGGCCTCTCTGTCATGCAGCAACGGGAGGTTGTTCCTCTCTGGGTGCCAGCTATGAGCATCGCACGCCTTGGTTATCACATTCAACTAAATGTGTCATCAGAGTGGCAGCTATGTCACGCCTAGCAGCGCCCACTCATGTCTTCCTGCTGCCTTGCCATGTTGCTCTGTGTTTGCCACTGGACACTCCTTTTTTAAACACACAAGAAGTGAGTCAGTAACTATCTGTTTTCTTTTCACCATATGTATCTTTTCCCCTCATCTCTCTTGGCACAAATCTCACCGATGAAAGGCGATGACATTCTGGGACATTGTTGTGCAGCTTGAACGTGTTAGTGTAAAAGAGGAAGCCTTTGCTTGAAACAATTTTATAAACTGGCGGTAAAGTTTGGATGAAGTCTTCTGTGGAAAAGCCCTCTCTCCCTCTCTTTCATAGTGACAGGTGGGTTGGTTTAATTTGGCCTGCAGTGGTCGAAGCGTCTCCTCGCCACAGCAGCCCGCTCGCCTGTTTTTGACAAGGCGGGCTGCCTTCCAAAGCTGTGGCGATGCAGCATAAACACACCGAGCATTGACAGGTGAGACATGCTCCCCACAGACATGTCACCCAGAGCTTGTTTAATGGTAAACACCTCCATCCAATGCTACCCCCACACTGTCAAAATGTTGCTATTTTGGTCCATAGTTTTTTGTGTGTGTGTGTGTGTGTGTGTGTGCGTGCGTATGTGTGCACGTGCATGCAGCGAAAGCCACACTGCGGTGGATCGCTATCTTTTAAAAATGCAAACCAATGTTAGTTTGCTGTAATGTAATGTAATGTCATCTGTCAGTGATACCATGCGGAAGACGATCCGTTCTGTGACACCGATTGACTTCCAAGTTCTAAATTGATAATAAAATGTCCCATTGGAAATAATATAAAATAAACACATTCAAGACGGAGGGCGTTGCAAAACCTTTATTAACTGCTCAGGCACTATTTTCAAGCAGTAGCATTCCCAGTTGTTGTACATGTAAAACACAGAAATTAACCATTGTATACTGAAACTAAATACAACTACAAGAAGCCAAAACTTCCTAGTCATAGAAAGATGCCTGACGGACATGCAATGGAGAGCAATGGACAGTGAAAATGTGCAATTTGTTGCCATTAGCCATTATGCTTTGAGCTACATGCTAATTACTAGGGGTTTCACAAGATCTCGCAAGATTAAAATGTGACATTTCTCAGTCAGAAATGGGGCACTAGGCCTGGGACGCAAATAAATTTATTAATTAATCACGCGATAAATGAAAATGAACTTGATAATTTTGCCGGCCTTAACATATTGCAATGGGTTTGGGCATGCTTGATGTGAGTGTTTCCAGGAGGCTAGTGGGAACATTGCTCCAATCACGAAGGGCATCAACTGTCTGGAACTGATGGCCATTTTTATAAACTTCCCTTGCCATCCATCCCCAAATGTTCTCTATGGGATTTAAATGAGGGGAACATGCAGGATGGTCCAAAAGAGTGATGTTATTCTCCCTGAAGAAGTCCTTGGTCAAGCGAGCATTGTGAACTGCAGCGTTGTCCTGTTGAAAAACCCAGCTGTTACCACACAGACGAGGACCCTCAGTCATGAGGGATGCCCGCTGCAACATCTGTACGTAAGCAGCCGCCGTTTGACGACCCCGCACCACCTGAAGCTCCAGTGTTCCACTGAATGAAAAAGCACCCCAGACCATGATGGACCCCCCTCCACACTGCCGAGTAGAAAACATCTCAGGTGGGATGTCCTTGTCATGCCAGTAACGTTGGAAGCCATCTGGACCGTCAAAGTTACATTTTTTCTCATCAGAGAATAAATCTTTTTTCCACCTTTCAATGTCCCATGTTTGAAGTCTAAACGGGCACTTTTGTGGCGTTGACGAGGTCTTCGAATTTTTTTTTGTTTTTTTTCCCGCAGATGCTGTCTGAAGGTTATTGCGCCGCAGTCGGCACCAGTAAGGGCCTTAATTTAGGTGGAAGACCGCCCTGTGTCTTGATGGACAGCTAATCAGATCCTCCGGTTCAGTGCAGGTGTGATTTTTTTTTTTTGGGTCTACCGCTTGACTTTTTTGTTCCATAATGCTCAGGATCTTTCAAACAATGTAGAATGACTGATTTACTGCTCCCAACCTCAGCAGCAATGGCACGCTGCGAGAGGCCTTGCTTATGCAGCTCGACAATCCGACCACGTTGAAAAAGAGAAAACTTCTTAGCTTTAGCCATCAGGAGGGCATGACAGTGTGAATGCCTGACAGAAAATGAACATTTTGAGCAGATTTTGGCTTTTATAGCCTGTGGTCTTAAACTTTTGATCAGCTGATAAACAGCCTAGTTGTTGTTTTCAATAAATTACTTTTTCAAAAAGATTTTTGACTCACTCTCCCTTCTTGTTTTTGCATATTGTAGCTCTACTTAAAACCTCATAAAGATCCAAATGTACAAAATGCAAATTCTAGCAATTTTTCAACTGGTCTTTAGATTTTGAAGAGGAGTGTATTGTCATATATTACTTATATTGTTTTTGTTGTGCTTTTCCAAAAAGTGATGTTAAAATCTTGTCTCGTGTTGTTCTTTTAGACCCAATCTCGTATCGTGTCATCTTATGAACTGAGTGCCTCGTGACACACCTACTAATTTCATTAGCAGCTTTTTCAATTCCGTAAATAGCCCTTGGGTTGCAATTTGGGCACCCCTGCTTTCAATAATGTAAACTCGCAAGATTCGCCGCATAATAATAGCGTTGTTTGACTTTTGAGACATATTTTACCAGTAAAATTTTGGTTGAAATCAAAATTGTATGACTTTTCGCGTATTCAACATTAGGTGTTTCGTTCCACCGTATAACAAGTCCTGCAGTGCTTTTTAACTTTTTCTTCCAGCTTCTTCTGCTCAGCTAAACTTAGCTCGACTCGTCTTGGATTTCCTCTTCAAAATATTAGCTATGGAATCCGCAAAAGTCATGCGGCATTGAACGCATCAGTCAGTACAAGACCATGTAAGGAGACAAAATTTATCCAAGAGGAGACTGAGGGCAGTGCTGCAGCAAAGCGGAGACTATGGAGTGTAGCATCCAGCACCTAGTGTTAGCATGTTTGTTTATTTAGAGCTGAAACGGTTCATAAAATGTCATGCTTTACAATTTTGCAGTTGTCTTGTCATCGTAACATTGCAATTCAGACTTCAGATCACTGCTTCTAATGGCACTGCAGATGGACTTGAGTGCAACTTAGCAGTGAGGCCTCACACTGATCAACTGGCCTTGCTCTAAATGAAACAGGGCTGACTTTGTCAGAGTAAGTAGAAATAAATTGGAATATTACAGTGGTTTGGCTTGTGGTGTCCAATGACGTAGCCATTGCCTCAGGGACTGGGGGTGAGTGTGGGAAAAGCAAGAGGGAAGAAGGGCGGGAGCTGATACCAGGAGAATGTAGCTGCAGTTGAGTGGGATTTTTTTTTTTTTTTTTTTTTTTTTTGGAAGGGGAGTAGAGTCTGTGATGTTGAGATGTGAGAGCTCCACTCATGTTGGCCAGCGGCAGTTGGGCAGGCTGGCTTGTGCATACTGATTTGCCCTTTTTTGTGTGTGTATTTTTCACTGCTGCCGCCGCTGTGCACATGTCTCGCATCCTGACCAGCCATGCAAGGGTTAAATCTCCTCCCTTTTATTCCTCTTTTTTATGGCTTTGATGGTATTAAATAATCTTTACGTGTCAAGAGTGCATAGCTCCCAGTGTTCGTGTCAGCAGAGCGAGAGCGCAATTAGGTCAGGGTGGTAGAATAACACGGTTTCATCCCGTCCTTAAAGCAGCAGGGCACCTCACTTCAACTCAGTGCTCTTTATATTCACCTCCAGCCTTCTGAGTGAGACTTTCAAAGAGGTCCGAGGCCTGTGGGGATAACCAAACACTCGGAGAAAAAACTTTTGTCTTTCCAAGGAATGAACATTGATTGATGCTTATGATGTAAATCAGACTACTGGTTTATTTTTGGGCGTGCTTTTTGCATTCTTTAATATGCAGTATCTCAATACTACACAAATGAAACATGGATACTGTAAAGTAGTCAGTGTACAGTTTGTGAAGCAGTGTAGATTTACGGTTATCTGAAAATAAGTCACTACTCGGCCATTATTTGTCGGAACAGCTGGCAACACAAGTGCTTACACCTTATCATGTGATTATGCCCTCAAGAGATCATAGGATAATTGTAAACGTGGAACCATGTAGAGACAGAAATGACCAGCTGTTCTGTAAATATGATAAATACCGTAAGGCTATTTTTTGATAAAGGGAAAGGTGTCCTTAATGGCCTTTGTTGTGATGGGTTGCTCTATAGAAAATGTAGTTTAATAATAGAGGGAAAACACTGGGCTGTACACTGACTACTGTGAGTATATCCGACTTTAATTTCTATAGTACTGTCCCTTTAAAGAATGTATCCCCTTTATTGAGATACTATACTACCCAGGGGTGTAACTGTTCACATGGATGTATTGAACCGTTTTGGTTCTGCATATTCGGTTCGGTCCACTTGCGTACCGTTTCAGTTATATTTTATGCTATTTTTCTCATTAAATTTATTTCTAGAGTGATCTAAGCGCTTCACGCGGAACTAAAGTCCTGGGAGAGTTTTTGCACGGACACCTCTGAGTGTCGGACACTACTGACTGAGGGGGAGTAATGCTAGTAGCTCGCAGGCGTGACAAACGGCATCATGGCAAATGCAAGCGAGAAGCCTGAGCTGGAAGACCCTCCAATCTCACTACGGTCTCCTGTTTGGGAACACTTTGGCTTCCCTGTCAAAATTACTGATGGACAAAGGCAAGTGGATAAATCCAAAGTTGTGTGTCGACATTGTTCCACAGATATCTGGTATGCTGCAGGAAACACGTCTAACATGTTAATGCACTTATAGCGGCATCATCCGGCAATGAACGTTACATCTACAAGAAAGAAAACCAGCTTAGTGCAAACACCGATAACTTTAGCATATAAACAACCTCTCGCAAGCAACTCTGACCGGGCCAAAGCAGTAACACATGGTATTGGAGTTTTTATAACCATGAGATTACGTCCATATTCAGTTGGTGAGAGCGCTGGCTTTAAGTACAGTCATGGAAAAAATGGTTAGACCACCCTTGTTTCTTCAGTTTCTTGTTCATTTTAATGCCTGATACAACTAAAGGTACATTTGTTTGGACAAATATAAAAATCACAACAAAAGTAGCTCATAAGAGTTCCATTTTTTGGCAATGCAATGTTATAGCTATCCATGTAAGAACTTAAGCAATTTTGGTTCTTGTCATGAAAACCATGGAAGGTATTAGACATCCGCTCTTAAATTAAACTGTTATGAGCTATATTTGTTATCATCATGATATTTGTCCAAACAAATGTACCTTTAGTTGTACCAGGCATTAAAATGGATCAATAAACTGAAGAAACAAGGCTAGTCTAATCATTTTTTTCCATGACTGTAAATGATTAAAGTTCTTGAACCTCGCTACGAAATACCATCATGTCGTCACTTTAGCCAGAAAGTTATACCAGCACTTTATGAAAAAGCTAAAAGTGACGTTGTGAACGAGCTATCATCTGTGTCTGCGATTTCACTTACGACGGATGGTTGGACTTCACGTGCAACGGAGAGCTATTTAACTGTAACTGTCCGTTACATTTTGCCACAATGTTTAAACCATTGTTTAAATACAACAGTTTATTTCTATTCTATTATTTCTATTTCTATTTCTATTTTTAAAAAAATTCAGAGTCTAATTTATTTGAAATATCACCTAAATTGGTCGGTTTTATTTAAACAAAGTTCTGTTTGCATTTTTTTTTTTTAAATAAAAGCATTTGAAGTCATTTTTTTCCTGCCTTTTTTGTACCGAAAATTAACCAAACAGCACTTCAAGAAACTGAACTGAAACGAAATTACATTTTAGTGTACAGTTACACCCCTAATACTACCATACAGTACTGTTTTTAATCAGCATGCTCGAAAGGAATTATTTGATGTCTTTTAGGGATGGTGCAAACCTCATCCGGTATCGGAATCGGGTACCGAGACCAGCGAAATTCACATGTCTGCGGAGCTTTCCGGTCCATGAGCTATGGACATAGCTACAAGAATATCAGCAAATGTATTCAAAATAGTATCAGCGAATGTAGCTGGCTTCACACATGTACTGCAGCCGTCCTTCTCACTTTTGCTGCACACACACACACACACACACACACACACACACACACACACACACAAGCCCCGCACAAAACAGTCAGACTTCACAGACTCTTAACGCAACACTAACTTCTGAGTCACTACAATGTCATGCTTGCCTGTAGAAAGTTTATTATAGCCTCATATAAAATCAACAATAATAATAATGTAGGGATGTTATGTGCGATGTAAGAATCCTCTGTTATCCGAATGTGAAGCGGCGAACGCTCCAGGGCTTGTGTGTGTACATGTGCGCGGATGCATGTGTGGAGCCTCGCTTACTGATATTCTTCGAGCTACATTTGCTGATATTCTTTTGGTGTGATTGCATCTTAAAGCAAACAGAGCTCTGATATCGGAATCGGTATCTGCCGATATCTAAATTCAGCTATCGGGATCGGATGAAAAAATTTTAATAGCTGCATGTCCAATTTCTTTATGGGTGAAATACTTTTTAACACCTGTGGGTGGTTCTCCTAAAATGGAAAAAAAATGCATTGTGGTGGAAGAAAGTCTTCAACATTCAACATAAACTCTATTGTATTTTGTGATTTAGTTTTAATATTGTAACATTTAAATGTATTGGGTAGTTCAATCAAATAAAGACTTTTTGAAGTGACTTTCCGACTTCGGATATCGACACGCGTCGGTTGGTTGGTTTTCTTGCGATTTATCGATTGTTGCACATTTCATCTCTGTACTTTTTCTGTGATGTTATTGTGAGCAAAATATCCTCATCGTATCCTATTATGAGATCGTCTGTGATTCCATAAATCGTAACAAATCCCCGTTATGTTAGTTTTTATAATGATTTCCTCTCTATTGCAGAATGACTTTATCAAACAGCCATATTTATAGCTGCAGGCAGCTTGCGTACACAAATTAGAAGCGGAGTTGGCGAGATAAAAGGTGCTAGATAATTCCCATGTAGCCTAAAAAGATAAAACTGCATCCATTTACTGAGAGCACAGTCAAAGCTCATCAATACTACGCTGCTTTTCCATCTGTAATCTTTCCATTGCATGTCTCATGATAAAGTGTCCCAGAATGGATCATTGCTGGTGATATTTTAAGTTCTCCACTATGTTAATTTGCCTCAAGAATCAGGCCACGTTTCGTCTTCGTTTTTTTTCCCTAATGAGGTTGAGATACAGACCCATATAATGCATTATCCTTTTATTGATTGGGAGTGGGCTTTATGCAATAAATTGCTGTGGCTGACCTTGAAATCATTGACACATTTATTTGCGTTGAGTTGTTGTATGGCTTTTCTGTCAGTAGAACAGATCCTCTCACGAAACACTACACAGTATGTGAATAACTATGAAGTGTAGGCTTTGTGTGTCTGTTAGATATCCTCTCACATGGCTTGTGTAATACTTTTCCGCCATGGCCTGTTGTTGTTTGTTTGAGATTCATTGAAAGTCGACCATTTGGCACGTGAAGGCCCATGTCGCAGTGTTTCACTGCTGCTGCCGTCACAGTCGTTTTCTTTTTTTTTTTTTTACATTTTAAATAAAAAACTGTCTCTGCACAGTCAGACTGTCTCCCGGCTTGATGGCTGACATTTCCACTGAAAGAAGTCTATTGTTTGTCCTTAATCTCTTTCCAGCCCAAAAAACAATAGTATCAATTGCTTCCACAGTGTGCAGAGTGAGAGACTGGCTGGCTGGTTCTGTTAGCAAGCCCACCGGGCATCCGAGCAGTCAGCCGGGCCTAGTCCCAGTCATTTCTCTCTGATGCCAGAAGACACTAATATTATCTCTATTGCATGCAAAATTATAAATGCAAAAATAATATTTTGTGTATAGTTTTTATTTTCCTATGAAGATGATGAGGGAGATGTGTGGCTTTATCAACCAACCTTCCCCAACCACCACCAACTTAATGAATGGTCTCCATTCTATTTTCCTTCATTTTCCCCAGGACAGTGCCATTAACGTTGACAGATGATACGTTCTTTTGCTCAAACAGCCATCCTGAGTGCACTGTCACTTGAAAATTTGATTTGCACGGCCTTTTGCGTCTCACCTATCCTGCATCTCTCCATTTTCTCTTCATCCTCCTTAATCCTGTTGCTCCCTCTCAGTCGGCGCCGAGGGACACGCTGTTAATATTCCTTTTTAAAGCCACGCTGTACTGCCAAGTTGACCCGCCGCTGCTGTGAGTCAGACCATTAGGCCAAGTTGCTGGACTAGGCAGTCCATTTTGGAGCGTTTCAAAAATAGTATGAGGAGATTTTATATGGAAACAATTGGCAGGGCAACAAGCACTTATGTACCAAAAAACTGCAGTACTCTGTTTTACTGCTTCACTGTACTGTGCCTGCCTTTATTTCCTGACCAATGTTATAAATCATACAAACAATATCAATCATTCAGGATGCATTTTAAAACTTTGTCGCAGAATTAGTCAAATTATTTTTGCTGGTCATGCCATGTTTGCTTGACCACTTGTTGCTAGGCAGAGGCATTGGATTGAGAAAAAATGGAGTGCACTACATGGCTGCAACCAACAGAGGTGCTGGTGATTAGGAAGGAGCCACGCAGGCATTATTCTGCAAAATACAACACTGGCATCGGAGCAGGAGCTGAGGACATTCAGAGAGCTAACAAACTGTTAATTGGCTGAAACAGTTTTCCCCATAATTGAAGAACATTTGTCCATCTAGTTGTGATATTCATGTCTGAAAATATGGAAATTTGTGGCACCCCCCATTGGTTCTGGTCAAAATTCTGTGGAAGACATGCTAGTATACATTTAATATATATTCTCAAACTTTTATAATCATTAGACATATGGTCAATGACTTATGGGCAGCTATTTGCAAAGTCTTGCCCATGCCCCAGCAAAAATGTTTTCCTTAATGTTGGACATGTATTTCAAATAATCTCGCTCAAATTTTGCAAACGTGTGCTTGTCAGTCCTCATCTTTCGCTTTTCTGTGCGTTCTAAATAGACAAAAACTGCTAGCACGAGCCAGCTAACAATGTACAGTATGTAATGGGATTCATCTAGTCCGCCTATAGAGCCCTCTATTAAAACACCTCCAGCAATGTTTTATGGTTTTATATACATGCTGTGACCATGTCATAACAGGTACATTCATGATAACATGTCATACTGACATATTTTAGTCATTTTAAGCATTACTGGAGCTTTCTTCCTGGGTGCATTGGTTTCACATAGCCCATAGCAATGAACGCTGCTTCCATCAACAACAGCATCATGAAGAGAGCGTTAGTTATCAGTTATCATGGCAGACTTTGTGAGAGCCACCGCTGACTACTACTTTTTACTTTTACGCCCCCCAGGCAGAGAATAAAGTTGCTGGATGCTAGGCAGATCCAGCTAGATCCAGTGAAACACTAAGCCATTCTCGTAGTGTTATCATTTAGCACTAGTGCTAAATGCTTTATGGACAAAATAAGAGCATAATAAAACTTACAGTGTCCGTTCTCACTGGGATGCCGACTGATGGGATGGCTGTATCTTTCTGCACCAGACTTGTGCTCCGTGTTGAGCTGGTAAATACAGCACAGTCCTCAGGTAAAAAATGCTGAGAACGCACGAGCATCTAGCTGAGCCTTCCTAGCGATGTTGAGAGCCAGTATCCACTGCTTCAGTATGTTCTGGATGTAGGAGTGGAGTAGCATGTTGAATCTAAAAGTTGACTAACTTTTCATCATATTGCCACAACCTTCTACTATACACGTGCGAGGCATGATTTGTAACCTAGCATTAACTTTTCCAAACTTTTCCAAGCAGATCCGGTAGCGTGAGCTACCTCTCAGGAGTGATGTGAGACGTTTTGAGTGGTTCTGTGAGCGAGGCGCTCTGTCAGTGTTATAGCAGCGTTACAGCAATTTTAACATTATTGGCGTTTTAGAGAGCTTTACAGTCGAAATAGGTGTGTCCTATTACATGCATTGTTAGTTGCCCCATACTAGCTTTTAGTGTTTGTTTCTTTTTAGAACGGAGAGACAAGGGAAAGACATGTGTTCACGTTTCACATAAGGATAGTGGATGATGGGTAACATTTTTTAAAAAGTGCAGTTTTCATTTAAGGGGTGTTCCAAATTTCATGATATTTCGACAAA
The DNA here is from genome assembly GCF_027744805.1 of Dunckerocampus dactyliophorus. Lineage (NCBI taxonomy): Eukaryota > Metazoa > Chordata > Actinopteri > Syngnathiformes > Syngnathidae > Dunckerocampus > Dunckerocampus dactyliophorus. Next base: position 37,607,525 of record NC_072820.1, read on the forward strand.
GCATCCTAATATTACATTGGGATGTTTTTGGACATTTTAAAGGGTCATGCAAGATGTATGTAAGAAATCTAAAAATAGCCTCTAAAATAAAGTGGGCCAATCTGTTTTTGAAATAAATGTAGAAAAAGTCAAATATAATCTTTTTTTTCTAACAAACCTTTAGCTATGCTCAAATCCTCAGCTGATATCAAAAGAACAAGTTATGAAAGAGTTCCCGTTTTAAGAGAAAATTTTAAAATGTCTGCAACTCACAAATACTTTAAATTGAACAGTAGTATTTTTTTAGGTAGACATTTTTAGAAGACAAGCATGTCCTTATTTTGTGCCAAGAACACCAACCTGTCAGCTGCATCAGGCTTAGCAAGTGTCTGTCTGACTTCCTTGTACTTTTGGGGTAGAGCTTGTCGTGCTAAATAATTGTGACTGCGAAGCTCTTCGGACATCACGAGTCCATCATTTTCAGCAGGTTTTTAAAGCCGTTTTTTCTATTGTTGCAACGGGGACCACACCTGTATCTTAGCAATGTAATAGGACACCTCTTTATAATAGCACACCACTTTGATTTTCCTTTTGTAAGGAGCGCAACGGGAGCATGGCATTCCTCGTATTGGAGTTTGTGCCAAGTTTTAAGGTGGTGAAAAATATTTTTTATGCTCTGAATTCAAAGTACCTCCACATTACTGAGCTACCGCTTATTCCTTGCTGACTAATTCTTCCACCGCAGACGCTGTCGCTTCGACTGGAACTGCCGGGCTTCTGCTCTGCCCCTCTCCCCTCTTCTTGCATGCAGGGATGAAGGTGATACAGTGCAAAACCAGTCTATATCGATATCAACGATATGGTTGGTTTTGATATCGTGCTTAAAGTAAATATTGACATTTTAAAAATAGCGATATATGGCCCAACCCTAATACGTTACGTTTATAAATGTTACTTTATTTACAGTTGAAACATTTCAGGGAGCTATTTATTTAAGTTTTTATTCGACTTCTAAGAGATGCTTCTGAGTCTAGGAACTCCATGCTCTCCTGGAGCTATTTTCTATTTGTTTGGTTAAATAAACATGCTTTAGGCAGTTAAACGAAGTTAAGTGTTTGTATTATTATTATTTTTATGCCACTTTTTACGCTTTTACTGCAAATCAATATCGGCTCCAAATATCGGTTATCGGCCTCCTTAACTGCTGATAATCGGTATCGGTCCTGAAAAACCCATATGGGTCGATCTCTAAAAAGGACGGTGAGGTGAACACACCAGTCCTATATTAGGGCCGTCGTCCTGTCATCTCACCGCTACCCCTAAATGAAGAAAAAGACACAAGTAAAACCCTAAACAAAACAAACCTGAAAACAGGACAGCCCGTCACACCAGCACAAACAAGAAACTAGAAGATAACGGGGGAAAAAAACAGGCTGCCCAGCAAGAATTAGCTGAGTGGCCCAGGAGCATGACGAGGATGTGTAGACAGGTGTGCAGCGAATGGAGCACACAGGCAGAGGTAATCCTGCGCAGAGAGAGAGCGAGCAAAGCACACCTACATGCATTTATATGCACCGGAAGGGGCGTGCAAATCAGCTGCTTCCTGAAAGCACACAAGGAAAAAAGGAAGGTGAAGCGCACACAAAATTGCCCATCCCTAACAATGAAATCATATGTAAAATTGCTAATGGTAATTGCATTGAGATTTCCAATTAAAATTTAAATTGAGCTCGCACATTTCTTTTAATCTATGAATGTCACAGAGAAAGTATTTGTATCTTATTGTATCTTAGTCATAACTGACATTCTTTATTTCTGTATGTTCAGTTTTCAAAGTAAAGGCTCTGATATGGAACTTAACTGGAGTCTGTATTGAGAACCTGTTATCTGCCTGCTAACCTAGACCAAACGTTAACGGCAGCAGAACAACACTGCAAGTGAAAGACTGGCTTATACAAACAAATGCATGTACTCATGTTAAAAAAAAAAAAAAAATTGGCACGTCATTTTTTCATGACTGTAGATATGATCATGTATTTGGGGTTCGGCAAACAGAAAAAGAACAAAACCATCCTTTTTAATATACAACGGAATTTGAGATTTGGCTCGCGTATTAAGGAGGAATTGCCAAGGGAAAGATTCTCATCGTCTGCGTCCTAATATCCTCCATCTTTTAAAATCTTGTAAAAGACCTTGCAAAAACATCACACACAAGGCTCCAAGCTATAGTGACCGTGCACAGAACCCCAAAGCATCCCAACACTGATTTCCCTCCATTGTCCCTCCTGTGTGGGAGTATGTGGCAGTTGACTGTGTGTATTACCCAGCTGGTGCTGTTGCAGCTGCTTGCACATTAGCTCAAGTTGCTGGCCACATTTATCAGCGCGAAGTGAGCACCACGGCAGGCGGGCGTGGGGGTTGGAGATAATGGTCCCGAACAATGATGATAGCGTGCTAGCTGTGGCAGCTAGCACGCCTTATGTGGCACAGCCCACTGTATTTGTCCTCTTACTGCACTGCTGCCTTGGCTGGTGATCGTCAAGACTATAAAGCTAGTGAGCCACTTATTTTGTCTGTGTGGGCTGTCATCATGGTGCAGTCAGACTCAGTGAGGAGCCATCAGGCCTTATCACTGTCATGTTGCACTGCAGAGCCTGCTGGATGGCTGGATTTCTGTGCTTGCAGCTGGGGAGGTGAATGGCAAGCCTGAATACTTATTTCATGATCATTCCTGGTGTGTGTATTCCGTGATGTGAGACATTTGTGTGTTGCTACTTCTTACCTTTTACGTAGTCTGGTCTTCCATTTCTACACAACAGACAACACTGTCGTTCCTCATTTTGTACTTCATTTTGCCCAAGCATCATTTCCATTTTTCCGTGCTTTTTGTGTTGCAGTAATAATTCTGTAATATGGCACATCAGGCGGCATATGGCTGCCATCTATGATCAACAGTCGCCATAAAGAGGTGACGGCACTATGCAAATGTCTTCATGCTAATGGTATAGTAATGTAATGAAGTGTGTTGAATATGACCAATAATGAACTGTGGTTATTGAGTGTTGATGACTTCTTCACAGCCTCGTCTTTTGTTGTTTTCAATCACGCGCACACGCACGCACACACACACATACACACACACACAGGTTTCTCATTTTCGCTTCATGGACCCCCTTCAGTACAAACCATCTCTCCAACATTGATATATGAAGATTACACTTTTGTTGATTCATGACATCGGGAGAAAAGGGGATATTGATCAATATCTGGAGAAGTTGCTCAGTGAAATTGTGAAATTAAATTGGGCAGAACTGAGACAGATGCGTCGCAGTAAATTAAACAAGCAGTCCTGTCTGCTAGGGTGACAGCACAATGGTGATTAGGGTTTCATGCGAGCTGCCCTACATTATTTATAGCTGTGCCGAGGCCCTGTCTGCAGTTGAATAGACCCACACAGTCCATTGACCGGGCACATTACAGGAGGCTGCCTGGTAGCAAGAAGGAGGTTCAAAATGGCTTTATTTGCTCATGCTGAGGTGCATTTTCATCTAAATGAAGGTGGAAGCCCCAAGTGTGTTGTTTCCAGACCTTACATGTATGAAATGTGTTGACTCTGTTCCAGTCAGGCTCCTTGCTCCAGGGGGATTTAACTTCCAGTCAGCCAGTCCTGTTTTCCCTCAGATTATTTTACTTCCCTTTTGATGAAATATCCCGATTAAGTTGTTTGTAATGGTCGATTGTCTGAATATATTGGATACATTTTCTAAATTTCAGAGACTAGCATGTTCTGTGTCTGTACCTCAACCCTCCCGGTCTTGAGACAGTCGCGTCTTCAAGGGAGTTTTTCCTTGCCTTTGTCGCCAAAGAGTCTGCACATGTTTTTTTTAATGGTGGTGTACTTGTCAAAAGTGCCTTCACATAACTTTTGTTGTGAATTGGTGCAATAGAAGTAAAATTAACTAGACTTTACTTGACGGCGGAAACACCGCCGTCTTGATTGGTTTGGCCATGCACTACAAACACCAAAGTGTACTGTGTGAGGAGATCAGTCATACAGGTGGTCGTTTCAAGGTTACGTACGTGCCTGTAAACATGAGACTCGCTCGAGAACTAGTTGCAGCACTGTGTGCCGTGGAAGAATACATTATGTGCTCAATATTGGCTGGACTTGTCTCAATCGCTTGACTCTCGCGGCCCTCATTAAGGATAAACATCATATTGTACCATCTGCCTGGATGTTGTAAGGATGATGAGTAGGGGCTCTCTTTTTACTGCAAAAATAAAACAGGCTAATGACAGCCGAACGCCGCCAAAATAACATGAACAAACTCAAATGTCTTCTCTGTATGCAGCCACACACACAATCGGGACACATAGCATGTTCACAGACGGTTGGGAATCACAAAACGTTTTAACAGTACAGTACACATAATTGCCAGGTCACTGATCCTCAGAAAGCGACAGTAATAATCAAGCAGTGTAGTGTTCTTATTATTGAGATGGAAAGTTTGTGATTGCTTGGGCTTTCATTTTTTATTGCTGTGTCATTTAATTGTTGTATTTAGTGTTTAATTTTAATTATTTATATTATTATTATTTATAATTTATATTATGTCCTTCATGTGTTCAAAATGGTCACTTTTAAAATTCTGGGTTTTCATGATGTCATGGAGGAAAAACCATCTGACCTACCCCTAGCTAGATGGGCCCACCACTTCTATGGGGACAGGTTTTGTTAAAAGACAGCCTTTGCTAAACATCTTAAAACAAAGCCTGAATCTGGTGCCAGCTATCAGTCAGCTACCGATGTGGGAGCGATACATTCTGCCATTTTGTTTTTTTTTTCTCTAGTGGACAAACACTCAAAACGGTGTGTTCCCAGTAGAGCTTACGAAAAGCACTTTAAACTGTCTAGATACCACATAAAGGTTGGATTTTGTCCACAACACTTTAACCTACGCCTACGAGGCTTATGTAAAATAGTTTTTTAAAACAGTGTAACCTTGAACACCTCCTCCCATGAGCTCACCACTCATGGGAGGGTCCAAAGGGGTCGGATGCAGAGTGAGCTGGGTGCCGGCCGAAGGCGGGAACCTTGGTGAACTAATCCTCGGCTGCAGAAGCTAACTCTTGGTACATGGAATGTCACCTCTCTGGTGGGGAAGGAGCCTGAGCTAGTGCGTGAGGTGGAGAAGTTCCGGCTAGATATAGTTGAACTCACCTCGACGCACAGCAAGAGCTCTGGAACCAGTCCTCTCGCTTTATTTCACTCTGGCGTTCTTGTTGCCCCCCCGTCTCAGGGCCTGTATGTTGGAGTTTAACCCAGTGAACGAGAGGGTAGTTTCCCTTCTCCTTTGGGTGGTGTGATTGGTCCTGACTGTTTTTTGCGCTTATGCGCCAAACAGCAGTTCAGAATACCCACCCTTTTTGGAGTCCTTAGAGGGAGTACTGGAGAGTGCTCCCTCAGGGGATTCCCTTGTTCTGCTGGGGGACTTCAACGCTCAAGTTGGCAGCGATAGTGAGATCTGGAAAGGCGTGATTGGGAGGAATCTGAACCCAAGTGGTGCTTTGGCATTGGACAAACATCATGTTCAAGCATAAGGGTGTCCACATGTGCACACTTGGCACCAGGACACACCGGGCCGCAGTTCAATGATTCACTTTGTGGTCATGTCGTCAGACTTACGGCCACATGTTTTGGACACTCGGGTGAAGAGAGCTGTCAACCAATTACCACCTGGTGGGGAGTTGGCTCCGATGATGGAGGAGGATGCCAGTCAGACCTGGCAGGCCCAAATGCGTTTTGAAGGTCTGCTGGGAACATCCGGCAGAGTCCCCTGCCACGCGTTTCAGCTCCCACCTCCGGAAGAGCTTCGACCATGTTCCGAGGGAGGCGGCAGACATTGAGTCAGAGTGGGCCATGTTCTGTGTCTCCAGTTTCGAGGCAGCCGATCGGAGCTGTGGCCGTAAGGTGGTCGTTGACTGTCCGGTAATCCCAGAACCTGTTGATGGACAACAGTGGTGAGGGATGCCGTCAAGCTGATCGAGCTTTTTTGGCCCATGGGACTCCGGAGGCAGCTGATGCGTACTGTTAGGCCCAGCGGCCGATGGCTCTGGCGGTTGCTGAGGCAGAAACTCAGACATGGGAGGACTTCGGATAAGAGAATGACTTCCGTACGGCTTTGTAGTGATTCTGGACCACCAGCCGCCATCTCAGGAGGGGTAATCAGTGCACAGTCAACAACGTGTATAGTGGGGATGGTGTGCTGCCCCTCGTCTCGAGATGTTGTGGATCAGAAGGAATACTTCGAAGACCTCTTCAATCCCACCGACACGTCTTCCAATGAGAAAACAGTGCCTGTGGACAATATGGTGGGCTCTCCTGTCTCTGGGGCTGAGGTTGCTGAGGTGGTCAAAAAACTCCTTGGTGGCAGGGCCCCAGGGGTCGGTAAGATCAGCCCGGAGTTCCTTAAGGCCTTGGTTGCTGTGGGCGTGTCTTGGTTGACACCGCTCTGCAGCATCGCGTGGACATTGTGAACGGTGCCTCTAGATTGGCAGACCGGGATGGTGGTTCCAACTATCATGGGATCACACTTCTCAGCCTTCCTGGTAAGGTCTATTCAGGGGTTCTGGAGATCTGGAGGGGAGGATCCGTTGGATAGTCGAATCTTGGATTCGAGAGGAGCAGTGTGGTTTACGTCCTGGTTGTGGAACTGTGGACCAGCTCTACACTTTCAGAACGGTCTTTCAGTGTGCATGGGAGTTTGCCCAACCAGTCTACATGTGTTTTTGTGTGGCATTCGACTGTGTTCCTCGAGGAATTCTCTGGGTAGTGCTCCGGGAATACGGGGTACTGGACCATCGGGAACACAGGGTATCGGACCACCTAATTCAAGCGGTTCATTCCCTGTATGACCGGTGTCAGAGTTTGGTTTGCATTGCCGGCAATAAAGTTGGACCCGTTTCCCGTGAGGGTTGGACCCCGTCAGGGTCACCGATTCTGTTAATTATTTTTATGGAGCTGAAAGGCAAAGCTCTCAATTTACCGACCCATCTACGTTCCTACCCTCACCTATAGGTCAGGTCAGGCGTCCCTGGGGAGGTGTTCAGGGCATGTCCGACTGGTAGGAGGCTTCGGTGAAGACCCAGGACACATTGGAGAGACTGTCTCTCGAAGTAGCTGGGGAGACGGACGTCTTGGCTTCCCTGTTTAGGCTACTGCCCCCGCGACCCAATCTTGGATAAGCGGAAGATGATGGATGGATGGAACGTTGAACATTTACAGTTGCATTTGTATCATAAAACTCCAAACTGTCTATTGAAGACGCGGGCTATGACACTGACATGTGTTAAACACTGTTTGTGTTTTTTTTGCCTACTGGCATCACACGTTATGAAATTACCTACAGCAAGTCTATTGCATGTTTGTTTTAATTATAAACTCATCGTCTGAAAGATTCCTGTTGCATAAGGGTTTGTTTTTTGTGACCCTTCAGAACAGTATTTTTTCTTTTTTGCCTGGCATCTGGCCCACTTGTCCACAGCACCCAAAGATACCGCGCAGCTCTCGCATGGGTAGAGTGGTTCTGATAAGTTTGAGCCAAATCTGGCCAATGCTTTCAATTGCCTCTTTTGCCTCAATTGCCTGTCATTTCCTCTATATGAATGTTAGTGTGAATAAGCCGCAACTCTGTGGCTTGCCTGTGTTCAGATACCTTGCCTGGCTTTCATTAGGCATAAGCCTCCCCTTCAACCACAACCGAAAGTCTCTTCATCCTCAACCATTGTTTGTCTTTTGAATGGAACCAAGTTTTAAGCCTCTCTCATGATGCATGAAATACATGGCTTTATGTTGGCACTGGTGACTATTTAAACCTGTGATCCAACCCAGGCTTTGCTCATTAAATCATGTAAATGATGTAACATTTTGCTGCTGCTGTGTGCCAGCACGGCATGTTTTTCCACTTAGGGATTCCAATATTTGTCTGTGTCATAAACACAGGGCATCTGGTTGCCAGTGGTAGGCTCAGTCCTCCTTTCTACTTGGACACAGAAATGTGGCTGAGGTCTTCAGAGAGAAGCCGTCCGGCTGCTCATTTAGCAGCTTTTGTAGGTATGATAAATGTTACTAATCACCTACTGGCCCCCGAGGTCAAGCCTTTTCCTGGTCACCTATCACCCCTACTCCTTCCTGCTGTCTTCTAACAGCACCCTGTGGATAGGCTTTATCTTGTGCAAGCAATATTTTGTCCACAAGCCCATACCAGACAACACAAATACTTGTGTAGTGAGGTGTGAGATTATTTAGATGCAGAGCGTCACAGCAGTAATGCATTAAAATATTAAATATGCTATCAAGCTTAGTCAGCAATAGGCCCATTAAACGTGATGCCACAGCACACTAGATATTTCTTTTCAGCAGGTTGTCGGGTGCACTTAAACACCTTTAGTGACCCAAGTGACAGTAAAGCTGCAAAGCAGGTTTGGAAGTCCCCTTAGTCATCAAGAGTAGATGTGGATCACAAAGATGGTCCACAGTGGGGCCCACACTGGTGCTGATATGTCAGACCCCAGGGAGGTAGAAGTCAGCAGCCTAGATGGATATAAATAGATCTTTCATCTGTGAACACTAGATATTAGGGGTGTCACGAGACACTCACTTCACACGAGACAAAACGATGCACAAAATTGGTTCTACGAGGACGAAATGAGACAAGATTTTAACATTGCTTTTAAGAGAAGTACATTGAAAAAATATATTGCAATCTACTAATTTAATTTCTAATACGCTTGTAACAGTCTCCTGCACTCTGTGTGTATGCTACCTGCCCTGCCTCCACTCACCGATATGAAGAGACTATATGACTGACGAAAGGGCTCACTCCATTCATGCCATTGTTCTATTCAACAAATGCACCAAGGTGCTGAAACCAATGCACAGAGTGACCTCTCTTCCTGCCTGTTTGGAAGTGGGAGACTAGGATACGCATGCACATGGCAATATATTGAGGCCGGCAAAATGATCAAGTTCATTTTCATTTATTATGTGAGTAATTTATTTATTATCGTCCCATGCTTAGTGTCCACGTTTTAATCTTGCTAGATCTTGTGACTTGAGATCTTGTGACACCCCAACTAGTTATACATAACTTTATGTTTGCGTATTTTTGAATAAATATCATTTAGTATGGTCATGTGCTCTAAGCCAGGGCTCTCCCCAACCACCGGAAAACCTTCAGGTGCAATGATGAAAAAAGACACTTTAAACAGTTAGAAATCCCTCCGTTTTTGCATGTTTATATTATTTTGTTTCATTGTGTTTCCGAGAGCGGCGACACTTTCCACTTTGTTTGACGGTCCTTGAACGCATTAGATCGCTATAATGTACGACACGCAAATGCTAAAACAACCATGACTCACAATATGAATTCATCTAAGTCATTTGTGAAGTGTCTTTCATTGTTAACTTTCCCCCATCAGGTATGAATGGAATATTTTCATTTTGTATTTATCATACATTATACCGAAAAGACTGTTCTGCGACTAAACTACTGCCTCCCCATTTATTATTCTGATGCTGTCTGTTGTCTTAGTCAGAAGAAGAACAGCAAAAACTCTGTTGCTTCCAGTTCCATGTTAGACACAGCCCAGATTTTCTATAATTCCCTTGGAAAGAACTTTAACAACTAGACAGTGAAAGTCATTTTCAAGGGCAACCCTCTTTAGTTGAAGAGTGCATCACAGGTATCGTTTGAACCATCAAAATGCCATGTTTTTTGGATTCTTTCCAGCCAACCTCTTCCCTTTTCCTTCCTTTTCATGACTTCAATGTCCCATTTGAGACTGATTGAGCCATTTCTCCGCTAAGCTGCATGAACAGTGCTACTTATGTAATGAAAGTACTGCTAAATGGAGCCTTGACAAATCTACTTTGTCCTTACATTGCGGGTTGATAGATTAGGCCTTTATTTTAGCTTATTTTTATTCTAACTAAAATTAAGTATTAGCTCCAAATAATAATAATTAAAAAAATTGTGAACAAGTGAAGGCTTTTAGTAGGCGGGTATCATGGGGCGCTGTTGGGATTTTAGGTATTGTCAGGGAAGCGGGGCTGTGAAAGAGTGCCAGGGAGGGGCTTTGCATGAAAGTTCAAATTTGCATACAAATCTGCAGAAAATGGGCATCTGTGGGGCTTGGGCAGGCAGCAGTTAAAATTCCTCAAGTCTTTGAGAAATGTTTTATTTGCCTTTGCTCCCATCACACAGCGTCTCGGGAGGCTCCAGTGCTGAGATCACAAAGCCACAACTTTTTTTTTTTTTTTTAACTTTTTGTAGTTACCTTTCACACACTTTCTATACTTCCGTTAAGGATAGTTGACTGTGACGTTGGCAGATATTTGCAGACACTGACTACGTTTACATTCAGTCAATATTCGGGTTCAGGTCAATATTCCTGTTTCTGAAACATTCAGAATAACCAGTTTACATGCACGATGTGGGAAAAAACCCCACACGGACAACGCCTCGACGCACAGAAAACGTCATGACGCTTCTTCTTCATGTTTCCAAAAACAACAACAATACCGGCACGGCGGATAATGAACGCCTTTGTTTGCGTTTTGGTGCTGGCACTGACCCACCACCAGTACTTGACACTATTGGGTCTCACTTTCTTCATTAATGGAAGGCGAGAACGTGAAGAAATAGGAAATGGAGCCGGAGCTGTGCCATCCACATCCATGCTATATCCCCAGAGCCCCCCGGAAACTTTTGAAGATGTGTTCGTACAAACCCTGCTTCACGTAACTGCTTGCTCACCTTCTGATAGATTTTGCTATTGCGGTACTTTCTACTGTCACTAAAAGTCATAATGTCCCTGTTTTTCGCCACACTTATGAGGTGGCTTGTTTCCCCCTCGCTCCAAAAGTGTGGGGTTTTGCATGTCGTCATGTTTACAAATAGTTCCTGCCAAAGACACAAGATTCCTATGAATGATATGGTTATTTAACTGCATGTAAACGTAGCCACTGTGTCTCTAGGGTGTCCCGATACAACTTTTTTTTTACTTCCAATTCAAATCCGATATTGCAGGTTTGAATATCGGCTGATACCAAAATCGATTCGATATCAGCACGAATTATATGTACATGTATTACTGATTTAGTAGTTTGGAATGTTAGAAAACACTTAATCAAGTTATATTACTCAAAGAGACAACAGTAGTCAGCAAGCACAATGGCAGGGCACATATAGACAAACAACCATCACACTCACATTCATACCTATGGACAATTTAGAGTCGCCAGTACCTGGAGAAAACCCACGCATGCACAGGGAGAACATGCAAACTCCACAGAGGGATGGCCAAACAGACATTTGAACTTAGGTCTTCCTGATCTCCTGACTGGGTCAAAACATATTAGCATTAAAAGTTGTGGTTTTTTTTTTTTACTTTACAAGCTGGCAGTAGCCTCATTGGAAGTACCATGAGTGGCCAGCATCCAGCAGCTTTGTCTACCTTTGCATGCGCTTTAAAATGTTGGTTGCATGACACAGCTATTGGTGTGAAACTCGTGCCTTTTACACTGTGTCGTACTGTTTTTACAACAAACTCGTCAGTAGTATCAATGCCGCTTACCACTATTAAAACATTGGTTCTGTTGCTGCTGCTGTGTTGTGCAGTAGTCTTGTTAATAAAGCACTATGTGGTCAAATTAGAGCGTTGACGGTACTCTTGGAGAGGAGCATTTTCTCAGTGTGGGAAATTATGTAATTTGTGTACGTCCACAAGCAGGGCAGGAAGGTGGACTTTCTACTGGTGCTCCTGAGTACTGTGTTATAGCAACTGCCCAAAGGCAGGAATGTTTTGTGCTACAATGTGTCCGACAGGTGGCTAGGAGATGCTAATTGATGAATGGTCAGGTTGATGTATGAGCCCCCACAGCTAGCCCAAAACATAAAGACCCAGAGCGTTGACACCCTAAATCATTTCCAACCAGGCCAGCTAAGACAAAGCATCGCCCTTATTAGCATATGAAAGAGCATTTGGATTGGGGGGACTGTCCTTTTTAAATCTATTGTCAACACTTTGTGTCCAAATTAACAGGCTAGAGTTTTGTGCCTGATGAATAATGACAACAAGGATGGTTTTATAATAAGGATCACTTGGCACTAATGAATGATTAACATCACCACAGACTAAGCTTTTAAGAATATGTGTGAATTTTTCTTTGTGGCTTTTTTTTCTTTTTAATGATTGTTCCTGGCTCGGATAAAAGGAGCATACAACTCGAGCTCTGCTATCCTATACAACTACTACTACAACAAACATGAATAACTAGTATAATAACGGTCATAACGTTTCTGACGTGTTACCAGTTTGAATCCATATTCATACAAAAGTGACAGCAACTATGCCTATAGACCATTCCACAGGTGGCGTGACCGTCCTCACTGTTCTGTGTGGATGACTCCAAATGACAATGGCCGGTCTGGATGGAGAGTGTTAGTTATTTCCATCCTTCCATTGGGATTGCTGTGACTCATGGGGGTTTTCCACCTCTGAGACATTCATATAATATGTAAACAAAGCCTGATTTAAAAAAAAACAAACAAAAACAAATTGTGCTTGCTTTTTAATGTGAGATTTGGTGCGGGGCTACTGTTACCGAAGTAACCCCACACCTGTAGACCCTTCATTTCCCCATGATTGGCAGTGGAGGGTTAGTGCTGTCACAATGAGTAACTGTATGTCCCAGGGCTGATGATTGATTTGACTTGAGCATTAAAAGCGGCCAGCATCAAACCCTTTTAACCAGCCTCTTTTGAGTAACACAACTCACAGGCCCAGGTGCCAGTGATGGGCTTGACACAGAGAACATCAGGTGAGCCGCTGTTTTACCATTTGAGTCTACCACTTGGCGAGAATGAGGGTCTCTCAGCAATTGAGGCCTACACCATGCAGTAAATTGGGTGCCATTTGAAAAGCTGATGGACCTATCTGGCAAGGCTCCAACAGCGAGGGCCCCATTTTATATTTATGTGAGCATGAAAGGTGAGTGTCTGCAGTGTGTTCCTTTCACCTATCATCAAGGATAAAGATGTGATTCCCCATGATGTGGCTCCTGTCCGCTCCAATCATAGTGCATATTCATTTCATCTTTTCTTTTTCTCTCAAGTAGACTGCCTTTGGTCAAGTGTTTCAGTATAAACTCGCCACTCAGACACACTTAAGATTCACAAACAGGAAGCGAGGGCATGGAGTATAAAGGAAGGAAATGAGATAAGGACTCCAGCGGTGCTGAAGCCCAAGCCGGTTGATTGGCTAACACATTGAAGTGCATTAAGCTAGTGTAACAAAACAATATCTTATTACAATATCACACACTGTAATGGCTGGCTGGGTAGTGTATTTTGAATCTTCATAGCGCTTCTGTGTATGAAATGTGTTTGCTCTTCCATTTCCTGCAAGACTAACTGGAGAAATGGTAGTTGACTTTTATCTTGGAGACTTGTGGAACTTGAATGGAGTTAGGTTCCCCAGGCTGTTGTAGTTAGCATGCTAGCTGCTGGACTGACTGAAACTAGGCTGCTTTTACAAGTTGACAAACAGTACTTGTTTTTCTGGAGGCTGGAGTTATTTATTTTGCATGAGTTAGCTTGTGCATTTTGAATGTCCTATTCCATTTTTCCTTTGGTTAAACAAGCTAATGTTTCTTAAAGGGAATGCTCAAAGTTTTCTTTATATAAAAGCAGACATCATGAGATCTATTTATTAATGTGATATTCTGTTTTAGTTTTTTCCCCCAATATCTAAAGAAATATCAAGACCCTAAGGGTTACTTACTTGAATGGCAATGACGTTAATAGTTGCAGAGATTACCCTCTGTGTTCCAGACAAATGGGAAGTTGGAAATTTTCAAACTCCCACAAGGAAAAGTGCACTGGAATGTTCCTCTCTGTGATTTTTTTTATTTTGCATAATAAAAGTGAACAAGGCTGTATCCTCACTGGTTTTCAGCTTATCCGCTTTAATACACTGTTTAATAAAAAAAAAAAAACGCTAAAAAAAAACGCTTTTTGAAGTGGTTGGGGAGGGCGGGTGAGGGCTGTTATATGATGTCATTGTCTAATTTGCATAATTTGCCATAACGTGCGTACATTTTGATCAATCCCATAATATGTTAGTGATGAGGACAAATGGGTAGTGTACTGTGGAGTATTATTCTCTGAAACTAGTGTATGGAATTTACTACTCTGGGGTTCTAGTCAGAGAGCAAGTCATCAGATGAGCTCACCAGAGAGAGATAGATACTTTATTAATCTGCAAGAGAAATTCACCAACTTTAATTGTAGACTTTAAAGTGTACACATGAAAGCTTAGTTAAATAAACTCATTGTATCCGTTATATGCGTATAAACTGAATATAATATAAATAATAGCATAACATATACAGTGGTTTCATATAATAAGCGTCTGTCAAACTGTAGTCTTAAATCAGCATGTGCAGGTTAGCCATAATAGTATATCTTGCCATCTAAAACTGTTAATATAAAAAATGTGTCATTCATAGATAATTGATTGTTAATGTTCCCTGAAATTTCTTACAGTCCTCATTAGGGTTGGGCATCGAGGCTCGAGCATCGATGGGAACGGGAAATAACATTGCAATTCTCTCTAGATCATTCCCATTTTTAATTTTTATTCCTAGTTTAGATGCTCACTTCACAAATAGCCGCGAACACCAATGAAGAAGAGGCCGGCGAGAAGTTCGGTGTAAATAAAGGACGGGAGCTTTGCTCCAGGAGGTGCGTTTATTCATGTGCACAGCTAGTCTCGTTTAGCAACAGTCAAGACACCTTCTCAAACCCACACAACACACTTCCGGCCTTCAAAATAAGAGCTCCGTTGGCTACATCACAAATAAAATAAGGGTGTCGTAAAAAATAGCTTACACCAACACTGAGGCAGCAAAGAAAGTATGCTAGTGCTAAGTGATAACATTACCCCGTGTACTTTTCATAGACCAATTTTTTACAAGGTGTTTGATTGTGCATGTTTAAGTGGCTGCAGCATCACACTCTTTTCAAAAGTAGACATCTTTTGTGAATGTGTAGTCCTGTAGAAAGCAACTTCATAACATTTATATTCAAGCTGAATGGTTTGATATTTACAGTATATACTGGTTGAAAATAGCCCTGTGAGAAATTCATAGTAAAGTTGATTAAAAAAAACAACTTGAGATCATGAAACAAAAGTTCAGACATTTAATCCAAAAAGAATTCTGGTTAACCGTGCAAACTTTTATGACACTTACTCTTAAAAGCATCGGAATCATTAGAAACCAGAATCAAAATGAGGAATCAGAATCAGAACCGGAATCATTCAAATTCAAACGATGCCCAACCCTAATCATCCTCGAAATAATTTGGCAAAGCCTAGGAAGTTTGTAAATATTAGTGCCTGCTCTTAGAATAAAATGCTGTTCCAATTGCTGTCTTATTCCTGATAAGAAATGTTAGTGAAATAAAGGCCCTGTGGGATAATTTAAACATTTTATTTATCATGTTCTTGGAAGCTTGTGTCCTGATTGTACATCTTGTTGCTACAATATGTCAAAACGAGGTGCCAAATATCTAAGTCCCACCACTATGACTCCTTATTGATTGCATGAACTTAAAAGGTACTTTTAAGTTCAGAATACCACCATGTACATTTAGTTTACATTCACTCACAATGATATTCTTTTTCTACAGATTGTAACCATTGTTGCCATATTCACGTCATTTAATCAGCACAGCCATCTTACTGTGGAGTGATGCACACCACGCCAGCCTTGTCTCCGTCTTGCAATGAAGGCTCTTCTGTGTTTCTTATTTGCACATCGGGTGCTGAGGGGATTTCTCCACTGCCACCTGATTCACATTGCTGTAATTGAGTTGTGGCCATAAGCACTACTGTGACTGTTGAGGCTTTTAGGTCATACCAGAGCCACAAAAGGGACTGTTTTACTCCAATTTTCACATGATCCTAACAAGAATAAGAAGATCCAAACTATTGGAGAAAGGACAGGATGATTTCAGGCAGTGTGTGAGAGTGAAGTAGGCAAAAAGGCGTTTTTGTGTATGCGCCAGAGAAGCTAAAGCCTGAACACGTGGATAAGGAGCCACAAAGCTCTTCACATCTGTCTCTCGCTTTCTTCCTCTCCCCTCAGAGGCTTAGAGCTGCAATCGATTTGAGGGGAGATTTCCTTGTTCAAATACAGGGAGATTGACGTTTTTGGGGTAAGCCCGAATTTGTCGCTCCTGTCAACTCCACGTAATTGGACATCCCCGCACTTTTATGTGGGTATCAAAACACAATTGTGCTTTTTGTACTGTAGCATTGTTCCTCATTGTGTGGCTGCCACATTGTTCCATTGTTCTAGAGGTAATACCTTTCATTGGCATCAATTTGTTTTATTTGTGAGTGAGTAGTAATATGTCACCGTTACCAGAGAAAAAACCTTTACACTTACGTGAGGCTGAACCCAGGACTTGAGGCATCCTTGGACATTTTCCCAATGAATAATTCATGAATTGTAATGACAAAAGTTTGACAAATTGGTGGTGACAGTGGTGCAATGTTGCTTATCAGCACTTGGGAGAAATGAAGTACAGTCAAACCTGTCTATAGCGGCCACAAAAGGGAAACGGCAAAAGTGGTCGCTATAGGCAGGTGGCCGTTATAGACAGATTGGCGGCCATTTTGAATTTGTGTGCGCACATATTAACTGTGATTAGAAGCTTGCTGTCTTTGCAGATACATATAATTATTCTGTTACATGTTGACCAGTAGAGGGCACTGTGAGACTGCGGATAGAAGTTGTAAAGAACTACTAGGTTAATAAACGTGAATCTCTCCTTCCCCACAACAAGGGGCACTACAGTATTGACCAGTGCACATTGTCTCACACCAGGAAATAAACGGTGTCACTGTCTGCAACAAGCTCCAAAGAAGATGGCGTTTTTATGTGGAACAACTGACAGTTTGTGTGGATCTTGTGAATGATTGTGACTGAGCTAGGACTCAGTAATTAAAGTTTACACACGACGGCTTCATTGATTGAAAAACAAAACTTTTTCATGCATGAAGCTTCTGCTTGAGTCGGCATTTTGGCCGCTATATGCGGTCAGATATTGACCAAGGGACACAAAATGGGTGGTCGCTGGCCGCGTTAGACAGGTGACCGCTGTACACAGGGTCTATAACACGTAAATTTACTGTCGGGGGGATTTTTCAGTGGCCGCTATAGGCAGGTGGCTGTTCTATACAGGTGGCTGCTAAGACAGGTTTGACTGTATCTGCAACTCCCCCAATCTGTACAACTATAGTGCCCCACTATCCTGATAGACCTGTATTAATGTCAAAGCTGCAGATTGCAATCTACTTTGTGTTTATAACATACAGTATCCCACAAAACTGAGTACATCTGTCACATTTCAGCAACCATTTCATTGTATACTCTCAAGGGACAATACCATAGAAATGAAATGTTTAAGAGAATGTACAGCTTGTATTGCAGACTCCCAGCCATTGTTGTCAAAATAGCTGGCAACACAAGTGAGTACCGAGATAACTGTGTCTTGCCTGCAGTGTTGTCATCATGGTCTAGACCTTCATGAGTGCTGCCGGCACTGGGGAGCTGCAGTTTATTGGGGGAAACGTGAATTCTGACACGTACTGTGACATTCTCAAGCAGCCAATGATCCCCTTCTTTGGGAAACTGGACCGCATGGCAGTTTTCTTTGATAAGGAGACCAAAGACACCTCAAGATGACAAGTGCCATGCTGAGGAAGGTGTAGGTGAGGGAGATGCCAAGTATGTCTCCAGACCTGAACCCAATAGAGCACCCGTATGGCATCTTTAAGCAGAAGGAACATGTCTGACATCCACTATTGATGTCATCACGGAGGAGTAGAGCGATCGCTAAGGTGGTGTGGTTCGTGTGTCACCTACATTATAACCATAACTTTGTAGATGTCATATGACATCAGTCAGCTGACATTTTTTACAAAAAATTTTCAGAAGGCTTTATAGTCCCATTACGTGCATTCTTAGCTGCTTTTTTTTTTTTTTGCCTTTTTTGCCGTTTTTATCTGTTTTTCTATTGTTAGAATGCACAGAAAAAAGAAAGACATATGTGTTTATGTCTCACATCAGGATTGTCGATGATGGGCAAATTTCGTCTGCTTGTACCCATGATTTTGTATTTTCGGTCACTACCCAATGCTCATGACCAAAGATGAGCGCATGAACGTAGATCGACCGGTAAATTGAGAGCTTTGCCTTTTGGCTCAGCCCCCTCTTCACCACAACGGAGCAGTGTGTAGTCCGCATCACTGCAGACGCCAAGCTGCCTGTCAATCTTGCGAGGGCTGGGGGGGGGGGGATAAATAATCGATACTGCTGTAAACTGTACACTGACTACTATAAAGGATATAAGGTTGACTTGTTCCTTGAGAAGACATACAGTAATAGTAAGTGAAATACACATCATTCCAGGATCAAATCTACATCAAATGCCTCACACTTATTGACAAGCAGGGACTCCTAAACAGGGAGGGGTTAGTTTACGTTAGTCGACAAACAGTGCACATTTGACCACTACTGTGCGAGTAAATGCCATGTTACATACTGGCTACCATTTTAGTTTTCTTCATCATTTCTGTCATTGTACATTCTATGTGTGGCATGTCACGATCTTCCATTGGTGAGATCAAGTCTTATATTTGAGCTTTGTTATCAGAATCCTTAATCATGTCTGCACTGATTTATTGGACCTGATATATGAAGCAAGGCTGATATAATATCCTGTTTTGTCAGGGTAATGAGTGACGAGGGAAACCTGATTTTTTTTTCTCTCTCTCTGTACTGCCATGCTATAATTGCAACATTCCCACAGTTTGATGCTTCGTCTCCCCTGTCTGGTTCCACTGAGCCTTTCCCGACTTGTGTTCTCATTTCCTGTGGTGTCCCTCCATGTCATGTGTTGCCTGGTACCATCCTGTCTTGTTTTTCCTGACCACATAAAGAGAGGGGATCCCTCCTACAGAGTCTCCTAGACTGGTAACAGAGGAAGTACAAAGAAATTCCTAATTCCTAAATTCCCTTTCTTCACGAGCATTTGTGGCACAGGAGGACATGATGAAATGTTCTCTTTATCTATTCATTATGAAACATCACACTTTTTTGAAATCATGTAAATGTTTTATTAGAGGCTAAATATATTCATCACTGTTTTTATCTTGTGATTTCTCACAGGGATTCACGGTCCTTTTGATGCCCTTTGTCTTCAAAGTCACTGTCACTCTCTTAAGCGTTTCGTAGCGTGCTTTGGATTTTTATCTTCGCCTAAAGCAATATTTACACCCCCCACTCCTCTTTCCAGTCATGATTTAGATCCCGACTTGTAAGTGGGTTGGGAAGTGGCCCCAGCAGTTGATGTGGAACACATGCCTCCAATGATTCACACTCAGCGTGCTGTAGGTCATGGCGGCTGCCTCACGAGTCCATTGCCTCCCTTGTTGTCTAGCATGGGACTCCTTTCAGTTTTTCCTTCTTCCTGCTTCCCAAACTTTTTCTTTTTTTTTTTTTTTTCTATGCACACTTGTTCCCGTATAACCATGCCTCTTATTCCAGCCTAAAGCTTGTAGAATATCTTTGTTGTTTAGCCAGTCTCTCGACCAGGCTACTGCTGCATTCTAGTTCTTTCTTTATTCTGGAGCTCTCCCATTTTCTGATTAAAAAATTCCTGACTGCCTTGACTACTTTCTTTAAATCTGTGCTTTGACAAACTTGGCTACTTGCCTTTAGTGTTATAGCAACAGCTGCTTCACATTCCCATCAGACCAATTTGATTTGTCACAGTTACCCCGCCTTCAGAAGGTGGAGATATGGTTAAGTAAAACACGACGCGCACCGCAGCTGAGCTCCTTTTTAGTATGCCTTTATACGGCGAGATATTGTGTTGTATCATACTTCCTCACTACCAGTGTAATGGAAGAGGTAGTTTGAGACAAGAGGGATTCTATTTTTTAAAAACATGCTGCATAACTGACGTATGTAGGAATATTAAGGCTGAAATATAACACGATATTACAAAGAAAAAAATCTTATATTGAGTACAATTTGTACATTTAATGATTTAATAATGAATTTAATGAAAGAAAGGTGAGACTTTCACAGCAATAACATCGTGATGTGGACAAAAATGTCATACTTTTACAAGAATACAGACTGCAATTTGTACCAGCTTAAATTGTAACATGGAGACATTTGTACTAATTTTATGTGAACATAATCTAATTATGCAAGAGAAAAGTTAATACTTACGAGAAATATATGATTTGATGACAATAATGTAATTTTTCATGAGGAAAAGTATACATTTTACAAGAATAAATTCACAATATTATGAAAACGTAATTCTAATTGAACTAGAATATAGCCTTGATTTTTTTTTTTATTACAAAAAGTGTCCACAATGGTAGAAAAAGACAAATGTAAGAAACAACAAAGTACAACACAAATACCCTGGACCTAGTCATGGGAAAAAACACAAAAAGAACTAAAGATGCTGCTACACACGGAAGTAGCAGGAAAAAAATAAAATCTAACAAAAGGCGCTGCTGAAAACCTTGAAGGAAAAAATATACGAACAAAAAGCGCTGCTGAGAACCAAGCAGGAACACAATAGCAAAAATGGTAGGGAAAGCCGCTGCTGGAGGTAGCCAAGCAGGGAATCAAAAAAGTACTCACAATACAGGCAAAATGTATAATATTATAATATAAAAAAATGTTTTGCAATGGCCATAAAATAAGTGGATCAATCCCTCCCTTCCATCACATTGTGCCATCAACCGCAGTCACTTTCCAGCCACGCTTCCATCTCTTGCTCTCTTCCATCTTTTTGCTTGCCATTTTTTTTCACTTCCTCTGTCTCGCCACCCTGGATCATACTGTAGGCCTCCCTTATGTGGCCACGTTTGACCCTTCCTTCTCCTCACACACACACACACACGCACGCGCACATCACTCTGCTGCTGGGCACACATGGTGGACTTACTGTTCTCATGCTTTAGATAACCATGAATGAATGGCTCTTTCGTTATGACACACACAGAGACGCGATTGTTGGTCACCATAACAATAAAAAGCGATAGTAACAGACAGTACTTGCAATGAGATCTAATAAAAGAGCTGTATCAAGATGTGGCTCTCAGTATGAATGTGTTACTGTATATTGTATCTGTGTACCTAATCTATTTTTGCTGCATTGTACCAGTGCATGAGATACGGTTAGAATTTTTTAAAAACAGGAGATGTTTTCTTTTTTTGTAGTTTCTAGTAACTAACGTTTTTAATTTCCACAAGCGCCTGTTTTTATATGGTGGCGCTCAATTTTTACAACACCCTTAACCTTTTGTGTTTTTCTTTTATTTAATTATGGTGCTCAGTTTTTACAATACCCACAACATAACAAAGCGCCTCGTAAACTGTGGCGTTTGCAATGTTTTTTTATTCACTGCTTTAAAAGTCAATGGGTGTTAATCCGTTTACAGGCAGGAATCATGCTTGCATTTTTTTTTTTTTTTACAACAATACGATGAGCGCTCTTCAATGTTTGTAATCGACCTCCTTGGATTGCTAAAAAGCACAACCTGATACTCGACGCACAGAAAAGGCGAGAGGGTGTAGCCGACAGTGCTGAGTAGTCTGCAGTTGCTCTTTGGGGCGCCTCCTGACAGAAACTTGGCAGCGAGGAACAAAAACAAACTCCCTGTGGTGGGCAAGCAGGCTGGGCGGTGCACCCCCCACCCCTTCCACCCTCCCACATGTTACCATGCATGTTGGGTACAGAACCAACAGACTCGTGCGAGCACCTGCAACCTCAGAGAACTAGACTGAGGGACATTTGCCACCTGTGCTCCTCACAATGTCTATTTTCCTTGCAGTTGTCATTTAACTCGCATGATTGTTGGTTATATATTTTACACACGGTGGACTGAATCCGCTTCAGTTTCCAAGAACATCATTCTTCCGCCGCCTGAGGGGTGAAAACTGCTGCCGTGATGTTTTTGCAGAGGCAGCAAAAAGCCTCGGTAATCATGACGTAACTAGCGATGGAGGGTAGGGAGATGTTCTTGGAATCCAAAATACATTCAGAACATACCGTCCAGGTTCTGTTCAGACATACAACATGTGTGCACGCTTTCCTCTACCCAGCGGCGTATTGTGCAGCCTGACTTGGTGCAAATCCAAAAGCCAAAGAGAACCCAGATTGGTGAAACAGAGTGCTCACTACAAACTGGCCAGTCAAGTAATGCTTTTCCAAAGCAACGGGGATGACTAGCTGGCCCATGAACCTTGTACGTATGTGTGGGTGTGCATGTGCATTCTTTTTGATCAGCATCAGAAATGTTTCATGGCAGCAGTTGAATTTCATATGCACTGGTAAAAGCATTGACTTTTTAAGAGCGCTGCATTCCCACATCATCCAAGCGCAATGTTTTCAACCACACTTTAATGGTGGTGTTGATGGAGACCGGCCACAGAAAAGAAGGCATTGGCAATCAGTAGGAGGAGGCTCTTCTGCTCCTACAATTTATGCAAGGATGATTAAAGATGCTTGACGTGCTCTACCGATTGTGTTGTAATGCACGGAACTACATACAATATGCCGTGTATCAATCTGACAACTCTCTATGGGCCTATTTTGGGGTCTTACAGTGTTGCCAGCAGATGTACTAGCCAAGAATTCCTCTGCCTTGTGCCAGTTATAGTTTATTGTCTGATTTGCAATTGGAAATTTGCTACTGGAGTTTAAGTTTGAATGAGTTTCTTTGATGTTATTGTCATTATTAAGTTACTAGGTGGACAACTATGTTTTTCGGAGTCATTGTAGATTGTAAACCTTTCATATTACATTATACCACATGAATACCATCAATTCTGGACTACTGAGCGCATCTGAATATAAGCCGCACCCATCAAATTTAAAAATATATTTTTTTTGTCCTTATAAAGGGTGCACTTGTCTATAAGCTACAGGTGTCCACATTGTAACATGGAATATCTACACAGAAAGACACACTATAAACCTTGCATATACTGTAAAGCTTGCAGTCCTGACTACAGTCGGTGTTCCCAGCGTCACTCGTTAGCTCCGCAGTCCAAACAGAAACTGTTGTAATTCTACACTTGATCAACCTTAAGATTTGTCAGGTCAAAACACGATCTCTGCATAAGACTTCAAAACGTGATATTAGTGATGTTACTTTACTACTTCCTGAATTTGCACTCTAAGCATATTAGGAACTGCAGCCATATAGTAGCCAATAGTCACATAATTGTATAAGCTGCAGGGTTCAAAGCATGTGAAAAAAGTAGGGGCTTATAGTAGGACAAGGAATTGCTGAGCTAAGACAAAGAAAGCATGCTAACCGCTAAACGAGCTTGAATGTGAAGTAGGGAAAACAGAAGAAGTGCTTAGTGAACTTTGACAGACAGTGGAAGTAACCAGCCGTTACCAGGCAGTTAGCAAGTACATTAATTGAGTCGAGAGAGAGAACTACACAGACGGACTACGTCATGAACCCTGAAGTCCGGAAACCAGAAATGATGCAACACTTTACCGCATACAGGAGGAGCCTTTGTTGTAACTTGTTTTGAAATTGTTCTATTATAATTTATATGCCACAGAATATATCATGATACACTGTAAATAGTTATTGTAAGAGGCTCCAATATATATTGCAATATGGACTTTAGGCCATATTTAGGCCATATACAACTGTGTCTGAAATATGCACATTTTCACTGTATTTTATACTGTATATATATTTAAAAAAAAAGATAAATAACAAACAATGTGACTTGGTGCATCCCTACCTGGTCATCCAATGGTGGTCTTCTATTTCTACTTCTTGTAATAATCTTCCTGACAATACATTTTATACGCTGAGATATAGAATTGTGGAATGAGGAGCAAAACTAAGTGTGCGGTTTACACAGGCACGCATGTCAAATTTGCATCTTCTGCTGCTGTTCACTTTTTTGTTGGATTGAAGGATTTGAGTCTAATGGCAGTTTCCACTCTTCAGCCGAGTATGTGCATTGTGCCCATGTAAAAATATGTGTAAGTGTAAGTGTATTCTGCTGTTGCTATTCACTTTTTGGTGTTATTGGATGGATGGTTGAATTATGAGCTGTTGCAAGAAATACTGGCAATTTTACATTTTTTCTTTGAACAAGCAGTCAGTAGCCTCAATAGTGTGTGTGGAATAACCACAGTAGACTGGACACACACTGCTGTTTGATGGCATTGCACTCTTCAACTGTGTATGTGCATTGTGCCCATGCTGCAAAATAGTGGCAGATGTGCCAAAATCATGTAGCACAGGAAGTGGGGTTGTTATGTCACCACCACCAAACCATTTGTGTAAGCATAATTTTGACACCCCCCTGAAAGGAAGACTGCTGCAGAGCTCTCTGGATGCCACTGCAGATTCAAGACTCTTTATTTGTCACGTGCATACTCTTTAAAAAAAAAAAAAAAAATGCAGCACAGCAGACCACATGCTGTGAATTGTACCAAAAACAAACACACGCAAGAAGAAGAGAGGTATTTTTGAAGAAACTCAGAGGATTCTAGTGAAGATAAGATGAGGATGTGCCACTTACAGCTCTCTCGGGATGCCATTAGTACAATACATTTCATATCCCAGCATGTCTTTGTTACTGTTGTTGTGTTAAGCACTCACATGGAGTAAAACCTCCCACCAATAAGCTATAGAAGACAGCATCAAGAGCTTGAGATGAACACCCTCCAGCACACACGCACACACACCTCTTTTCCCCAGGTCCCGGTAGACCCATCTCAGTAATGGCCCCCCATCGATCCCGAGGCCTCCTTGTCCACACTCATTGCCCATTGATCGGCACCTTGCAAAGACTCTCTGAGGGCTGTTTCGCATCCTGTAGCTCACCTTGTGTGTGGTGCGTGTGATGTGTGTAAAACAAGGGTGATGTATATTCAAGGAAATAAGCCTCTTTCTGCATGTCTGCTTCAGCATATGAAGCTATGTTCACACTTGTGGTACAGTTCACTTAGCGTTCACAACATTTTTATCATCAGACCGAAGGCCGCCAGTTAAAAACATTTCAATAATGCTTCCAATGCATGGACAAATTTTTACTGTTTTTGTCATTGTAACGCTGGCTTGTGTCTTTGGTCCATGCAGCAGTCACATTTGAGCTCAAGTGAACGAAACTGCAAGTGGAGTTGACATGCTGAACAAAAGACGCGTTCCTTTAAGTCACTGTTCTATTCTGTGAACTACTTGTACACGTGAACGTTATGCTTTTTAGTGTTTAAAGTCTTGCCTGATGCTAGGGTGCTAGTGTGAAAGACTTTGGTTTCAGTTAAAAACTTGTGCAGAAGCTTTGCACAGTGGCTGTGTTGTAGGCTATGAGGTTTGTTTGAAGCGTGATAATGCTAGTTGAAAACATTACCCAACTCGCTGATGTCTTGAAATGACTACCGTAAATTCCGATGTATAAGCCAATGGTGTAAAGCCAAAGCCTCACCCACTAAAGTTAGAGGAAAAAACTGATTTGTTCATATATAAGCCACACCAGTGTATAAGCCGCATGTGTCCACGTCCTAAAATGACATACTGTGGCACGCACGAGTCTGTGAGGACCAGGTAGCTCTTTATTTGACAAGAGACAATCATGAGCTATCACAAAACTGACGAGCTTGTCAACCCATTGGAAATTACTCAATATAACAGTCTGACTCATTTTTTCATCTTACGAAGAACATTAAACTCATCATGCAGCAACTTAACACTCCTTACCTAGGAAATATTCATTACACGTACCAATATGAGTTTAAAACAATAAATAGCAGTTATTTTAACATCTATCTATAATGCACCACTGCCAGAAGAGCCGTTCATTAGAGGACAAGCAACACAGTTTGGTGGCGCTGCAATGCTGCCTCTGTCCATCAGAGGGAGCCAGAGGAGCCCGGAGCGCAGAGCCCAGTGGGAGGCTGACTTCGTAGTAGCGCCAATGAATGAATGCATTGCTCAGAAGCCTTTTGGAAATCTTTAAAATGTTTTTTTTTTTTTTCATTTTGAACTGGGTGTTGGTACATGTATGCATATTTCTGAGGTATACTTTCAGAGTGTTACGTTGCTGTGAATTTAGAATTTAGTATTGTTCTCAGTAAGATGACACCGTGAGTCAGACTGTTATGTTGTTATACTGTCATATATAATGACCTCCTGCGATTTCTAATAGGTTGACAAGCTTGTTGTGAGTGCACTGATAGTTCGTGATTGGCTCCTGCCAAAGAAAGAAAGGTACCGTTTCCTCTCTGACTTGTGAGCGGCACACATTCGGACAATTCCTTAATGAGTAAAAGTATCGTATTGATCAAAATATAAGATGGAATAAAAAGTCTGAAAAGCTGCTAATTTTCAGATAGTGAAGCAGTCACCAAATTTTCCCTCTGTTTTTCTACACTGTCTCTGTTTTCATACAATGTCGCACATAACAAAACATCCGTTTGCCCTGTATTGTATCGTTAAGCGAAAATTACCTTGGTTTTTATACGTTTTGGTTTTTGTCAGGGCCGCACGGTGGCTGTGTGGTTAGCATGTTGGTGACAGCAGATCGGGATCTCTGTGTGGAGTTTGCATGTTCTCCCTGTGCGTGTGTGGGTTTTCTCCGGATACTCCGGTTTCCTCCCACATTCCAAAAACATGCATGTTAGGTTAATTGGAGACTCTAAATTGTCCATAGGTATGAATGTGAGTGTGACTGGCTGTCTATATGTCTATATGTGCCCTGTGAAAAGCTGGCGACCAGTCCAGGGTGTACCCCTGGACTCCAGCATACCTGCGACCCTTGTGAGGATAAGCGGCCTAGAGAGTGGATGGATGAATGTTTTTTGTCAAAACCTTTGGAAAAAATTAATAACAAAACTCGAGGTACCGCTGTGTTCACTGTCATCGTATATTCTTATATTCAGATACGGTATGTCTATATCCAAACAGCCCCTTAGATCCCCTTGCCCCATTAGAAGGGGTCTAGAACCGTTGCACCGTAAAGCTAAATTAAGGCAAGACAGACAAGGAAAAGACTTCAATGCCTTCTCAGATGAAACCGTCAAGCCACGTGAAAACTTTGCTTATTATTGTTACTGCTTGATTTATTAAAGCCCTCTATCTGGGTCAAGCACCCCCCCCCCCCCCCCCCCCCCACACACACACACACACACACACACTCACACATTCTTCTCTTCCTTCTCCTTTCCACCTAAATAAGTGCCCACCCCCCACATGTCTTCCCTTTGTCTTTCATCTGGTTTTCTGTTTTTGTTAAAGGACAGTTGATTAATGGTGCCACTGGCAAAGGGGCTGCAGTCTTAGATAGGGCGTTTTAGATAAACCAAAACACATGTGCTCCGGACAACCCTGGGGGGAATCCCTGAGGAGCGTGGCAGAGACCGGGGGGAAAAAGAGCGGACGTAAACTACAGTAGTTACTGCTGTCTTTACACTGATGAAGGGCTCTTCCTGCTCAGCAAAAAAGCAAAGCAAAGAAGCAAATCTCCTCTGGTTAAGAGCTTTTAAATGTAAAATGTGTATGCATTATTAGCAGTTTTCTACAGCTTGACTGTGTAGTTTTTCCTACAGACTAGTCTTCAAGTGTCTTGTGGGAGATAAGTGCTCTATTGAATAATATAGAAGCCTATTCTAATGTATTGAGAGCTTCATTGTGAAGTGTGCTTTGCTAAAGAGACACACCCGTCTAATTAAAGCTCAATTAAGATGATGAATGCTACGTTTCTGCTCAGTTTGATTGCAAAATGTAAGGGTATTCAGTTTAAATTAATCCAGTAAATGAAATGGAAACGAACAGGACGTCCCTTCCCTGTCTTAACCTCAGCGTTACATGAATAGAGCCTCCACCCATGCTTTCAGTGTTAGTGCCAAAGTAAGCAGGGATTCGGTGTTGGTCAGGAGGTCCGACAAATCCTGGAGGAGACCATGCAGCTGGTCAGCAAGGTCACCGTCCAACAGCAACACCACCAGAACTTCTCCACACCCAGAGGAAGGGTGGATGGAGGACTTCTTCTAAAGCAGTCTGCCACAGTCATTCGCTGCTTCCCCCTCTTTTTCCCTCAGCTTCCCCATGGGATGATCTTGAGGCCTTCCTCTGGGCTGTATGGGGATTAACTGTGGCTTGTGGACAGCCAGGCAAGGAGTCAGGCAGCGAGCAGCCATGCAGTGACTGAAGGCATCCAGCTAGACTGCAGCCAGGGCTACCAGGAATCCACTCTTTTGTCCTGTCCACTCTGTTATTATTGTTGCTTTACTGGGAGGCCTTGTTAGACTACTGACCTGTGCACAGTCACTAGGAAATAGTTTGTGAAAAGCCTTGCCAAATCCCTCAATGTTTGACACACATTGGCGTGATTTTAAAGGCTGATGGGAAAATGCACTAGGGACTGTTAACAATAGGCAGTGTGATTCACTTTGAATTGGGGCCAGGTTTCTTTTAAAACAATTTCACCTTGCGTCTGACAGTCTGAGTGCCGAGTGGAAGCTCGATGGACTTTTGCTTTGTGTTTATGCAGCAACAGAGCTGCTTATGCAAAACAGAACTGCTAAAAAATAAAATAAACAAAATAGCAAATGTAATAAGTTATTCCTTCATTACTTTTTGTTATGTTGTTGATTTGTTTAGCAGTTCTTATTGCTGCACTGCTTATGCAGAACAGAGCTGGAATGAAGTTATTCCTTCATTACGTTTTGCTATTTATTTTATTTTTTTTAGCAGTTCTGTTCTGCATAAGCAGTGCAGCAATAAGATAAGTTATTCCTTCATCTTATTTGCTGCACTGAGCTTTTGTACAGTCAAGCCTGCCTGTGAATAATCTCATTCATCCAAGTCATTACGTACGTATTTTCAGGGTATTCAATCGATTGCAACTGCACAGTTCAGATTGTCTTAGACGTTCCACCTCTCATTCGAGCAGGCTTCATCAGTTCATGCTCAAGGACTAGGTAGGACACACACCAGTTAGACTAGATAGAACAGCTCTAGTCTGAGAGCTTGGTGCAAGATCCCATCTATTTATCCTCTAAAGGAGGAGGCAGGCCCAGACGAGAATGGTTGGCTCTTTCCCGCCAACAGTGGTTGTTTGAGTGGCGTCACCTTCATTAGCATCCCATTTATATTAATGATGGTCATATTAATGACCTGAAACCAAGGTGGCTCTGCCTTGTTTATTTGTTAGAGGCTAAATGACAGAGTCTTTTACTGTAAAGGGCTGGAAGGACAGCATTGTATGTGGAAGAAAGGGGGTGTTGTAGATTCCCCCCCCATATTTCCTTCACCATCCACCTTGCTTTTGTTCTTTCTGGAGCGGGATGCACTTTTTTACAAATGGCCAGCTAGAGTGACCACATCTTTTGAGGGCATCCCTCAGGTGCTTTTGCTCTTTCTCATTGGCCTGTGCGCTGGTGGGAACATTATCAGCTCTGTGTTCTAGGGTTCTGATAACACCCAGCTTGTGTTCCAGTGGGTGGTGTCAAAAAGCAGGTATTGATCAGTGTGTGTGGGCTTTTTGTCAACACCAACATGGAGGCCCCTGTCTATTGTCTTTGACATCCTCATGTGTGAACCTGATGTTCTTGTCCACTGAGTTAATGTGCTCGGTGAGGGCGAGCACTTCTTGGCTTCTAATTTTCATCCATGTGTCATCCACATATCTGTACCAGTGACTTGGTGCTGTTCCCTTAAAGGAGTTCAGAGCCCTCCTTTCCATGTCCTCCATGTAGAGGTTGGCCATGATAGAGGATACTGGTGACCTCTTAGCACAACTGTGCTTTTGTCAGTGAAAAGTTCCCATGAATTGAAAATATGTGGTATTGAGGCAAAGTTCTAGCAGTTCTAGTTGAACAGGGAGGTAACGTGAAATGAAACCATAGTTTCATTTTTGTCCAGTTTTATGTGTCTGATTTTCTTGACAAAGTCCGTTGAGTTTTAGACGTGATGCGGTCTTTTGTAAGTCAAACAATTCACCTTTTCTTTGTGTTTATGCTGTTATATACAGTTGGAGGCACAGAATTTTCTAAAATGGATGCTTAATATGGACGTTGAATAATTCAAATGACAAGGGGAGTAATTAAGTAGTGTACCTACAGTAGCTTGTGGCTTGTATACCTTTCCATTGTCATAACTTTTATTACCCTCCTCCTCTAGTTACCCGAAGATGTGGTGTGCCCAATGTACTCTTTATCTCCATCTCCAGGGGGCATTTGTTGTCTTCATAATTTACTGGATTTGTCTGCCTTGTTCTCACTTCTCATCATCTCTTGTTGCTTGTGTGTCAGATTTAGTATGCGCCCCAAGGCCTTGATGCCCCGACATGCTTGTGTTGGATAACATGGAAGCACTGAACGTACCACCTCAACCCCCCTCGCGCCCTCCCTTTAAGGCTGAAAAGAATCTGTTCCAGAATTTGCTTGTATATTTTTCCCATAGAAAATAATAAAATGTGAGTCAATATTGGTCTGAATATAAGACACTATGTTAGAGCTTTTCTTCCTGTCACTCACACCCACCAGTGACCTGCGGCGATGCAATTACAACACAGACCCGCTCAAAAAAAGTGTCTTGAATTTTTGACAAGTTGGCAAACTACAGCGGAGGAGGTATGTTGTGTTTTTAAGATAATGGTGGTGAGTGAAGCCATCTGATCCAACAACTGCTTATCATGCAATTTAGCAGTCGTTATAAACACAAAAAAACAATATGGGGGACATTCATGTGGCAAATGCACCTTATACATCAAATTTTAACATTCTTACTCCTCATAACTGTAAAAAGAAGTTGGAAAAATGAGACAAATCCTTTGCTACTCACTGAACTGAACATTTTGTAAGTGTCCATAGTGTTGTACCTCCAGGGGGCACATTTTTCTAGAAAACTGTGGTTGAATTCCTAATCGTACAACTTCACTGGCATTTAACTTTATTGAAGTTCCAGTGCGGATTAATTGGTGTTTTTTTAGGAATGCAGAATATTTTTTTCTTTCCAGCTTTGAGTAACTTCCTGCTTCTCAAGACCAATACCGATAACCAACAACGTTTTGCATCAACATTTTTTTTAAATGACATTTAACTGTATTTTGTGCACGCCTGGACATAAGAATGGCTCAAACACAGTTGGATTTGACAAGCTGTACATGTAGATTTGTCCTTACCAAATTTTTCAGGGCAGGGTTGATTCAAGGCATTATTCTGCTCAATACAATACTGGAATTGAAACAGGAGTTCAGGAGATTCAAAGAGATTGTACATACACTTTCTGATCAACTCCCAGTTTTCCCAAACTTTGAAAGTTAGGTTTCCTTGTCTTCCTTCAGTCACTCCACACCTCAACTGTCCTATCTCTTCTCACTGCCTCTCCTCTCCTGCTTTTCCACCCTCCCAATGGTCTCATTAGGTGTGATGCTGGCTGCCTTTAAAGCGCATGTGGAAGTGGGTTCTCTTAGGCAAAGTCTCACTTGACTGAGCATGCCACTTGCACTAGCGGGGGCCTGTGCTCTATTATTACCACAAAGCTGTCAGAGGCAGTATATAAAGTAGCCTCCTGTTGCTGACTGGTGGGTGAACACAGGACACCCGCTTAACAATAACAGCTAGCTATGTGCTGCCATGCCTGTGAAGCGGTATATGTACCTGCATAATGGAATTATAGTATTTCCTGTGTATGCTGCCTCTCATAGTGAAACCACATACTGAACCCATTTGTCTTTTTTTCCAGCATGTCAGGCCACCTATGTGGTCCAACCTGTGGGATGCTACTCTCTTTCCTTTCTACTGAGTGACTGATGTATACATGTACCACTGTTTTGCTAGTGTCCAGTTACACGGATGGGACTGTGTGTGCAGGAATGAGTCTCCCTGCAGCCTCCCCACTAGCAGTGACCCCGCGAGGTCCACGACCAAATGAATCCTAAATGTCAAGCATGACCTGCTGGCAATAGCAGTTTGACTTTCTCTTTTGGTCACATGACACTGATGCATGCAGACGCTATCACCGGTTCTTATTTGATCAGCCCGCCATACAGGAAGTGTCCCTGAATAAAAACCTTCTGTACATCACAATATCTACGGAACTGAAGATAAAAGTTAGCAACACTAGCGTAGCGATGTGAGCTCCAGTGCTAACATGCTAGGTTAGCCTAATCACTGAAGAAAAATACAATGATGAAACTTACAGCGCCCATGTCCGTAGCTGACTGATGGATAGTTGGAAGATCACCAGGCTTTATTTTAAGATGTGTAGCAAAGCCTGTCCTCCCCTAAGTGGTGGGTGTATACAATAGGCCGGTCAGAGGCAGCAGGAGGAGGTTTTTCCTTCACGAAGTAATGAAAAGCTGCAACTTCAGCATACATTTTTAAAATTTGTGTGTATTTGGTGGTCATAACTGTTATAACATCATTGAAAGGTCAATCTTGCAAGTTGTTGTACCTTCGAATAAAGTTTCCCTTCAAAATATATTACACTAGAGAAGCACTCTCTGTCTCACAATGTTAAAGAATCCTTTAGAAAAATCTTGGATCCAGATGGTGAGCCAAATCACCGCCAAAATGTAATCAATTCTTCCATATCCCTTTTCCGACAATTCCTGAAAATTTCATACATAATCCATTCAGAACTTTTTAAAGTCATTATGAACACAAACAAACAAATTAACCCCGGCAAAAACATAACCTCTGTGCTGCCCTTGGCAGAGGTAAAAATGCTTTTACACAAATATGCTAAAGTGCCTGAGAATGGACTAATAAAATAAATACAGCAAATATTAAAGAAATGTAAGAATAATAAAAAAAAGATGTGGGTGTGAGCTACATTGTTCTTTCTTGATGAACTAAATATGCAAAAATATTTTGGAAGAAACCAATCAGAGCTAATATCAACAACATTACCGAGCAGTTTACTTGATTCTTGATTAGCTCGCAAAGCTGCTCTAACGATTTGATTGGCTGAACTGTGTCACATGGGAGGAGATGACGCGTATTTCTTGGATCCATTTATTGCCGTAATGACCCGAAAAGCTGTGCTGGTTAAAATAACTAATACGTGACTACCGTATATCCACAAAAAGTTGTGCTGGTTACACGCAAGTTTGTCCAAAATAATAGCATAATCATGGGTCTGGGTGCACATTGAAACGTGTCTGTGGTCTGGCCTATTGAGAAAACTGCAGTATGTGCATGAGTGTGTGTGTTTGCTTATATTTCTCATAATTTTGCATTTATAGTCATGTAGCTTTAAATTATTGAAATAACAGAAAGATGTGCTCTCATCTAGTTTGAGACAAAGTGTCTCCTTTTTGTCCAGCAGGGGGCATTATACCATACTGTACTGTACAGCTTGCATACACTGTATATGCTCATGAAGGGTACAGTATTACTTATACAAACATGTTCTAAATATAAAATATATATATTTATAATAAGGCAGGTGCAGCCTGCTGTGGAAGGCTGAGAGGAGGAATCATGTTGTTCATAATGTTTTCTTCTGCAAACTTGCATGTCATTAAGCCTGGGAAAGCAGCCAGCAGCCAATATGGAATAACCTTGTTTAATAACTTTTATACAGCAGTGGGGCCAAACATGAATAATCACACATTACACGAGCTAACTCCATCACTTATTCTTCACATCTTGTACAAAAACCATCCATTCTAACTCAAAGCACAAGCTGGCATGTGTGTAGCGACAGCACGCACATATGGACACTGTAAACACGCAACTTGTTTACAAGACGCTGTCAGCTGCGTGTTATGATGAATAAACAGGGATGTGTCTGCTTTTTAATGATGGCACACACACACAGGCCTGCACGCTTGAATATTGACAGAAAGATTGAAAGCATTCTCAAGGGCCCCTCCAACATGACGCATGGCTATGTTTTTTTCCCCCCTCCTTCCTTCCTTCCTTCTCTCCTTCCCTTCATTTTTACACTTGCCACCCCAACACCTTTCGGCTGTGCTTTTATTTATCTTTAGACAGCATAAACACATTTATCAGCAAGGGTCGGCCAATGGGGAAAACATCAGTAACATGGACGAAAGGAATGTGATAATAAAAACAGAGAAAATCGCATAATAATGAGAAATGAAAAGAATGAAAAAACCCTTGGGGAGAGCTGAAGGCATTCATAATGTTGAGTGCCAATAGGGAACAGGTTGTTTTGGGGACTTTGCACGAGCCAGAAGTGTGGAAGCTCATCAGCTGGTAGCAGTGGGATATTCTAAGAACAATGCCACTGCGTAAGCAGTCTGAACGTGCACTTTTCTCTATTAAGTAAATATTTACACTGATGCATGTTTGTTTAGCTCTCCGGACCGCAATCGTTTGGTGATCGTCTTTCACGTGACAATTAGCAAATGACCGACTTGCAGGGTGTAAAGGTGATGGCTGTTTACCCAAGGCAAATGTCTGAGCTGATCGTCTGCCTGGGGAGAGGGATGTCAAGGCTAATTGATTCATGCATTTGTCGCCGTGCAGATTGATTGCCATTTTGCCTTGCTGGCTTTTTTTTTTTTTTAAAACCCCATCTTGTGATTACTTGTAAATGTGTAATCTCGCTGGGTGTGTATGAATGTGCAAGGAGGATGGGGGTTGACAGTACTGTAGCACCCCCTGCTCCCATGCTGATAAATGTATTTTCCTTAAAGGAGTCTCTTTTAATGTAGCTTTGTGTGTGTGGCGTGCTAATGCAGTGCAGCGCTAGTGCTTCGGGGGCTCGAGCCAGGCAGACTCGTAGGCAGGCCCACAACCTCGACCCCAGCATCATTTGTTTGGACGAGGCCCGTCAGCGCCTGTCGCGCGGCCCATGATGAAGTGTCAGTTGGTAATTGTCCCCACGAAGCATCCACATCTCATAGGGGTGATGCGAGGGGGGAGAACAGGAAGCTGACAGAGAGAAATGACACTAGGGGCTCCTCCTATTCTCTATTGCCGTCCTTTGCTTTTCAGTCCTCCCCCATGCAGATTTTCTTTGCATACTTCCTACATCTGCATGTGAAGCTTTACACTTGTGGCTCCAAGTTGCAACATAACACGTGCTTGCACAGTCATATACAGTCGTGTGAGTGCAAATTTGCTGAAACTCTGCTTCAAGCATGGTGTAACCACTGCTATTCACCAGGTACTTTCTGCCATTGTATTTACTTTGCAAGTCTTAGTCTGGTTTTGCATCATTAAAAGTTTAATGAAAGGCTTTTACCAAAACAATGGCTCCTGCTAATGAGATTTAGCATGGGATCCTATCGATCGGATGGTGTCTTTATGTTAGGAAAAGCTTTCAGCTGCTATTTATAGTGCCGTCTCTAATACGTTGCTGTTTGAGTGGACTTTAATCCACCTCGCCTAGGCTCCTGTGCTTTAAACCCTGATGGAGGTATCAAGTCGTAGCTCAGCAGGAGCTTTTTGATGAAAGTGAACAAAGAGATATTGAATGGAACACAGAATATCATAAAATAACACTGGAAAGCAGGAGAGAAACTTTTCACATTTCTTAGGCCCTGTCCACACAGAAATGTTCCTGACATTTTTTTTTGGAGAGTTGAAAAAAATTTGCCTCCACACTGTGCCGGATAGTTGGGATGAAAACGATGGAATACACAAGGCACACCTACGTGTTACGCAGACGGAACCGAGTGACACTCCAAACTATAGAAGAAGACAGTTGCCTTCCACTACACGCTAACAAAAACAACAAGAATGAGATGGCGAGTGCCTGGCAAAAACCCGAGTCATTTGCCTGGACTGACGATGAAGTGGAATTACTTTTGCGAGTCACTTTGGAGTAAAAGAGTATCAGGAGAATGTCGATTGGGAGTTGTGTGGAAGTATTCTGATATGTTGGCTTTTCAGCAGCAGTATACTACTGCAGGGAAGGACTTCCCTCGCAACC
Organism: Dunckerocampus dactyliophorus; assembly: GCF_027744805.1. Taxonomy (NCBI): domain Eukaryota; kingdom Metazoa; phylum Chordata; class Actinopteri; order Syngnathiformes; family Syngnathidae; genus Dunckerocampus; species Dunckerocampus dactyliophorus. The sequence continues at coordinate 37,643,561 of NC_072820.1, forward strand.
CCTGGAAATGTGAGTAAATGCCAGGTCACGGCAAAACTTAAGTCAGTCTGGAACGAATGTCGGCATGCCGTTGATTCTGGGCGCCGAAGTGGTCACGGATGTGTAGTGCTAATATTTTTTTTTAACACAGCGACGAAATATGGGGTGGGTCGCCAGCAACACGTGCCATTCCATCTGGTATCGAAAGTGGAGATATGCTAGAAGATAATTCTTCATCAACACATTCGCCTGATTCTCTGGCATCTCTAGACTCTCTTCACACCAGCACCAGCAACAGTCTTCTTCCTGGAGTGGTGCTATGAGCTATATGTTATGCTACATCGTACCTAGCACGAACTGACTCACTAGGTGGTAAAACATAGACACAACTCCCAACATAAATGTTCATTAAATGAAACATAAAGGCTATTAACCACAGAAAGGACAGACTCAAGAGGAAGGACCCAATGGAGGATCCTGTCCAAAAGGATTTTCAGCTGAAAAGGAGGATGATACACCTCACGGAACAGTCCGAAAGGCACAACACTGAAAACATGCGACAGTAGAACTGGAACATTGCTGCCATCACAGACACCTTAAAGACAGTTTGCAGCTGCTTAGAAATGTGATGCTGCAGGGCCAAACTGCAATGCCATCACTGCTGCACAGCCGAGTGGAAAAGATGGCGCATGTACAGTCACATACAAGCACCCGAACCTCACGGTTACCATTCCACACACCAGTCTTACTCATGGTGTTTTTTAAAGAAAGAGCTAAAAGAAACATCACACAGCAAGATAATAGATTGATAACAACAGACAAGAACCAACGAATAATACAGAATAACCGACAACTATGTGCACTCTAAACATGTAACTTAGCGTCTATTTACAACAACAGTACAGCAAAGCACGCTGGGAAACAGGAATCACTGCTGTCAGAACCACATACGTAGACGCTGCTTCACTGAGCTGTATGTCAACTTCACCGCCATATTGGATGTGGCAAGGCTGCGCTTTAAATGAATACAAGTAATTGTACTTTTATAAAGCGCCTTTCGACAAAGAAATTTAAGTTAATGCCTCTCGTTTATACATTCACACACACACTAATATACTTGGGAAACAGTTAGGCACCTCATCTTCTCAGATGGCTAAGATAAGAACTTAATTGATGCCACATAGGAGTAATTCACATTATTCCTGTTACATTACATTACTTCCACATTATATCTATATATAGTGGTTTTAATGAGTAGTTTTAATGCAATAAAATAAGAATATAAAATAAGAACATGAAAATTATTAATAAACTTAATAATCAGCAAATTTGTGTATTTTAAACGATACCCCTCTAACTAAAAATAAACAATCTTTCTAAAAATAACATAAATCAAGGCACAATCGTAATAAACTAACACATTCGACAGTGGTCATAATTAAGAGAAAGCTAGCCCTCCACACAGCTAACGTTATGTCAGTAAGGTACATTAACCTTAATCTTACTGATTTACGCTACGTTGATTTTACCTTGTCGCAGATTTTCCGCTCCATTGGGGAGGAGATGATGCAACACATAAGATGTGCTGTTTTGGTATGTAAGTGCCGCGTTACAACTGATACACGTCACGGTGTTCAACTTGTTTAGCCACATTTTCGGTGTGTTTTTCACATTTTGTTCTCCTTCTCTTTTGTTGCCTTTCTCTTGCCTCTTCACTCTTCCCATGCCTTCAAACATTTGCTTCCTTCTTTATCCTTGTGTGGGTGACGTGAGCGCGGACGTAACCAAAGTACGGTGCTCCCTCGCTACACCACGGGTCACCTTTTCATGGATTTGCTGTTTCGTGGATTTTTTCCAAGTAAAATTTTACATTTTTTCTAAAGTGTATGAACATGCCTTATTTTCTGCATCCTTGTGGTGTATTAGAGCCATCTAGCGGTGCTCTGTTGTATGTGTCTGTTATTGTTATTATTTTGCCAGTCACAGTCCAGCCCCGCGTATTTGTGCGTGTGGAAGTGTGTGCTCGTGCATGTAATCGTGCACACGCTGGCTTTTCATTGCTGTCGCCTAGACGAGGACCGATTAGCTGGAGTTTCAATGATCCATCAATGAGCGGACAGGATGCCAGTCAGTACGCTCTCCTAGGTAAACATGGGGGAAAAACGTAACACTTGCCATTCACGGAGTTCATTAACATTTCTAAAAAAAAGAATATAGAAATATAAAGAAAAAAGCAGCGGCGTGGGAACTTGGCTCCGGAGTAAACATTGGGTAAGTTCACATTCATTTACACGGACATTTACAGTATGTAAGTTTATCTTGAGTACTAGCAAGAGTACTCGATCAACACCGGCCACTTTTCCTTCTTTCCTACTTTAATGGCCCCAAATTTCACTCACCAGTGTTGCCGGTCACACGCTACACGTTGGCGATGAGTTTTGCCAAGTTTCGCAGTTGTTTGTTGCCTCCCGTGTGTGGCACCCATTAGACTCCAAAATGACTCGCAGAAGTAATTCCACTTTGTCGTCAGTCCAGACAAGCCGGACAAGCGGAGGACAAACGGACGTAATGCGCATGCGTTCTTTCTTTTATAGTTTTAATGTGTCACGTGGTTCTGTCTGTGTGTGTGTTTACAGCGCACACACTTACATTTTTGTTTTCCCTTCCCCTGTCCTGTCCAGCCATTAGGGCAGATAGAATTGTTGACCTTTTTTACATTCATGTTTTGTTATTATGTAAATTTGTAGCGGCCAAACACACACTTACATTTTAAATATGCCATTGGCCAAAGGTGCTCAATGCAACGCGGAGCACCATGAACATACACACTGATCCCACGTTAAAGGCATTCCTGTGTGGGTTCCAGAAGCAGGAAGCAGCCCTCCAAAACGCTACCCCTGTGAGGATGATAAATTGCCTTGGTGATTAGTTAGTTGAAGAGGGAGGGTGCACTGCTTAGGCCCTTTAATGGGCCATAATTTGGAAGATAACTGTATTGTCCTATCTCTCTTGACATTTAAATCTAATCAGACCCTCCTCGTTAGCGCTGCTATTCCAAAATGGAGGAGCCCGGGAGGGTTTCCTAGGCAGCTAGTGGAGAGGGATTGCCCGCATAGAAGGGTCGCCGAGCAATTATTAGAGGCAGGGCCCAGGGACACACATTACACTTCTGTTTTATTTAGATTTTGTTGAAGTGACAGCTCAGTTTACAGAGCTACTGTTCATTTAGCAAGATAATGGCACAACAGACAAATATGCTTGCGATCCTTTACACCTCCCCTTGCACACACACAAACATCCCTAAGGAGCCACTTTGAGGCCTCTTCTCCACTCCTTCTTTCCACAGATGAGATGCTCCGTTTGATTAACACTTCTCTTTCATCCTCTTCATTAGCACAGCCTCTACAGCAGCAGAGGGCATGAATTACATTCCACTTATTCCATAGACCGCTTCTAATTCCCGCACAATGGCGCTTAATAAGAAAAAGGTGTTTGTAATTGTTTTCTGGTGCAATGAACGCCGGCCGCAGCTGTTTCTGTGCAGCGCAACAGGCAGCTCAAGAACCCGAATAAAGGGCAAGCATCGGCGTTGCCGGGCCAGAGACCTCTTGAGCAATAAATGCGTGTAGACGAGCCAATTTCCTCCAGCGAAGCGTTCCTGCCGTGTTGAGAAGTTGGGCCTCCGTCAATGAGAACCACCTGGTGCTGAAGGAAGTGATTAGGGTTGGCACCACTGTGAGAGAAGAACTGTTTGCTTAAGGAGTGTTGAGATGCTGGAGGGGGGGTCGTAGGAGAAATATTGACTCACCTTTTTTGTCCCAGCGAGATCTGAGGAACGCTGTTGTTTTGTTAGTGCTCAATCAAGAGGGAACTGTTTTCGTTCCAGCATGCGTTTTTGGGTTTTGACACTGCAAAACTCCCCAGGTTGACCATGTAGTGGAGGAAAATGTCTGTCCTGATGGGGAATGCATTGTAACCACTTAACTCCCTCTGCAAATGCACATAGAATGGAGATAATGCAGGTTGAGTCGCCAATCAGTGAACAGGACTGTGAACAGCTTGTCTCTATTCTGTACTGTATGGCAGCCAGTCCAGGGTGTTGCCCCTCTTTGAAGTAGGCTCCAGCTCCCTGCTACCCTGAGGTACTATCTACAAGTATAAGCAATATAGAAAATGAATGGTTGCAGCATTCATAACAGCCACAGCAAAAGTTTCATTTCCCGAAATCCGATACATTTCACATGCTATTTGTGAATATTACTGACTCCAATCTGATTAAAACATCTCATGTGAAAATCCATGCTGTAAATCACCGAAAACACCCATATTTTAGGTTGCCTGTGAAAATATACCCTACTCTCCCAACTCGCTTTGAAGTTTGTCAAATTAGCATGTATTCTGGGCAAAAATGTTGGAAGTGTTGTTGCTGCAGGGATTTGCACATTTTGATGTTCATGCTGCTGGATGAAAGTTGATTAGGCTGCTTTGCATGAAGTTTGCTGACTAATAGCTGAGACTTGAGTAATTTTGGGGCGCTGAATCTAAATGTCACACAAGTTTTTAGCTGTCACGTCAGGTTTTGTCATGAACCACTGCCCTTGGCATAAAGTAAAATCTGGTTAACGCATAGCAAAGTCTATCTAGCTATCTCATTTTTCCACAGGACTGTATTTGTTGGTTTAAGCTATTTCTTCTACTCCTCAACCACTGCGCAGAAAAGGGGGAAAAAGTGGCAAAACATGCACCCCGACTATGTTGTCTGTGCTATTATTTTTCTGACAAATACACCATGTGGTGGCACTGTTATTAAACTCCAAAGTTGGATTGACTTGTGATTTTGCTTTACAAAACAGCATAACTTTAAGGTGTTAGCCCGATCACCACTCCGTTTGGAACACTCCTTCAGGGGACTGACAAGCAAATGGAAGATTGGTGTTAAAACCTGGTCGCCATCAACCAAAACGTCTTTGCAGGTGAACGGACAGGACTAATAGTTACTTACCCAAAAGTCATTGACCGTTTGTCTAATGATTATAAAACATTGCAAATGTCAGTATTACATGGATGATGGCATGTCTTCCAGAGTGTTTTGATCATAACTCATAGGGGGCACTACAAAATGTCATCCAAACACCCCATGTTAGTAAAAAGTAATCTCAGCCGGTTGCAACATTTAGACGGGGTGTCCAAAGTGCGGCGCGGGGGCCATTGGAGGCCCACAGCTGTTTTTTTTTGTTGTTGTTTTTTTTTACTGGCCCGCTGCACATTCACAATTTAACAAGAAAACAACAAAAAAAACAGACGCAAAAATGGAAAAATCTGCAATATTTTACATGTATCAAGTCAAAAATATTAACAGAATACATTTTTAACTTTCCGGGAATAATCTTATAATATAATGAGCAAAAAAAAAAATTGTCAAATGACAAATTGTAGCATAGAGTTGAAATATTAAAGAACAAAGACCTTTTTTAAGTCATAATATAATGAGAAGCAAACAAAACCATGAATAAAGTTTTCATTCTTAGAAAATTAAGTTGCGGAAAAAGTTATAATGCTTCTGGCATTTATTGAAAATATTATAGGAATAAAGTCATAGTTATAAGAAAAAAACTTACAAGTAGGAAGTTGAAATAGCTGGGGAAAAAAAAACAACAAATGGAAAAAGGTGTAATTTTTTACGAGAATAAAGTCGTATTATAACAAGAAAAACGGTCACAGTTTCATGAGAATAAATGTAATATAATGAGGACAAATAATGTCAATTTAGTAGTATAGAGTTGAAATATTAACAAACAAATATGTTACTTTTTAAAAGTCGGAATATTATGAGAATCAACAAAACAAAATGAAGTTGTAGTTTTTGGAAAATTAGATGGTGGAAAAATGTACAACATTAACATAAGCATAAAGTCATAATATTCCGAAAAGAAAAACATACCAATAAGTGAAGAGGATGAAGCAAAAAGTGCCCTGTTACTAACTACAGGGTAGGCAATAAATGCCACATAGCAATACCAGTACATCTGAAATTTAATAAGCACCTAATTATTGTGTGCCAAATTTTCTTAGCGACAGTCCAAATCCCCCCTCATCCTCTTCTGTGTGCACACCTTCTGAGCCGCTGTGCTGTTCATCCTCATTCACTTTGATGTTTATTTAATTTGCATGACCTTTTTATTGTAACAGGGCTTGTCAGGTCCTTCTTGTCCACCTTGTTCTCACCCTTTGTGTATTGCGGACTCAAAGTTCAATTATGAGCAGTGGTCACGTGTCACCGTGTGAAGATGGCTACCTTTTGCACGGGGGGTTGTCACGGCTGAGCGAATGCTGGCTTGTGGACAGTCGTGCTGATCTCATGTGATGATGGAAATGCATACCGCAGAGGATTTTGTGTGTGTGTGTGTGTGTGTGTGTGCGCACAGAGATCAAGAAGGTCTTGGAGTGCAAAGACCAAGAAGGTCATTGAGTCCACAGATGTATGTACACTTGTCCTTATTTGCTCTCTGGCTGTGTTCATCTCTTCATCTTTATCTCAGTCTTCATCTTTGTGGCATTTAGGGCTGCTAATTGACTTGAATACAGAGCAAAGCAGGAACAGCAGAGAATCCTGCCATTGTTTTCTCTGTTCTGCTCACACAGGGCTGATGTTTTTGTTCCAGAGAGGGGGATTTCTGGACGTAAGAAGGGTTATTTGTGCTCTGCTTAAGCATGTGTTTGTGTTTCATAATCAACTATATGCCCAAAAAACAAAAACTCATCAAAACTCATCAAAATAGCGAAACATTTTTATTGTTTTCCAACTAATTGTGGTAAATATGTGCGTACATAATAAGCTATGTATGTATCTATATGTAGAGCATACATATCCATTCATATATAATATATGACTTAACATTGTTTTCAAGTTAAAAAAAAAACATTTTTAAGGTGTGGCAGCTTTTATTTTGTCATGGTGGTGCGCCACGATCAATTCCATGTAGCGCATACCTGTATGTGGTATTCTAGTCATTAGGCGTCACTAATGACACAAAACATTGATGAGACATGACATTATATTGCATTACCATCACACTGCATGTCGTCAGCCATGGCATGTACAGTACGACATGATAGAGTGGGGAAAAAATATCCTCCCATTCTGTGTGGAAGTCGTAAATTTTGGCTTCTTACTTTGTCCCTCTTCCCCATTCCGTTTGAAACACTTTCTTAACCCTTTAGTTTTTTTCAGTTTTGACACGAGCATTTCCAAAGGTTGTAGCTTGAAAATGGTTAGAGATAAAGGCATACTGTAAATTAGAAAAATCATCAGTATGATGATTGTGATGGGAGCAAATTTGCTCATCTGATGGGCATATTATGATATCACCAGGCTCAGAATTTGTCAGATCCCCGTCTCCACGATACCGGCTCATCAAAATGTCTGATCCACTTCTGATACCCTTCCTCACCTCTCAAGCAAACCCAGCCATCATCATCGTCATTTACAGCGGGATCTTGAACACCACTGCTGCCTGCACCGCCACCATTACTGCTATTATTACATAGATAGATATAAAGTATCTATCTATCTACTGTATGTACAGTATCTATGATGCCTGTGAATCATTCATCCAGGTCATTGTATTCTCAGGTCATATTTATCTATTAGGAGTGTATTTTTTTGCCGAGGAGTCTCCCGTGGATGGTATTTCAGTGGGTTTTTTAATTTAATTTAATTTTTTTACATTTCCGCTACGCCCCCTCACTATTAGCACAATCCACCACGTCCCCTCCTGGTACTCTGAACACAGTTTAGCAAAGCATCAGCCTAGTTAGCTGTGTGTGGACTGTCTTGGCGAGCGGATGCGCTGCCGTACGCACAAGGTTTTTCAAAGTCTATAAACTTATAAACTTTGCATAGAAACGGCCACAAATGTTGCACAGATTGAAGTTACAGATGTCCACCATCTCCTGGTGTAAATTATTAACTACATGAGGCACTGTATTTGCAGAAATGGCTCGTAAATTCAGCAATGTTGCTTGTCACAATTTTGCAACTTTGGTGCTTGGTCGAGTGGTTAGCATGTTGGCCAACACAGTAACAGTCTGGAGATCGGGAAGACCTGGGTTCGATTCTCCCTTGGGCATTTCTGTGTGGAGTTTGCATGTTCTCCCCGTGCGTGTGTGGGTTTTCTCCGGGTACTCCGGTTTCCTCCCACATTCCAAAAACATGCATGTTAGGTTAATTGGAGACTCTAAATTGTCCATAGGTATGAATGTGAGTGTGAATGGTTGTTTGTCTATATGTGCCCTGCCATTGGCTGTCGCCCGAAGTCAGCTGGGATAGGCTCCAGCATGCCCCCGCGACCCTAATGAGGAGAAGCGGTATAGAAAATGGATGGATGGATGGTGCTTAAAGGGCGATGTTTCGAATAAATACATTGGAGGCTAACTAGTTAGCTTGCTAGCATGCTATTCTTAAAGCCGTGGCCGTCTTCTGTGTCCTTGCATTAGCAATGTGGGGTAAACAAAGAACATTAAGAGTGTAAAGTTGACTAGAGGGGTTTTATTTCATGTCTACAGGGCTCTAATAATGGTAAAAACCTATTTAGAAACAGGTTTTCTATGCTCTAACTATGAAAATATTTCATTTATTAATATTAAATCCAACTTCGCTGAAATTCACTAACCACAGTCGGGTAATTAATCGCGAAAAAACGGGGGATGACCGTATTTCTCTCTCCACATTTTCTTTAAATTCCAGAATATGGATTTTTTTTGTACAGTATAAACAAGACTTTTAACAATCATTTTATTATTAAGAATTGTAAGGCATTTTCAACATTTTCCATAATTTGCTTGATCATTTGAGTGGTTTTTAATGACAGTATGTGTGTAGGTGGACAGTATGTGGAAAAGACTGTCCAGTATGTGTCTATGTACTCTGTGATGACATGCTCAATTTGGTGTTCATCCATAATTGTAATCATTAGATTTTCTAATCTTGGCCCAGTGTTTGGTTTTAACAGGCTGAAAAATACCGCAGAGAACCAGATTTTACAGTTCAATTTGACACCCCATTACAAAATAGCCATCAGCCAACACAATTAGAAGGACTGACAATCTAAAACCTACCGTACTAATAATACCCAGATTTAAGACTCATCATGTTTCCAGCATATAAACATAAGTTAGGATTGTATTTGTAATAGTCCTGTCCTGCAACCACAACCAATGGTGCCAGCTTCTTTTTCCTCAAATCCGCTTGACAGCTACTACATGCTCTCCACCAGCATATCTTAGTGCACACACACAAAATACCTTGCAACTAATCCCCCAGCAAGGTGCAATGTTGTGCAGAGGTAGCGATCAGTCAGCTGGAAGTTGTGTGGTCTGTTTTTCTTTTTTTTTTTTTTTTTGATGCAGCACATCACCACCTCACCTTTTTGCTTTTTTGCCTCCAAGGCCCCTTGGGCACTGTGTGTTTGTGAAACACAGTCAGGCTGCATTTTTCCGGAGAGAGTGAAGGAAAGACAAAGTATGTGTGATGCTGAGAGAAAGACGGACAGAGAGACTGACATCTCCAGTTTCAACAGCATGAAGACCTAGAAGTGACTAACTCACACTCTTAGAAAGGCAAACTGGAATATGAAACTTAGACAGAGCTCATCAGCACATACCTGTACAATGAAAGATAGAACACGCACACACACACACATTGACATGTACACCTAAACTGTGTGTGCATGTCTTTGTTCCGTCTAGCTGCCACGTAAATCATAATGGATCTCATTATCCAGCCGGGTCAGCTCGGTGGGGCCCGTCTGGCTGGAGATGATAGCTAGCTGAGTGAGGAGCTGCCACAACATTTACACACACACACACGCATGCATCCACATTCACACCGCTACGCATCCTCCACTGCAGTTTATGCATGTTATTTAGCTTGCAGAGCTTCTGCAGGAATGTTTGTCTCATCCTCATTCACATAACATGACAGACCAATATACACCATCCAGACACAATAGACATTAGTGGCTCAGCTTGCTGTCAGACAGCCATGTGATGTGATGCAGAACAGAGGGAGGGACCCATGAAAAATGGAACTTCTCCTCCATCTTTATAGCCCCCCTCCTCCTGGGTACCAGTGTTGTCTCTCACTTGTAATCTAAGGCTACATTTTGGGTGTTTTGAAATTAAAAACAGTCCCAATGCCAGTTTGTGAGATGAGAGTGGAGCAGTTGGTTGCTCGTAACAAGGTTAGGCCGCACACCATTTGTTTAGACATGACCATTACCAAAGCCAATTACTGGCTGGTATACCAGCGGCTTGCCAGCAAGCTAATGTTTTCCCGTCATTCCGGCCCCTCCCCTTGCACACATGCACATGCATTCGCGTGTGTGTGTGTGTGTGTGTGTGTGTGTGTGTGTATATATATATATAAATATATATATCTATGTATGTATGTATGAGAAAGGAGTAGGAAATAGATTGAGAGAGGAAGGATGGAGAAGGGCCTGTGGCACAACCCCCACTCTCCAACCAACTGACTGATGCAGCTAATAAACTTTCATTTAAGCTAATGTTGCCCCTTTTTCTTCTCTCTCTTTTCCTTCCATCTAGCTCGCCCTGCTTCCAGAAGACTGGTTGGTTCAAGCAATCGATGCGGGCAGTCTGCCGGCCGGATGCCCACTTGGCTGCACAGCACAGTGCTCAATCAGTCTGAACTTCAACACATAGACCGACCTACAGAGGTAGACACACTGTATAATCATTGTGTACAGCAGCTACAGACCCATTTCATAAATCAAACACACACCCTTGCAATGTATTGAAATGGAATTTTATATACAGTAATCCCTCATTTATCGAAGTTAATTGGTTCCAGACGCAACTTTGAAAATTTCATTTCCACGAAGTTCAGCTTCTGGGAGTTTCTTATTTATAAATGGAATATTTCCAAACGTATGGAATATTTTTAAATATGATTTTTAACGTTATTAGAGCCCTGAACTAACACGCCTACAGGCCACTTTTACACTTGTATTATCCAATATAGTAGACATAAATGAGAGTAAATAAGCCATTTAAGACATAAATAAGACTCTTCATAAGCATAATTTAGCGTGATAGAGAGAAGCCGTAAAATTTGAACTGCAAAGTGGCGACTGTACACATATCAGTGACATGCAATCATGGGAGAAAAATAAAGAAAAATAAAAAACTAATAATGAAAAATAAATATAATAATAAATTATATATTTAAACAAAATTATGTTATCAATAATAAATAATATAATTATAATATTAACATATTTAAATATATATGAATGATTAAATATTAATAATATACACATATAATAACAAAATACATTTGAATAGTGGTCCACAGATCTGTGTTATAAATGTAGTTTCTGTATGATTCCATTCATTTTTGACATTTGGCACCCGATCAAATACCGGACAGAAACACAAGGTGAGTGTCACGTCTGAATGGGGGGCGCCTGGTCGTTGCTGTTTCTCCGCATATAATATTAGCGGAAATGTGTTATACACTATGATTTTTACAGCCAGTGTAATGTATAACATGTACGTGTTTGACACCATTATTCTTGCTGATCGGCTGCAGAGCAGAGGGATGAGGTGAGGCAGACAGTACTGAGTCACAGCTGACAAAGGAGTCAGTGCCTCACCAGCCATGAACCTCACTGCACATCACTAACTGATATTGTATGAGATATAGTGCAAGTGCTGTATGAAACTTTCTGGAAAAGAACTGGATAACTGGAAAGGCACTAAATTGTCGATGAAGCGTGTTGTTGCGTCCATTTCTGCAATCAACTGCATGTGATCTGACAAGAACCAGGCAGTGGATAGCGATGAATGCTCTGGTGAAGTTGGTAAACGTCACTTACTGTTGACTGGAAAGGACATTCATGGCAAGAGCTTTTGCTACCGGAGTTTTGAACTATTTTGCCGTCTTCCTGACCACACTTGGTGATCACCAAACCAGAATAGTGTGCTGACATGTCCGACTTCAACTCGAACTGGTGAGAGGTACGGACTCACCGAAATAAACGAATTATAAGCACGACAGCTGTTAGTAAGGCAAGCCAAGCGCCGATGCTCAAGGCGGTTGCTTAGCAACAATGCAGAGAAAAAACAATTAGATTCAGGCACGGAGAGCTCAGGTTCAGATACCCCGGAAAGGCCACCCCTGGAAAGAATGCCACCACCAACGGAGCTGCTATCAGCCAAGGGGGCAGGAAGATGGGGCGACATTTATGCGGCCCAGCCGTTTTGGCTGTTGACCCATGGGGAGCACTCAGCATTTAACAGCTTGAAAAATCTACTGATTACACAAATCAACGCGCTACAAAAGCAAATCTTGGAAAATAATGCACACAATGTGGCAGAAGTACGACGTCAGCTGAATAACCTGCAAAAATACATTGGAGCTGTAAAAGAGCAGAACGACAACCTTCAAGAGGAGGCTAAACACCTGAGGGAGGAAAATAAAGAATGGCACAACGAAATCAAGGTGTTACAGGATAAAAATGCTGCCTTGAGTTCCGCTCTTAAAGAAGATAACGAAGCAAAAGAGAAAATCATTGAGCAAATGAAGAACACAATAGATGAAATGAATCAGAATGCACGAATGAACGATGTTCTCTTGACGGGGCTTCGGATTAAACCCAGGTCGTATGCCAGGGCAGCCGAGAACAAAGAAGAACCAGATGAAATGGACGTCGCTTCAACAGAGCAATAAATTGCCGCCTTTCTACATCCAAAACAGGTGGATGTAGACATCCACACCACAGATACTTGCATCCCACTGTATGGCAAGAAACAACACCACATCCGTCATCATCGTTAAGTTCACCAACGGGAAATTCAAAACCGCACTGATGAGACAGGGTAAAAAGCTAAAAGGAACAAACGTTTACATGAATGACAATCTGACAAAATGCAACGCTGACATCGCCAAGAAAGTACACGACTTGAGGAAGCAGGGAAAGATCCAAGGCACTTGGAGTGCCAACTGCAAAATTTACATCAGGTTAAATGGAAGATCAGAGACAAGGGGGCTTGCTGTCGAAGACGTCAAGGACCTGGAAAAATACTTAAGGTCATATCACCAAGGAACAACAAGGAAGACGGACACAACTCACAAACAAGAACGATGCAGAGGGAAGGATTACATTCATTATGATTTGACAACATCAGCACGTCTCAAGAGACTGATCAACAAGAAGCACTGGACTTGGGAACCCATTTATCTGCCTGTAATGACACTCAAAATACAACACAAATGTTTGCCAAAAGTTACCATTTTTGATTTGAGGTGTTACACTTCCATTAGGACTAAAATGGGGGAAAAAAAGGTAACAAAAGTGAAACAAGTCGTGGAGCGTTACATTTGTCCATCCATTTCTTATTGTCTAATTCCTGGTTGAAGATGTCAACCAGGAAAATGACAAATGGGACTCAACAATTTGTAGGGCACGGTTAAAGCCTATTGTAATTGAAAAGGATAAATAAATTCCTGGAACAAAATTGACATGTTTTTTGTTTATATGCCTTTTAGCCTACTTCCTGGTTGATGCAGAAGATGTTTTAGTCAAATGGAACTCTGGAATTCTAGGGCAGAGGGAACACTCCTATTTTAACACAAATGGTGAAAAAAGCTAATTGATTAAAACAGTTAGAATTTACAAAAGTGGAAAAAAATAGTTGGGCCATATTTTTTATGTTAGATGGCTACTTCCTGGTTAACTGAGGATAATACTGTTTTAAACAAATGGGAATCTGCCATTTGTATTTTGGGACGGGGGAGTTGGCCTTATCTGGGGGAAAAACAAGACAAGCCCCCCCAATAAATTTAATAGTCGGCCTTTTATTTGCTTGTTAGCTCCTAACAAAATTGTAATAAATAGTTGGTCATCATACATTTGTTAGTTTGTCTATTTGTTACTTCCTGGTTGATGGTGAAGATCTTTTAGACAGACAGGAGTCTCCTACTTGTATTTTGGAACGGGGGAATGAGTCTATTGTAAGTCAAATGGCGAAACACAACAATGCCGCTACCTGTTAACACAAAATTGACAGAATTGGGTTAAATGTTTTTCTTTAATGCTAATTAATCATTCAGACAAAAGCAACTGCATTTGTAACAACAGAAAGGTTCTTTGTCTGAGGTCACAGTTGGCTCACTGTCTACATACTTTGTGGGTTTTCCCCCCATCCTGTTTACCGTGTATGTGTTAACACTGGACACGCTCTGTGCAACCGCACAGCGATGTGTTTTTAGCAATACTGAAGGAAATGCATTGATGTATGTGTGAGTGTTGTTGTTGCAGCAGTGCTCATGCAATTGATTTAGCATTGTGAGACCAACCCAAGCTGTGGAGATTTCAGACAGCAAGTTGTGTCCTGTGAACATTGTCATTTAAACTTCCAAGAAGGGGAGCACATCACATTTAACAGATTGTTTTTGCCCAGGATCTGTAAATAATTGTCTGCCTAAGACTTGCTTGTTCAAATAATGCTTAGAAGGTCAGCAACTTAGCGAGCCTTCCTAATTGAGAAGATGTCCTCATGTGCCACAAATCAAGATCCATTAAGAGCGATTAGGCGTCGACAAGTATAGCACAGTAAATCGGGGTCATCAGATGGACTAGACAGTTAGAGGACAAATCAAGAGCAAGTCTGTAGAAGAATGGAAACGTGTCAGGATTTGGAGGGAAGAATTTTAATCTTTGTGGATTTGAAGTTTACTAGGAACATTTGTTAGTCTGAGGATGTTGTTATTTTGATTGCACAGTGAACTCAAGTACAACTACAATGATATTCAGTAGAGCGCAGACCAAGGTTAACTCTATGAATGTCTATATGTTTGTATTCAATTGATGTTAGACCATTAGATCATACCATTTTTCCAGAGGGGGTAGGTCTGTTTTTGGTCAAACTGCAAAGAAAAAGATACATTTCTCGACTGAACATTAAAAACAATTATGGAGTGCTGTGTTGGTTGTTTGTTTGTCGGTTTGTATGTTAGCAGGCGACAGACATGAGATGATGGCATATTATTGGTTATTGGTGAAACGGCGAAAAGAAAAATACATTTTTCAAACCCTATTGAAAAATATTATGAAGGGCCATATCAGTGTTTGTGTGTCTGTCTGTTCATATGTTAGCAGGTGATAGATATAAGACGACCAGATGGTATCATTTTTGGTAAAGAGGATTGCTCATTGCTCATATCAAAATAGAAAACCTGTGAATAAGCTGCTGCTTTTTTCTCAAACTTTGAACCCTGGGATTTATACAACGGTGCGGCTAACGTGGTCGTGTTCTAATCTCGTGACATCTCGTATACTTCAGAACTACTACTTATTGTTTAAATATATATTTAGGAAGATGAGAGAGAGGCCATCATAACGGCAAAAAAAGTTCAGGAAACCACCAAAAAACGCAGAGAAGCCACCATTCTTGGCGTTTGCTAGTGCACGCACACACTCCAGATTACAGTAAGCAACAACAAGCAACATTTATACAAATATAAAACATCGCTGGATTTTGGATTATTCCATGAACACCATAAATACACCGCGAAGATTGTAAAGCCCGTTATGTTGAATGAAAACTAAAAGGGAAAGTAACATATAAAAGAGGGGACGTATTGGAATATGTGCCGCGTTGTTGACACATACCTGCATTCGCCGCGACGCACTATGATGACTCAAGGTGGACCATGGTATCCCTGGTCCCATTGTACCGTGGTTCTGATGAAGTCCAGAGAGATAACTCCAGCTGAAATAGTGTGTAATACCCAGCAATTCCTCAAGTGACCTTACGTAAAACATACACAGTGTACGTAGCGCCACAGACGTACACGTCATATCCGCTCACGTATACTATACAGCAATAAATAGAAATACAGATACAATAAACCATATAAAACAAACATAAAATGCTGTGTTGTTCTCTTGGAGATGAATAAGTTACTATCTATCCATCTAACACTAACAGCGGAAAAATAGGAGCCCAGATTTAGACGCCGTCTTCGTCTTCTTTCTTTTTGTTTATGGCGGGTCACGACCGACGTTTAGGTGCATTCTACTACTGCCATCTACTGTACCGGAATGTAGACACGGTGCCCGGATGTAGACGCGTTCTGCACATGTGCAGTGACAACCTGGTAGTCACAATCCTCTATCACAGAAAACACACAACGAAATGGATATGATGCCGTTTTCAAGTTAAAGGTCATTGCTTTGGCTGTCAAGACAAGGAAACATGGCTGCTTTGTGTAAGCTTAGCATGAATGAATGTATGGTCAGACGTTCGAGACGGCAACATGAAAAGCTGACACAAAGCAAAAAGACAATACTAGCTTTCAGAGGTAAGAAAGACAGGTGGTCTGAACTAGAAAACAACATGGCCGCATGCGAAGAGCAACCTTTGCACAAGTACGTCGGTGGATGCTTACAGCGTGGAGCAGAAAAAACACTATCAAACACTATCACTATCACTATCAACACTATCAAACACTATCAACACTTTCAAAAGGCTGGCTTACTGCCAGATGAAGAAGAGGACACGGAAAGAGAGAGGGAGACTGATGACATGTGTAACAAAGGAATTATGACGCTGTTCAATTCTGTTATGGAAGAGGAAGACTTTCGTGGTTTTAGCTCTCAAGATGATGCAGATGAATGACTGTTAGGCTAATGTGAGGCTAATGTTATCTATGTTGCATGCACTATTTGACACTTTACCGTGTACTGTTCTGCACTGTTTAAATAGCTGTTTGGCACGCACATTTGGGGGAAAAAACATTTATTTTATTAAACATCAAAGTCAAAACAAACATGTCTGCCCTGTGGAACTTACCTGTCATTTGTGAGAGTGATATAACTTTCAAAACATGCCACAAAAATCTTGTGGGGGGTAGCAAATTAAAAAGCTTTATTTTTTTAAATTTAATTTAACAAACACTTGACGGAATACGGTGAGTTTTCGAGGCTCATGGTGCAGCATCAGTCAAACAGCAGCTAATGCAGCCAAAATGCTGGACAACAATCACCCATATGTGCGTGACAGTTAGAAGGCTCAGCAAATAACTCGAAAAATAATTGAATTAATAGGACTAGATGAGCAGCCTTTCTCAGCGGTGTAAGACACCGGGTTCACCGACTGCTTTCTCACTTGGAGCCCACCTATGTGCTACCTGGAAGTCCTGCTAGAGCTCCACCAGACAATGTACTCTCACATCGAAAGCCTTTTTAAAGAAGTTGTCTCATCCTCTAAGTTTCACGAGTCATATACCTGTATGTTCTCTTATATAATCTCTTATATAGTCAGTAAAATATGTTTTAGTCTAAATTAAGGTGAGTTTATGGTTCCTTTTTTCAGATCATATAGCCAGTAGCAGGGGTGCAGACAGGAATTCTGGGCCCCATGAAAAACAAATCACATTGGGCTCCCTTGTCTTTTATTTTTCAATAAATACCTATTTTTTTGGGCCTGACAGTCAGGGACCTTGGAATTTTATTAATATGGCACCCTTGGCCAATAGGACTCATCATAAATAAATTGAAAAATTTACAGTTAATTCATGTGATTGGTATCAGCCGATTTCAGTCATGATCAGTCATGACCCAAGAAGAGCAAAGTGACCTGCTTGAATGACTATCGCCCTATAGCACTCACTCCTATTGTTATGAAGTGCTTTGAAAGAATAGTCATGACCCACATCAAAAAGAGCATCCCGGCAACTGTGGACCCTCTACAGTTTGCATATCGCCAGAACCGGTCCACGGATGATGCAGTCAACACTGCCATCCACACAGCCCTTTCTCACCTACAGGGCCAGGACACATACGTCAGAATGCTATTTATAGACTATAGCTCTGCTTTTAATACAGTCTGCCCCCACAAACTCACAAATAAGCTCCTCACACTTGGCCTGTCTCCCTCCCTCTGTAACTGGGTGTTTAACTTTCTCACAGGCAGGCCCCAGTCAGTCAGAGTCCACAATCGCACATCCAGCTCAAGAATTGTGAGCACTGGGACCCCACAGGGGTGTGTGCTGAGTCCGCTCCTCTACACGCTCTTCACCTACGATTGCGTGGCCTCCCAGAACAACACCAGCATCATTAAATTTGCGGATGACACTACAGTCATCGGACTGATCACTGGTGGTGTTGAAACATCATACAGAAGAGAGGTGGCGGACCTCATAGCTTGGTGTCGTGATAACAATCTCCTTCTCAATACAGATAAGACTAAAGAGATGATCATTGACCCAAGAACAAGGGAAAAGGAGCCGCATAGACCCCTGTTTATTGATGAGACTGAGGTGGAGAGGGTGAAAACCTTCAAGTTCCTTGGCACACACATCAGCGAGGACCTCACCTGGTCTCACAACACCCAACAAATTATGAAGAAGTCCCAAAGGAGACTGTACTTCCTGAGAAGACTGAGGAAATTTGGCATGTCCACCACAATCCTGAGTTGCTTCTACAGATGCACTATCGAAAGTGTCCTTACCGCCTCCATCACTGTTTGGTACGGTAACTGTACAACACGTGATAGGAAGGCACTCCAGCGGGTGATCAAGACCTCACAGAACATTGTTGGGGCAGCCCTCCCCTCACTGCAAGACATTTATAAATCTAGAGTCCGCGCTACAGGAGTTTGAAGTCCAGGACCACAAGGCTGGCGAACAGCTTTTACCCACAGGCCATCAGGCTTCTCAACGAAGCACTCACACACACCGCACGCAACACACACTCATAGCACTTTTATTTATTTATTTATTTATTTATTTATTCATGTATTTGTATTATCTGTATTAATGTCTCTTCTGTTGTTGTTGCTTAATTTATTGGTATTTATGTTTCTTATGATGGTATTTATGTTTCTTATGTTCTTATTCTTTTTCTTGTCTTTTCTTTCTTTTCTTGGGAGAATGAACAGAATAAGAATTTCATTGCATAGTATAACTGCCTGTTTTACTATGCGTATGACAATAAAACTCTTGAATCTTGAATGATCGGAATCGGCATCACAAAACCCTGGTCGGAGCATCTCTTTATCGTACCATTTTTTTGGCCAGCGGTACAGGTCCATTATTGTTGAAAAGTGTAACAGTGTAACCTCGGTATAGCTTGCTAATACATGGAAACAGAAACCGGAAGTCAGCTCCGTCGCCAGGCTATGACGTCCTCAGCGGTTGACTCTGTAGGAGTTACAATTCTAGCCATACATCATTTTTTTTACGCTTGTCCGCACTAGGGTCTGATGCTGGAGACTATCCCAGGTGACTTTGGGCAAGAGGCGGGGTACACTCTGGATTGGTCGTCAGCCATTTGCAGAGCACACATAGACAAACAACCATTTACACCCACATTCACACCTCTAGACAATTTAGAGTCTCCAATTAACCTAGCATGCGCATTTGTGGAATCCCTTTCATATATGAATTTCAGTGTGTTATCTGCATGTAAAACTGTAATTGTAAAACTTAAAAAATGTCTTTTTATACTAGCATTTTTGGCTTTCTGGAATGGATGAATTGCATTTGCATTATTTCTAATGGGAAAAAAACTGATTCGGTTAGCATACGTTTTGGTTAGAGTCAAACCTTATGGAAAAGATTAATGATGCGAACCAAGGTTGCACTGTTTACACATTTCATTACTTACTCAAAGAAATGTATGGAGCATCATATTTGTAGTTTCTTAAATGGATAGATGATGCTACAAGTATTTACATTCTGGGGTATAATGACGAACACCAAAAAGTGTCAATTAATTCCTGTATCCACACCAACAGTGGAAGTCGAAAGTTAGGACTTCACATTCAATAGCATGAGCAAGTGTGAGCAAAATTTTTGACTGGTGCTTTATTTTCAAATATTCAAATATACACACATTAATGCAATACAGCTTCACCTTTTTGGACGAATAACAAAGTCGCCCCTCTATCCAAAAAGCAGGGAAAAAAACGACTAGAAATGGATTCATGCATTTGTACTCACACGGGGTCGCATCTCTATCTCTTAAATGACTTTATGATTTGTTGATCTGAGCTGTATTTTTAGCTGAAGTTATATGGAGAGCCTTCAAATCACCACCTTCAGTTCCATTAGTGTGATACCCCTGTGGTGGTGTGCTCATCCATTCCAAAAGAGAGAAGCTGGAAGTGTGATACAATAGGTGAGGCAGGCAGTCACAGTATTTTATAATAATACAGACAATAACAATAAATCCTACAGGCTAATCATTTACTCACCACTCTTTCCCGCTGCACCCACCCCCTCCCTAAACCTGAAGCGATGCAGCATTACCCCGCCACCGCCGCCTTCAATTACACCATTCATCATGTGTCTTATCTGGCGACTGCTTTGATTGAGTGTGCAATGGGCAGCATTGCAAATCTTCTTGTGTGTGTGCGTGTGGAGCTTTTGACAGCACTGGAAACATGAATTTGGGTGTATGCGGCGGTGTGTTGTTTTGGGATGTGCAAGGCTGTTGTGTGTGTGTGTGTTAGTGTGTGTGTGTGCGCATGTTAAAGAACCCACACCATATCTACTTGAGTGTATAAATCAAACTAGATAATCGCCCTCCCCCCGTCTGATCCGCTCTGTCTCAGCAAGCACATATTTCTTTTTTTTAACCTTCTACTGTCCCTGCTACTGTCTTCTTCTTTGTAGCTGATTTGTCTGTGAGGGGAGGCAAGGGGGGCCTCCTGTCTAATCTCCAACAGAGCCGAGTGTTGGGAGACAGGCGACAAATTTTAATAAGCAACCGGGTGCTGTAATGTAGCGGCCTGGGAGGGCGATTAGGCTGATTGATGCTAGGCTGGCCTAATGGTCCAGCCTACGGCTCCTGGCTCAAATTGGTAGTAATGAAAGTTTTGTGCAAATTGAGATGGAGGTAAAGACGGCACCTTTCCCTCACACTGTCTATGCACATTCACTACATCTGTGTTTTGCTTCTCTTTGTTACGTTCTTGTTCTCTCTGCTGCATCTTTTGTTTTTCTGTTGTCTTGTCGGGTAGGCTCACGCAAGGCAGATCATGCAGTGCTGGACTCGTTTGTTTGTGCCATCACTTCTATACCATTTTATTACTGCAATTTCCCTGACTTGTATCTAATTTTGAGTCGTTCTGATTAGGAGGTCATCGGTTTGCAAACGCGTTCTGTTCCTATGACGCATTGTAAGTTGTTTTTAATCTAAGTCGGAACTTATACTTATATTATGCCCTAAAAGTCACTCACACTGTACACAGAGCACATGCAGGACAAAAAAATACAGTAATAAAATTATTACATACAAGAATAAATGAAACAGTAATAATAACAGAGGGAACAATTCCTTACTTTTCTCCCTATTGTTGACGAGCACACTTGAAGCAAAGTCAATGGAAAAGAACAAAAGTGATGTTGTCCTTTCTCAGTGTAGTTACGAGCAACTACGTATTCTTCCACCACGCACACATGTGACATGTCACTTCAAAGATCCCGTAGCCTGCGCATAAGCGGTGCGTAATGTGATGCAGTAGTGTTGGAGTGTACGTCCATGTATGACAGATTCTTGTCAGAATGTCATGAATATATCAATCAACTGACAAATGTAATTGATGATGATAGGCTGATGTCGATCTTTTTTTTTAATGCCATGTACGATAGACCCACATTACGTTCAAGATACTACAACAAGGAACTTTCCCAATGCGATAGGCGAGTTATTATGTCTTATTATTGTTTATCATGTCTGCTATATTAGGTAATAAAAGTGTCAAGGTGACTGTAGGGATATTATTTCATTTCTACAGGGCTCTAATAATGTTAAATGTGTTTGATGCTGTCGGGTCTTTGTATTTTATTTCTGTTATAAAATGTGTCTGTCATCATCAAGAACTTGCGAGAAGCGATCGCATTACAGTCATTGTATACCTCGGCAATGTTTTGCGTGTGAATGTACCTGGTGTGAAGTGGGCTCAAGCACAATACGATTGGCCTCTTACCTTCAGCGTTTGAGGCTGTCAGTCATTTTCTCCACCATTGTTCATGCTGCCCACCACTCTGCCTCTATTTACTAAAATCAATTTGTGCCTCATCTGCTGTCACTCTCTTATTCTCTCTTCCTATCGCTTTATTGATTTTTAGTCACTCATTTCCTCTCCCTTCTTAAGAGGCAGCTATTATTCTCGTTTTCAGCTCCACTTCAGTCCTTTGGCACAGTCACAAAACCCCTCCTTCATATTGTAATGGACTTCATCCACCAAGTCTGAGGATCCATTTACATAAGACTGAGGTGTTTATACTGGACGGTTTTCACTAAACATGGATAAATCCAGCCATCAATCAGTCTTCTACCGCTTATCCAAGGTTGGGTTGCGGGGGCACCAGGTAGGCCCAGACTTCCCTCTCCCCGACCACTTTGTCCAGCTACTCCCGGCGGATCCCGATTCATTCCCAGGCCAGTTGGGAGACATATTCTCTCTAACGTGTCCTGGGTCTTCCCTGAGGCCTTCTATCGGTCGGACGTGCCCTGAACACCTCCTCAGGGAGGCGTCCGGGAGGCATCCTGACCAGATTCCCAAGCCACCTCATCTGGCTCCCTTCGATGCGGAGGAGTAACGGTTCTACTCCGAGTCTCTCCCGGATGACGTTCTTCTCACCTTATCTCTAAGGGAGAGCCCAGCCACCCTACGGAGAAAACTCATTTTGACCGCTTGTACCCGTGTTCTTGTCCTTTCAGTCACTACCCAAAGCTCATGACCATAGGTGAGGGTAGGAACGTAGATCGACCGGTAAATTGAGAGCTTTGCCTTTTGGCTCAGCCCTCTCTTCACCACAAAGGACCAATGTAAAGTCCGCATCACCGCAGACGCCACACCAATTCGCCTGTAGATCTCGTGTTCCATACTTCGTTCTATCGTGAACAAGGACCATGGACTCGGACTTGGAGGTTGTGATTCTCATCCCGGCTGCTTCACACAAATCAATCCAGTGAGAGTTGAAGGTCATAGCTCGATGAAGCCAGTAGGACCACGTCATCTGCAAAGTCCTGAGGCCAAATTAGAACCCCTCAACGCCCTGGCTGTGCCTAGAAATTCTGTCCATGAAAATAATTAACAGAATTGGTGAGAAATGGCAGCCCTGGCGGAGTCCAACCCTCACTGGAAACTGGTCTGACTTCTTGCTGCCGAAGTATTCTTTCTACCGGTCCACAACATCTCGAGTTCAGGTCAGCAGCACACCATCCCCACCATACACAGTGCTTCCCCCTCCTGAGTGGTTGGATGGTGGTCCAGAATCTCTTTGAAGCCGTCCGGAAGTCGCTCTCCATGGCTTCTCCGAATTCCTCCCATGTCAGAGTTTTTGCCTGGCCATGAGCCAGAAAGGCTCAATAGGACTCCTTCTTCAGCTTGACGGCATCCATCACCACTGGTGTCCACCAACGGGTTCTGGGATTACCGCCACGACAGGCACCAACCACCTTACGGCCACAGCTGTGATCAGCCGCCACGACAATGGAGGCATGGAACATGGCCCATTCCGACTCAATGTCCACCGCCTCCCTTGGAACATGGTCAAAGCTCTCCCGGAGGTAGCAGTTGAAACTCCTTCTTATAGGGGACTCTGTCAGTTGTTCCCAGCAGACCCTCATCATACGTTTGGGCCTGCCAGATCTGACCGGCATCCTCAACCACCATCGGAGCCAACTCACCACCAGGTAGTGATCGGTTGACAGCTCAGCCCCTGTCTTCACCTGAGTGTCCAACACATATGGCCGCAAGTCAGATGATACGAATACAAAGTCAATCATGGAAGTGCGGCCTAGGGTGTCCTGGTGCCAAGTGCACATGTGGACACCCTTATGCTTGAACATAGTGTTTGTTATCGACAATCTGTGACGAACACAGAAGTCCAATAACAACGCACCACTCTGGTTCAGATCGGGGAGGCCGTTCCTCCCAATCACGCCTTTCCAGGTCTCACTGTCGCTGCCAAGGTGAGCACTGAAGTCTCCCAGCAGACCAAGGAAATCCCCTGAGAGAGCACTCTACCGTCCTCCCTCAAGGGACTCCAAAAAGGGTGGGTATTCTGAACTGCTCTTTGGCACATAAGCGCAGTTAGGACCCAACAGTTACAACAACAACAGTTAGGACCCGTCCCTCCACCCGAAGGCGGAGGGTAACTACCCTCTCGTTGACCGGTTTTAACTCCAACATACAGGCCCGTCGCCTGTCACTGCTGGCAACGCCAGAGTGGAAAAAAGTCCAGCCCTTCTCGAGAGGACTGCTTCCACAGCCCTTGATGTGCGTTGAGGTGAGTCCGACTATATCTAGCCGGAACTTCTCAAGCTTGCTCACCCGCTCAGGCTCCTTCCCTACCAGAGAGGTGACATTCCACGTCCCAAGAGCTAGCTTCTGCATCCGAGTATCGTACCGCAAAAGTCCCCGCCTTCGGCTGCTACCCAGCTCACTCTGCACCCGACCCCTTTGGCCCCACCCATGAGTGGTGAGCTCATTTAAGGGGGGACCCATGTCGTCTCTTCGGGCTGTGACCGGCCAGGCCCCATGGGTTTAGACCTGGCCACCAGACGCTCGCCATCTTGCCCCTCCTCTAGGCCTGGCTCCAGAGGGGGGCCCCGGTGACCCAGGCAAGGGAAAACGTGGTCCCATGGTTTGTTTCATCATAGGGGTCTATCGAGCCATTCTTTTTCTGGGCCCTCACCTAGGACCGGTTTGTCATGGGTGACCCTACCAGGGGCATAAAAGCCCCCGACAACTTAGCTCCTACGATCATCGGGACACACAAACTCCTCCACCACGATAAGGTGGTAACTCAGGGAGGGGAACATGGATAAAATATAAATATAACACTGAGGGTGCATTAACACACACGTTTGGTTCTTATAAAACAAACTTATTTACTCTGTTAATATGGTTCAGTTGGTCAGTGTGAACACGATCATCCGAACTCTGTTGTGCACCAATCAAGTGAACCAAGTCTTGGAATACTTGCAAGTAAACTCTGCTGCCATTCAGAAGTATGCCAACAACAAAAACAAGAGCAAATCATATCTACAGTGGAGTGAAAAAGTGTTTGCCCCTTTCCTGATTTCTTATTTGTTTGCATGCTTGTCACACTTAAATCATAAAACAAATTTTAATATGAGTCAATAACAACACAACTGAACACAAAATGCAGTTTTTAAATGAAACTTTTTATGATTAAGGGAGAAAAAAAATCCAATCCTACATGACCCTGTGTGAAACAGTGATTGCCCCCTAAACCTAATAACTGTTTGGGCCACCCTTAGCAGCAACAACTGCAATCAAGCATTTGTGATAACTTGCAATGAGTCTCTTACAGCGCTGTGGAGGAATTCTGGCCCACTTTGCAGAATTGTTGTAATTCAGCCACATTAAGGGTTTTCCAGCATGAAGCGCCTTTTTAAGGTCATGCCACAGCATCTCAATAGGATTCCGGTCAGGATTTTGACTAGCCCATTCCAAAGTCTTCATTTTGTTTTTCTTCAGCCATTCAGAGGTGGACTTGCTGGTGTGTTTTGTATCATTGTCCTGCTGCAGAACACCAAGTTGGTTTCAGCTTGAGGTCACTAACAGATGGCCGGACATTCTCCTTCAGGGTTTTTTGGTAGACAGCAGAATTCATGATTCCATTTATCACAGCAAGTCATCCAGGTCCTGAAGCAGCAAAACAGCCCCAGACGCTACCACCGCCATATTTTACTGTTGGTATGATGTTCTTTTCTGAAATGAGGCGTTACTTTTGCGCCAGATGTAATGAGACACACCTTCCAAAAAGTTCAGCTTTTGTCTCGTCAGACCACAGAGGATTTACCCAAAGGTCCTGGGGATCATCAAGATATTTTCTGTCAAAATTGAGATGAGCCTTAATGTTCTTTTTGCTCAGCAGTGGTTTTGGTCTTGGAAACCTGCCACACAGGCCATTTTTGCCCAGTGCCTTTCTTATAGTGAAGTCATGAACACTGACCTTAACTGAGGCAAGTGAGGCCTGCAGTTCTTTGGATGTTGTTGTGGGGTCTTTTGTGACTTCTTGGGTGAGTCGTCACTGCACTCCTGGGGGCATTTTGGTTGGCCGGCCACACTTGAGTTATGTTTTAACAGGGCGGGCAATCACTTTCTCACACAGGGCCATGTAGGTTTGGATTTTTTTTCTCCCTTAATAATAAAAAGTTTTGGTTAAAAACTGCATTTTGTGTTCATTTTGGTGTGACAAACATATTGTCCAGAGAAGAAAAGGCGTGAGTGCTACCATCAGTCCTGTGTCATGTCAACAGTAAAGCATCCTGAAATCATTCTTTTGTGGGGTTGCTTCTCATCCAAGAGTCGGCTGACACACAGTTTTGCCTAAGAACTCTGAGAGCAACATCTCCCAACAGTCCATGAACAGTTTGGTGACAACCGATGCTTTTTTCCAGCATGATGGAGCACCTTGCCGTAAGGCAAAAGTGATAACTAACTGGCTGTGGGAACAAAACATATTTTAGGTACAGACCTTAATCTCAGACCTTAATCCCTTTGAGGACTTGCGGTTAGTCCTCAAGAGGCGGGTGGACAAACAAAAATTCGGACAAACTCCAAACACTGATTATGCAAGAATGGGTCGCTGTATGTCAGGATGTGATGACTGTATATATGCAGTATACTTTCTGTTATATCATACAAAAGAGACAGAAAAAGCAGCTTTTAAAATTTTTTAAAAGCTCACATTGCCCACAGTTTCTAAGAAGTCATTTTCAGTAACTGGCAATGCAGTTGGACAAAAGGCAAACCAAAAACAACTTTTTCCAAATCACCATGTTGGTCTGGACACGGGCTTGACTTCACACCCTCTCCTAATCCCTTGCCGTGCCTGTGGAAGAGCGAGTGTGTGTGTGGGAGCACTCAAGAGTTGTGTATGGGTTCTTGTGTTGTCAGGACAAATCAATCGGCATGTATGGAGAAATGGGACGACAGAGCCATTCCGTGTCTTTCCTTCCATCAGTCTGTCTCCGTAGCTCACTCTCGTCATCCCACCAAATCACTTTCAGCTGGACTGCTACATTTCCGCAGACTCCATCTGCATTATTGGGCCGTGGAGATTTCTCAGCCACTTTTCAGGAAATGGCAAATGTGAAACGGTGTGCAGCATTGGCAAACATGTTCGTGTTCCATGTTTTTAGTCAGTGCTGCGGATTCCTGTAAGTTATACTGAGGTTGGATATGTTTCCCAGCTCCCTGAGTCAGGACTCCATTAGGCTTCTTTTTAAAAACAATACAAGCACAATACCATTTCTTGCATTAGAGAAAAGACTGCTGCATTAAATTGAAGGATGAACACATTTTTTCTCAAGGTACACCTTCTCAGATGTGTATATTGCAGTATTAGTGCACTGCGGAAATTAAAACCAACATGGATTTCTCACTAAGTCTTACTCCAGCTACCTTGTACAAGATAATGGGGCACCAAATGAAAATGAAAAAGAAAACAATGACTGTTTATGAGAGAAAAGTTGTTGAAAAATCCTCAGAGAACAGAGCTAATGGCCTCAATTCACACAAACATCCTCATCCCCTTGGAGTTAATCTTATGATGTGCGCATTAAATGTACAAGTGCATTATGACTGCCTCCCCGTGTGCATACACGTGTGGGTGCTCGTATGTTAACTAGCTTTCCTGCTCCAATTTTCCCGACAAGCAAGTGCAGTTCTGTTTTTTCTTTTTTTTTTTTTAGTCCAGCTTCCTTTCTCTCTAAACTCCCACACATTCCTTTATTCACGCCATTTCTCTTAAGATGATGATGCTCCCGAGCTTGTCTTCCTCCTCGCTCGCTGCCACTTTGAGTTACGTGCTGATCTATCATTAATAGCTTTATTAGCATTTTCTCTCTCCCGAGGTGCTTTTGTGTATGATTCAAACTAGAACACGGATGCCAGCATCATTATGCCAAGAAACATGCTCAATTCTTTCCTTGACAAAATGACGGTGGGTAGAGAAGAAGAAGAAGAAGGCGTAACACCAACACATTTTGACAGTTCTCAAATTAGATCGTGTATCTCTCTGTTGTCATGCACAGTTGCCTGCAAAGTTACAATGTTTCTTAACTTTTATTGCACAACTTGATTCTTTTTTTGCAATTTCTAGGGCATGTATTAAGGCTCTCTACACCGATCAAAACTTCAGAGGAAAATTATGGAGGTGTCAAGTTTGATTGAAACGCAGCACAGCAACACCTGCACCTGTGAATGC
The DNA here is from genome assembly GCF_027744805.1 of Dunckerocampus dactyliophorus. Lineage (NCBI taxonomy): Eukaryota > Metazoa > Chordata > Actinopteri > Syngnathiformes > Syngnathidae > Dunckerocampus > Dunckerocampus dactyliophorus. Next base: position 37,671,825 of record NC_072820.1, read on the forward strand.
ATTGCAACTGCATGTCACATTTATCTGTCAGGGTTTGCACACCATTGACTTTTGTAGTCATTTTTTTTCTTGGTGAGACAGATTTGTGTAAAAAAAAAAGGCTTTATAGCAGGCTTATTATGGACAAGCTTTGAAAAAAACTTCACTGGCTTGGTGTCGTCCCTCATCACTGTTCGAATTTCACGGCTTCACTCTATTGCAGTTTTAAAAAAAATATATAAAATAATAAATCATGCTGTTTTGTGGTTGAAGACGGCCTATTATTAGTAAAAAAAAAAAAAAAAAAGCATATTGAAGCTAATTTTATGTATTGTTTGCCTAAATTAAGCATGTTCAAGCATAAAAATGGCTAAATGAACTAAAATACATATAAGGCATTCAAAAGACACATTCAAAGATGCTGTGAATGATATGTAGTCTTCTACACTGGTCACTAGTAACTAAATGCCAGACTTGATTGCCGGAACAACAGGTGTTTAGCAATAACACACGCCAAGCTGAAACTCTACTCTGAACCCTTGACATCACTCTTGTCCACCGACCACTCAGCTCCCCTAGGGAACACATTTGTAGCAACACACAAGCATCTTATTTATGGTTTAAATGTTTTATTTACTCTTATTTACTGTACATACATTTCTGTCCCTGCAGTGCCTGCAAAACCATGAAGTAATTTTAATGTTAGCTGCCTATGTCAGAAATTTCAGCAAGTCGTATAGACTTAACAATCCAGCTAGTTTACGTAAATCTCTCCGCCCATGACTGGGAAGCCTTGAAAGATCTGCAATTTTATTTTCCCGTAAGTGACTACACCAAATCACTATCATGTCAGAGCCAAAAGCTAAGCAGAGCTGCAGTGTTGTTGGAACAACATTACATCACTTCCCGCCTGGTCTTTTGTTTCATGTCTGCTTCTCAGAGCTTTAAAATCTGGGATTTGAGACATATTTGACTGTATTTCCTTGATTGATTGTGGGATGGTCAATTTATTTGTATTTATTTTAATGGATTATTTATATTTTACAGCAAAGTCGTTGACACTGAATCAACAGTGCCTCTGCTGGTTGCAGCCAAGTAGTGCATTCCATTTTCTCTTAATGGCTTTGAGATATGCTTAACTTAACAATTCCACACAATTGACAGCACATTTACCCATCAGTAAATGGAATATTATGCCCATTAGTACGGTACTTTAAAATGTGCAGTGGTCTGTCTTTCCATCATTTAACACTTTTTTTTCCTTGAGCCAATATCCGTAGCAGCACTCACACAGGACCGGTTTAATAGATAAACATTTCAAACAAAGCGGACATTTTATTATGCTTGGATGCTCTTTCAGCTATTTTCTTTCATATCTTTGTCTCGCTGGATTTTCAAAGATATGTTTCTGCAGTTTAGCTATATCACATGATAGAGGCAATAAACCATTACAACAAGAGCCTATGAATAGCCAGTGTTTTCATATACAAGTAGATCTCACACCCTATCATTTCATGGGGAATGAAGCTATGAGATATATACTTGTACAATGGCCTGATGAGGTGCTTTGAAGTTCCAGGCCCACTAGGGATGTTCCAGTGGGAGGAGTTGGAGTTTTTTTTTCCTGAGGTAAAAATGAGGGGCATATGGTGGAGGAGGGAAGGAGCAGGACAAGGTGCTGATGGGAAAGAGACTAATGGCATGCCAGTGTCAGAAGTGGTCATGTGCTGAGGAAGGAGTACAGCAGAATGAGAAGGAGGATGGAAGGAGGGCTTGACTGATTAATCTGTTTACCGCCCTGAAAATGCTTCAGGCACCATTCTGATTAAAGTTCAGTCTTTCATCTATCATCACCGCCGCCGTTAAAAACCTTCAAGAGGTGCCGATACCAAAAGCACCATCCAACATGTGCCACTGCAGAAAATGTAATATCATCCTCCTTTGTCTTCTCTTGAGTTCTGGGAAAACTGCCCTCTTAGGATTCTTTCTTCCTCCTCTCAGTGTTTTTCTTTAATGCTGACTTTGTATGTATACCGTCCTTCATGTGCCTGCTGATACTTTTCTTCAAAGCTTCTTGGTAAAGACGCACCAAAGAGCGTTTTTTTTTTTTTCCTCCTCCTGTGACGCACTCCTAACACAAGGCTTTTAGCACCTGCGGCATAATACGATTACACCCGTTTGGGGATGTGATTGTCAGCAGCTTTCTAAAAATATCATTCCACCCAATGCGTGCATGGTCGCACAGAAGCGCTGTGACTTGTCATGAAACAGCGCTGTGCACAATGTTCTGGCCACTCAGGCACAAATGCACTTTAAAAAGCTTTTTGCGCCCTCAAAAGCCTGTGTGTGTGTGTGTGTGTGTGTGTGTGTGTGTGTGTGTGTGTGTGTGTGTGTGTGTGTGTAACAGGACAGTCGGATGGCAAAAAAATGTGACAAGGGTTGGCAATCAAGGTACCTGGACTGAACTTGTGGATGCAACCTGGTGCTTGATTTGTGTTTTCGTATCACCGCAGTCAAGGCTCTTAAAAGGGTGGTATTCAAATCATCTTGGACTGGTAATCCCTGATCTGACTTCTGCTGCCACCACAGGATGGAGAGTTTTGCGTCATCCCAGATCTAGTATTGTTGTACCAAAGTGATGGTTCTCCCAGTTAATGGGAGACTGACGAGCACCGACACAAATCTGCACAGGCATGCATGCGTGCAGCATCGCTGGTTGTATTACAATCTCAAACCACCACCGGTCATAACAGAAAGCGAAAGAAATACCCAGCGCCGGCACCAACTGTTTGTGAACTGAACTGTGTGGTTTGGAGGTGAGGTTGTATTGGGCTGACAAACGCATTCATGCACACACATGTTGCACTCTGTTGTGTTGGAATCAATGGTTGGTGCTGACATTATCTAATGATCTGATTGTTGGATTGTGTGCCGATGTGTGAAAGCGCGCACATTTGCAGCAATCTGTTTAAAATAACAGGCAAATGAATGGCGGATCTTACATTACGACTCTGATATATCGATTTTACGTGATTTTCTTTTTTTACATAGATAGATACTTTATTCATCTCTAAGAGAAATTCTTTTTTATTGTTAATTTGGGGATTTCTGTTTGATAAAGTCTTGATAATGTTTTTTTTTCCAAGATTTTGTGCTTGCGATCCATTTCTGATCTCAGATTTCTATTGTCTACCGGCATATATTTTGTCCATCCACTGGCAAATATAAAGTCAACAGAATAATATCCATCCATCCATCTTCTATCCTGATTATCCTCACATGAGTCGCGGGTATGCTGGAGCCTGCCCCAGCTGACTTTGGGCGAGAGGCGGGGTACACCGTGGACTGGTCGCTATATTTTGTCAAGTTCTCAATTTTTTTCCACTTCTGTCTCTTCCTGACACTATTCCTTGCCATGCCTAAACAGACCAAACCACTGTGGTGCTAAATATTCACTCTCGTTACTCGGAATATGCCAGTCCAAATCAAAATATTGTTGCCCTCAATTTCATTTGAGTGGTCTTCAGATCGGATGGAATACATTAGAGTTTCTGTTTAGATTTCACAGACAAATGTTTAATCTCCTTTGTCAAACGTGGTTGACGAGCACATCTGGTCGGCCATGTCTGCACCTGTGTACACAAATTAGCTTAGAGAGCGCTATTACTGGTCTACATGGACCTTAACCTCGGGGGCAAAAGGATAGACTTAGGTGATTTCGCGCCAGCCCAGACAGCCCTTATGGTCTTGGAGCAGCCTGTGATGGACTGATTTAATCCCACTGATGGTGCTCATAAGACACTGGTGAGAGGATTGACATAAACACACAAACACACACATGCACACACACACACACACACCCTTCAGTCATACATGCGGACAGAAGAGGGCTGTGTGCATGTGTGTGAAGACGAGAGGTCAGCAGGGCTAACACGGTCCCCTGGCTGTTCTCAAGGTTAATGTGAGCCTGACAGCGGCGGCTGTTAGCGGCCTTCAGATGGTGTCCAACCCCCATCGACGGCGCCGATTCATCCCGGTGGCAGCAGTGCATTAAGATGTAACAGCTTCTCTCCCGGGTGTCACTCACCCCTTTAGACACTGCCTACATCGTGATTTTACACTTCCTATTAAGTCCCTTTGTCCACAATGCTCCATTAAAAGGGATTGTCGTTATCGTCCTCACGCGTCACCCAGTTGTGGCTATATGTCATGGTATGATGTAATTCCATTGTGTGTTAATTGAAATGCGTCCGACATTGTCTATATGGTCCATTAAAGGGACAAGAGCCTTGTTCGCAAGTGTCACTACTGCTTTAGCGACTCGCTCATTAATTTTCATAGTCCATGTTTGACTTCTAGTCGCAAAGGGAGGCGGGGATGGGAAGTGTAGAACTATGAGGGGGAAAATGCACTCTGGCATGTAGGAGTCTCACCCAAACCATTGAAATCTCATTTACATTTTAATTCAAAGACATTAAGCAGATGCTCTTATCAAGCGCAGGTTGACGTTAAGCGTCGCGTTCAAGGACGCATAGATGAGGAGGCTTGATAAATGAGCACATGCTTGGATTATGACAGATTAATGCTTTATACCTGCATTGTATTTTAAGTTCCAGTGAAGTGTAGTGTATTTTCAGGACGATACTATCTCCAGAACCGCGCTGGTGAAGAGTTATTGAGCGTCTTCCTTAGGGAAACAATTTTTGTCTTGAAGATGTAGCTGTTTAAATTCTGTTCTCCAATCCTTATCTGGGGTGGGGGGGTGCTGAGCGCTCGGGTCCGTGGAAGAGTGATGATGTTTTTGACTCATTGTCGGCCAGATGCCAATCAATCAATTAAGCGATCAATAGTCATCTGGTGAGCGCCTAAGGACACTGGGGAAAATCTCTCAGGAACACTCAAATCAATCCATCTTTGCCTCAGCCGAGAGGCAGCGTGGTCTACGGGTGTGTAAACCTGGTGAACACACACACTCACATACACACACACACACACACACACACACACACACACAGATACACTTTAACTGTCTGAGCAAATGTGCTGCTTAGTTTATTTCAATACTTCACTACTGCATTTTATCCACTTGCTGAAGCATCAAGGCATCAGATTGCAGTGCCATGCCAACAAGAAAAATGAGTAAATTCTGTCTCTCATCCTTCATCCTACAAGCTCATCTACCCCCACGCCCCCCACCCCCTCTTAATGGACAGCTGAATTCCCAGGCTGCCGTCAGCAGCTATAGTCAGCTACACTATGACACTGTTAATAGAAAGGCCTTGGCAGCTTATGGAGCCCATGCATTTTTAAATGTGATATTTATGACTCTGTGAGAGCATGTGGGGGGAGGGGTGTTTGGGGGGGGGGGGCAAGGAGAAATATCTTCTTGGAATGTGTTTCTATTAGAGGGGGATTAACCATGCACTTTTACTCTTATGGGGAGGTCAGTCCCTGAATCCTTACATTCAAACACAATATCGTTCCATTCAAATAAACTCTAAGCTCGGCTCCATCCAGCTGTTGTTTGGCGTGCTTCCAGGTGGCACTATGTCAATGTAACTCCCCAACAGATTAGATATTATATATCCCTGTATGTTGCCAATGCCTGCTCTTAATCTCAAAGCTTTGCTATTTGTATTGGGGCTTCTAGGCCAGTCTCACACACGCACACGCACACACCCTTGATGTACAGTATATGCTGGTTTATGCATGTGTGTGTCCTAGAGAGGTCACAGCATGTTGTGTCACCAACCGGTTGTGTTGTCAAGTGTGTTGACCCTGACCTACAAACGCATGCTGCGTGAATGTTTGCTGCATCACTTAGCTTAGGGCACTGGTGGTCAGCTACAGTATTTATACAGTATATATCCCATATACACTGCAACCTCGGTTTTTGTGGGATTCGTGCTTCATCTGAAATGTTCACACAAATCGCATTACACTGTCCGTGAATTTTTTAATGTGACTGCTAAATAACCTGCCATGGGGCCAAAGAAAGTTGCGAAACACTATTGGATTTGATCTTGCCAGGATGTACGGGAAGTCTGCATCAACAAGTTTCATCCATATGTCATTTATAATTATTTTGCATGTAAAACAGCAGCAAGTTTCCATACATAGGAAACATAAAATTTCATGTTTTTATTTATATAACGTGCTCTGTTTCAAAAACATATTGTTTTCCACTGTTGATGAACTTGCATTAGCATTAGCATTAGCTGAAGTTATGCTTGTCATGGCGTTGGTGATACGTGCCTTGATGTGATTTATGTCTTTTATCTTCACCTGATACACAATGGCCTTCAAGTGCCCCCAAAGGCAGAACTTAATAGGGGAGAGATCTGGGAATCGGATCTGAAACAAAAAAAAATGATACATTATACATTTTCCTATTTATGGAAACTTATAGACCACTCTGTGTAACCCACCCTGTACAATTATTCTCTATAAAATGTATTTTTTGTTCATATATTTGTGTGTCTCATAGGGATTCATTGGCTTTGCGTATGGTAACTTTTTTGCTTTGTAACTTGTTTACTTTGAAATGTTGCACCTTGTTATCAAGTGTGTTGAAAAGACTATGCTCAGATTGAAATGTTGCACGCTTAATATTGTTATGACATTTTGAGTATGGGATTGTATGGGACAGCATTGTCGTTGCACACATGTGACAATAGTTCTATTTACTTACTGTATCTGTGCTTGGACAAATTTTTGCCACTTTTGAAGAGATGTCATTATTTAAGGGGCTTTGAACTATTTATTTATTTTGTATTATCGATTGGACTGAAGGTTAAGACTTCTGTTACGGTATTTTTTTTATAGATAGATAAATGATCGATGTTTATTGTCATTGCACACAGTATACAACGAAACTTAGTTTGGAGGCTCCACTTCCATTTCTACCAACATTAAGAAATGTTAAAACTTAAGTGTTCCAAATGTAACAGGTATAAAAATATAGATATAAAATATAGAATGTAAAATATTGATCTCAGCAAACAAATATGTTCATTCAGCAAGTCTTCTTTTTGTCTAAACAATGAATACATTTGGCATATTCTTCTGTTTTTGTCTATGTGTACCCTGCGATTGACTGACTGGCGACCAGTCCAAGATGTACCTTGCCTCTCGCCTGAAGTCAGCTGGGATAGGCTCCAGCATACCCATGACCCTAGTGAGGATAAGTGGCATTGAAGATGGATGGATGGATATTATTCTGTTGACTTTATATTCGCCAGTGCCTTATAGCATGAACCACTGTAAGAATGCCACTTTCATATAATTGGCATTTTATTTTAGAATGTAAGATTAATGTCTACATCAACAAATATTAACCATAGAATCTAATCGTATCATATCGTTTGTACGCTGCATTGAATTGTATGGAATTGTTCTGTTTTTAAAATATGTAATTTTTGAATCCTATTGTAACCTGTGTATACAGATTTGAATCAAATTGTCTATCACAAAGAGATTTACATCCTTAATAAATATCTCTTTATATTAATTAATCAATGCTGTAAAATTCATGTATTAATACCTGAGAAAACAAGTAATTTAAATTTGGATTTTGAAACACATTTTTTCTGTAAAATATGTCCGTAATTAGCTATCAGTGCTAGCCAGAGGTTGTCTGTGTAGCCACTATACACGTTGTTGTAGGATCTGACTGACCTGAGCATTACACCCTTGTCAAACGTCATTCATTGTTGTACACATGATAGAATGTGACTTAGACTTTTATACTGTACTGTTAAAGGTTTAAGGTTTTATAAGCGAAACAGATTGCCACTGGAGCAGATTATTATTTCTATTTGCATTATTTCTTATGGGAAAATGGTCAAATCTGGGGGTATATTTGGAGCTTCCACTGAAGTTGCATCTCTAAGATAAGACCATTATCTGCAGTTCATACAGGCGAGCCTTTTTCACTGTCATTTTAATGTGAATATACTGACATTGGTCCAGGTATAAACACTCTATGATAGATTATTCAATTGAATAAACCCAGCTTTCTCGAGGCTAACAAGCCCCCCTGGTCAGGCACTGACATTTAGCTTGGTGCTTTTCCTTTCACACCCACAATGCTTGACACCAAAACATTGACACTTAGCACAAATAGACTCAGGCACAGAGAATTGTTCACTGTGACAGTATATCAAGTCTTTACAATTAGTTTTGAATCGCGTACTGTATAGTAACTGCATGCCTCCCCCTTTTAAGAGGGCACAGCCGCACATCTTTTTTGATCCTCCAGCGAGCGAGTTGCGGCATAAACAGGAAGGGGCCCTGCCTTTAAGTGCGTCATTCACTCTCGTGTCATCGGATCTTCTGTGTTGAAATATGTGCTCCAGTCTTTTCTCAAAACATTGTTAACTTGACATCCTGTATACGTATAGGTATTCAAAGGTGACACAACCTTATGTGTGCAAGGATGCATGCTGATTATGTGTGTGTGTGTGTGTGTGTGTGTGTGTGTATGTGTTTGCTGGGGCAAAGCTGGAACATCCTCTTGAGCAAGCTGTTCCCCTTTGAGAATACAATGTAATGTAAATATCGTGTGTTTGCTGAGGCATGGAATATGGCAAGTGTTTTTACTATATATGTTTTGTGTTTGTGTACGTGTGTGTGTGTGAGTTGTGAGTGGTTCATTCCTACTCCGAAATGTGGTCTTCATTTGTGCGGGGGGCCTCTTTGGCTAAGTGGAACAAGGTTGACGATGGCGTGAGTGAGCCACCTCATACCACACACACATGCACAGGCTTATGTATGTGCTGTCTTAAGTATATTGCATTGTTTGACCTTGTGATTATTGACTTAGTCTTGTGTTTACAAATGGCCTCCGATTCTTACACACAGAATATGCAACCTTGAACTAATTTGGGGGGAGTTGTACATGAGAACATGTCTGTATTAGTCAGACTGGACATTAAACAAATGTTATTCTGCCCATTCCCTGGTTCAAAGTTGACGTCACGTCCAAATAGAGAGTGACCTTCCTGTTATTTGATTGTCTCCAACCAAATGTGACGACAGAGGGTCATATACAATCTTTCACAAAAGTGAGTACACCTTTGTCATTTCAGCAACCATGTTTTATTATATCTTCTCAAGGAACAATATTATAGAAATGAAACTTTAAGTATGACGTGTGCAGCTTAAATAGCATTATAGATTTACTATCCACTAAAATGAGTCAACACATACATTATTGTCTAAATAGCTAGCAGTACAAGTGAGTGGTAGAATCATAGTATGGGACTGCATAAGGGCTGCCAGCACTGTGGAGCTTTGTCATTGAGGGGAAACAAGAATTCCAGCATGTACTGTGACATTGTGAAGCAGAGCATGATCCCCTCCTTGGGAAAGTGGGCCACATGGCGGTTTTTCAACATGAGAATAAGCCCAAACACACCTCCAAGATGACAAATGCTTTGCTGAGGATGCTGAACCTGAAGACGTAATGTATGTCTCCAGACCTTTACCTAGCTTAACTCAAGGGCAAGGTGTAACATCCACCAGCTCCATGATGTGTGGAAGGGAAAAAGATTCCAGTAACAACCTGTGAAGCTCTGGCATTTCCATGTTCAAGAGGATTAAGGCAGCAGCAGATAACTGACACACTTTTTGACCTGTTCAGATATTCACTTGCAGAGGTGGAAGCAAGTCAGTGTTTTGCAAATCTCAAGTAAGTCTCGAGTCCTTAATTTCAAGTCTCAAGTTATGTCACAAGTAATGATGTGTGATAGTATGGCAATGGACACGGGACATAATGAATAGACAGACTACTAACATAACATTTTAGAATGCGTAATGATTGAAATCTGTAAAGAACAAAGCAAAAATGTATTAATAAGTTGTTTATATAGAACACCTAAGTCGAGCATTGGAAGGTTCAAGGACTGGATCGAAGCAACGTTCACAGACAGCAGCCAAAAATAATCTTCATATACTCTATGGAGACTTCAGTATGAATTCTGAATCCAAATATGCAAAGAATAGTAGATGACTTCATAGATACAATGTACAGTTTGAGTCTATATCCTAAAATCACCAGACCAAGCAAAATAACAGACCATTGTGCCACACTAATTGATCATATATTCACTAATGATTTTGATAACAATACCGCTAGTGGTCTGCTAATTAACAATATCTGTGACTATCTTCCAGTGTTTACAATTTACAATGAACATTATAAAAAGAGAAAGATGGAAGACAAAAGGACTTTCCACACTGACTACTATAAAGTATATTCAAGTTTTGTTTCTGTGGTATTGTCCCTTGAGCATTTATACTGTAATAAAAATGGTTGCTGAAATGTGTGGACTGTAAAATTCATCACCGCTCTTAACTGCGCACAAAATAGGGAAAAAAATCGAAAACATGGGTCCTAGCGGTGCACCGCTGAAGCCGGCGTTGGTTTAACGGTAGCGAACGTTGGTTTAGCGGTAACGCGAGCGTTGATAGACGGCGTTCTGCGCATGCGGGCTGGTGGCATCCTTATGAAGTGCTGGAAGGCTCTTGGATCCTCATTCCTCAGCTCCACCATCAGCTTGTCATACAGTCCATGTTCAGGCCTTCTCAGTATCCACTGTCTGACCCACAAAACTCTGTCTCTCCTTCTTCTCTCTCTTCTCCTTCTGTCAACAGCTTGTTGCAATCTGAGGAGGTTCTGATTCTGCTGCTGGACTAGTGCACCAATCATAGCAAGTCTCTCAGCATCCATGGTAGTACAGTTTTACTGTAACTTTGAGGAAATTTGATATAACTGAGGTCTGCACTCAACGGCTATTCCAAATGGGCTCCTGGTCCATTTCTCCCCGTATTTATAGCCAAATTCTGGTCCCCCTCCGACACCTCCATACCAATGCCAAACCAAAGTTCATCACCGCCATGGATCGCTGCTTCAACGCCTGACACAGTTCCGTGTCCGCTCGTAAAACGCTTACAGCCGCTCCACCAAAGTTTGTGCAACGTTTAATCACCGCCCGGGCAAAGCTGGCAAAGAAGCAGTGGTCCAGCGTTCAAGATTTCTGCGTTGGCCTAGCGGACCCAAACGTCCACGAACTTCAAGATTCAAGATTCAAGAGAGTTTTATTGTCATGTGCATAGTAAAACAGCAGTTATACCATGCAATGAAAATCTTATTCTGTTCATTCTCCCAAGAAAAGAAAGAAAACAAATGAAAGAATAAGAACATAAGAAACATAAACACATAAACATATATACCAATAAATTAAGCAACAACAACAGAAGAGACATTAATACAAGTAAATAATACAAATAAATAAATAAGTAAATAGAGTGCTATGAGTGTGTGCGTGTGTTGCGTGCGGCGTGTGCGAGTGCTTCGTTGAGGAGCCTGATGGCCTGTGGGTAAAAGCTGTTTGCCAGCCTTGTGGTCCTGGACTTCAAACTCCTGTAGCGTCTGCCTGACGGTAGGAGTGTGAATAATGAGTGTTGTGGATGTGTGCTGTCCTTGATGAGGTTGTGTGTTCTTCGTAGGACTCTAGTTTTATAAATGTCTTGCAGTGAGGGGAGGGCTGCCCCAACAATGTTCTGTGAGGTCTTGATCACCCGCTGGAGTGCCTTCCTATCACGTGTTGTACAGTTACCGTACCAAACAGTGATGGAGGCGGTAAGGACACTTTCGATAGTGCATCTGTAGAAGCAACTCAGGATTGTGGTGGGCATGCCAAATTTCCTCAGTCTTCTCAGGAAGTACAGTCTCCTTTGGGACTTCTTCATAATTTGTTGGGTGTTGTGAGACCAGGTGAGGTCCTTGCTGATGTGTGTGCCAAGGAACTTGAAGGTTTTCACCCTCTCCACCTCAGTCTCATCAATAAACAGGGGTCTATGCGGCTCCTTTTCCCTTGTTCTTGGGTCGATGATCATCTCTTTAGTCTTATCTGTATTGAGAAGGAGATTGTTATCACGACACCAAGCTATGAGGTCCGCCACCTCTCTTCTGTATGATGTTTCAACACCACCAGTGATCAGTCCGATGACTGTAGTGTCATCCGCAAATTTAATGATGCTGGTGTTGTTCTGGGAGGCCACGCAATCGTAGGTGAAGAGCGTGTAGAGGAGTGGACTCAGCACACACCCCTGTGGGGTCCCAGTGCTCACAATTCTTGAGCTGGATGTGCGATTGTGGACTCTGACTGATTGGGGCCTGCCTGTGAGAAAGTTAAACACCCAGTTACAGAGGGAGGGAGACAGGCCAAGTGTGAGGAGCTTATTTGTGAGTTTGTGGGGGCAGACTGTATTAAAAGCAGAGCTATAGTCTATAAATAGCATTCTGACGTATGTGTCCTGGCCCTGTAGGTGAGAAAGGGCTGTGTGGATGGCAGTGTTGACTGCATCATCCGTGGACCGGTTCTGGCGATATGCAAACTGTAGAAGGTCCACAGTTGCCGCCGGGATGCTCTTTTTGATGTGGGTCATGACTATTCTTTCAAAGCACTTCATAACAATAGGAGTGAGTGCTATAGGGCGATAGTCATTCAAGCAGGTCACGTTGCTCTTCTTGGGTACGGGCACTATGGTGGTGGACTTAAAGCATGTCGGTACAGATGCTTGTGCAAGCGACAGGTTAAATATGTCAGCAAGCACATCAGCTCTGATGAGCAAACCCGAAGTGCACGTCCTGGGATGTTGTCTGGCCCTGCTGCTTTTCGTGGGTTTGTTTTGTTCAGAACCCTGCGCACATCAGCTGATGTCACCATGAGAGGTGAGTCCTTTGTGCTCCCCAGGTTCAGCCACCCTCTCTGCTCATCAGGAGTTTGGGTGTCAAAGCGGGCGTAGAACTCGTTCAGCTCATCTGGAAGTGTGGTTTGGCTGGACGTGGCTACGCTACTCTGCTGTCGATAGTCTGTGATGTGCTGGAGCCCCGCCCACATGCGCCGAGGGTCTGAGGTGGAATAGTAGCCCTCCAGCTTCTGTCTGTACTGTCTTTTGGCCTCCCGTATGGACCTCCTTGCGTCTAGCGGCGCCAAACTTTCACTGGGCGTTGTTGGAACATGAACTTTGCCGTGGCGAAAAATTGCCCGCTCCTCACCGCTCGCAATATTTTGTGCAGCTCAAAACTTTTGGAGCGGTAGGAGGGACCATCAGCAGTGGCCGAGCGTATACGGCGTTGCCTTAACGGGGGCCAACTTCTGTTAAACGGTGGTGAACAGTTATGAGCGGTGATTAATTTTTTTCACCGCTCCAGGAACGCTACAGCAAAGTTTGGGCGGTGTGACCGGGCTTGTACCTCCAACAAAGCTGCTCTTCTTCCAGTAAGACATTGGACACAGACAATTGACCCCCATTGTGTGCCACATGCTTGCAAGAATTTATCGTAGAATGTCACAATATGTACTAGGGATGAGCGAGTACACCACTATCTGTATCTGTATTTTGATCTGTATCGGTTCACCTATGATCCGTATTTGTACTTGGAGTGGGCGGGGCATTAGCCGGAAATGGGTGTGATTTGACCGGAAATGGGCAGGGCGTAAATCGTTACATTATTTTAAGTCTGAAATTGACATGGATTGATCATAAGTTGCTATATTTATTGTTTATAATTCAGCTATATGTGTACTGTGTATGTGTGTAAGTCATCTGTAAGACTTGACCAAGTACGATGACCTGATTCTAACATTATGACGATTAAAAAAACATAAAAATCCTCTAAAGACAATTGAAGTCATACATTCTCTTTGTTTATACAGAGTATCCGGCTCATCCCTAATATGTACCATACATGTCACATGTTTGCCCTGCTACACCTATTGAGGTTGTCGCCAACTGTCAGCCAAAAGCTGTGATTTATATCAGCATTGTCGTGTTTAAAAAAAGGTCAATGACTCAGTGATTCCAAGCAAACTTTCCATGAGAGGATTATAATTAGATGACCATAAATGGTATGTAGGTCAGATGAACTGATTAATGAAGAGAATGTATGACTTCAATTGTCTTTAGAGGATTTTTATGTTTTTTTATCGTCATAATGTTAGAATCAGGTCATCGTACTTGGTCACAGGCATTTACGTATAAACACAACTTGTATTAAAAGTGATTCACCCCTCTCTTGTTCTGGGGAAAGAAGATAAAGAAAGGAGGTGGGGCAACGGCGGATTGTTCCGAGTGTGTCGTGCCTGCTGAGGCAAGCGCAATAGAGTGAAAGTTGTGTGTGACAGCAGTGAAAGAACAACATGGAGCTCTGACCACAGGAGGCATGACTCACCCTAAGAAAACCTCAAGGCTCTCAATGCTCCTCGTTGGACGACCCTGATCTCGTCCCCCCTCACCAAAGGTTTCCTGTTAGTGGTGGGGATTAAAGAAAAACTCATGGACCATGGTCTTTTATTAACATATTATGGTGCAACCAAACACAATTGCTGGTCCACCTCTGATTTGTTAAAATATAGTTTTTCTCATTGAAAATAATGTAAATGTAATAAATGAATTCATTTTCATTTAACATTCCTGGCTGTCGTGCAAGTGAAAAAATAAGGCAAGTCAATTCCCTTACCATATACCACATATCCTGTTCTGGCTGCTTCAGGGAACATAATCGGTAAAAAAGCCTTGGTAGAGGTCTGCTCGAACCTGTGGCCCATCATGGTTAGTCTTAGGCTGAATCCCAATTCTACCCCTTAGCCCTTGCCCTTCGTCTTACCCTTTCCCCTACCCCTTAAAACCTAAGGCCAAGGGGGAAAAGCCGCTAAGAAATGGGACACCACTTGGTTATCATTACATCATCACCCTTCAGCGCTTGCTGCCTGTGACATAGGCACATGAGATAATTAAATTGTTCATCATACATGTTTCCTTCCATAAAGCGAGTAAGGTGCCATAAAGGTGCATACATTTCTACATCATTTCAATGTTATAGAGCCACAAACTGTGACATTTATTGTAAAACATCAAACAGCTCTAAAAATAACAGTTTACAGCCAGTACTTTAACAACATTTGTAAAAAAATAGAAAATGTATCAAATATACATATGACATAGAAATAACAATATCACAAACTTCATCAACAAATGTAGAAACCTTATCAAGTATCATTTCAAGGTTTAAAAACCTGCATGTTTTGGCCTTGCTCTCCTCCTGTCGTTGATGTTCTCAGATTGTTTTGTAAGAAAGTCCAGAATTGCATTTTGTTGTATTTGACTTTTACATACTGAGATTGTAGCTTTTGAATGGTACTGCAGTACTGCATTGTGTAGCAGAGGGCTGATTTCAGTTGGCTCAGCATCTCCTGCAGGAATGACACACATGCATGATTACTGGGCTACTACTGTTAACTCTTTGAAATACAATAATAATAGTAGTATGGTAACAGTAGGGTGAAAACAAATATAGAGTGATGGTAAAAAAAAACGTTAGACTCCAAAAGTTGAATAAAGTTTGATAATGTGGTGTGGCCATGTTGTTTACATCTTTTATTGAGCTCACTTCCTGGCCATCCATACTGTATGATGAATACAACAAACATATCTCACCATGAAAATTGTTAGTGGAATTTACAGCAAACAGACTTCACTATAATGTGCTGCGTTACATGAATGATTAGATTAGAAACCGCCAGCGGGGAGCGGGGATAGCCACCCGCCATGGCCGGGCGAGGTGCATTGTAGGACCCGGACAGCCTCTGTGCTGCCACGGAGCTCGGGAGAACCAAAGTATAGAGCGGGGATAGCCACTCGCCGTGGCCGAGAAAGGGGGCGCTTTAGTCGAACACAAACATGGCACTCTCTCGGTCAGTTCAGTAATGTATGATTGATGTAGAAAACACAACTTAGAATTAACAGGCTAATGTGGTCGCTATCTCTATCTAATCATTGTCTAATCAGTTATAAAATGCAGTAGATTGCCGTTATATCTAGCGAAAACCAACAATTCAAAACATGGCGAATATTTACGTGGAGTAGCAAATGACTGAATATATAATTAAACATGATTGACGCTACTTTGAAACTCAATAATTATGTGTAATTACTTACATTTATGTTTCCTTCGGCCTCTGTGGGTGGGTGGGTGTAGCTCCGCCTTCCCGTTTGTTTCAAGTGTGGTAGACTACCACACTTGTTTTCAAGGGGTGTATACGCCTTAGCACTTACCCCTTACCCCTCGGTTTAAGGAGAATTGGAACACCGCTTGATTCCAGTGAATGCCCAAAACCTAAGGGTAAGGGGTAAGACGAGGGGCAAGGGGTACAATCTTCTCTTAGTTCCTTCTATTTCTTTCACTTGTAATGTCCTCCACCACAGCCCACTTTCAGTCTCTGACTCCCCCCTCATATAAGGCCCACCCTTCCATCCTGGCTCTCATAGGCATTTTCCTCCTCGTTCCATCCCTCTCACCTCTCTGCGCTCTTCATATTTCATATTAAGCAAGCCGTTCCAACAGGGCCAGCTGTGTAAACAATAGAGACCAGCCCTTCATGTTTTTACAGAGCTAGAAAAATGTAAAAAAAAAAAAATAGACACAAGGAGCTCGCCGCGGGCCGTGCATATCAGTGATCTATGGCCCTTTTGTATCTCCGAACCTCCTTTGAGCGTGAGTGGGGCTTTCTGCTGTTGCTTTTGTGTGTGTGTGTGTGTGTGGATGTGGGGGCTTTCTGTAACCATAGCCTCCTGCAAATATTGACTGAACTGAATAGTTACAGTGGGTAGCCCGAAAAGCAAACGCTGCCTGTTGTGTTCCCCGCCAGCCCTGATTAATGCTTCTTTAGCTTGATATTGATAAGCAGGAATGAGTCATACTTTAGTGACTAGTCTACTTTAGCCAGTTCATGTGTGTTTATGAGTCTATAGTATATACACGCATGCATCCAGGGGGGCAGATGGTCAAGTTCTGCACGGCAGTCACACAGCCACGCGTATTTTGTGTGACAGCAAGCAACCATCCAGTCCTGCCTCCTGACACACATGCACACGACTCATCTGCTGGTTTATTTTGTTGTTGTTTTTTGCAGGTGCACCCACTTTGACATTTCAGATAATTAGAGTCTGACCTTTCTGAGGTGAGGCAGAAATGTCACCCAGCCTGCCTTGCTGACAAGTGGATTCACCCCACAGGGGCCTTTACAAAAAAGCCGAGGGTTCTCTCACTGGCCCTGCTTAGCACACTTTAGCCTCATCGTGCCACACTTTCTTGCTATTACATCACACTCTCGCAACCATAGAGTCTCAGCCTGCTCAAAAGGAGCTTTATGAAAGAGGGGACATGTCACACACATACTGCATGTCTCTTCATTTTTCTCATAAAATCATGACTTTATTGTTTTACAATTACTACTTTTGGGTCATAATAACGTGACATTTTTTTCATAAAACCATTACTTTATTTATCATACAAATGTAAACTTTTTATTCTAAGAATACAACTTTTTTTCTTTTTCAATTACAACTTTTTCCTCCTAAAAGTATGACTTCATTCTCCTAAAATTATTACTTTATTCTTTAAAAAATATTTTCAGAAAAAAATGTTCCCATAAACATTTTTTTTTCTCATAACTCTTTATGACTTTTTCCTCTCATAAAATTACTACTTACCTCACGAAAATGATAATATCACACTATTATTTGTCTAATATTTGTACTTTACTTTTATCATTCAGATTTTTTTTTTATTGTAACATTACTACTTTTTTTGTCATAAAACAAACGAAAAAAAATCTCATTCAATTTTTTGTCTCATAAATTACAATTTTTGTTCTCTTGAAAATGTATTTTTTTTTTCCAATTTAAAATTAGTGCTTCCTCCTCAATCGATTATTTGGAGTTATTTGACATTTATGGTAATGTTACTGCTTTCCAAAAATAGTAATATATATATATATCCCGTTCTCTTGAAAATAGCACTTATAAAAAATAAAATAAAAATAACTTCCAAAAAATGAATGTTTAGTATAATATTTCATAACTCATAACATTGAAATGTATTTCTCATAAAAATATTTTTTTATATAATCAATCCTTTTTGTGTACTTTTTTGTAAAATTATGAATTTGTTCTCAGAAAATTGCAACTTTTTTCTTATAACAGTAAGCCTTTTATTGCACAACATTTGAAAAAGTATCATCACAAGGGGCGGAGCGCATCCGTGTTTGGGATCTTTGTCTTGATGTTTTTAGGGATTGTTTATTACTTGTAAATGTGATTTATGTGCATCCCATTATGCCATATTTTTAAACACATTGACCATGTTCATGAAGATCAATTCATATTTTCTTTGCTTTGTCCAATGTGTTTTTGTAGTGTACCTCGTTTACATTTTCTAGCCCAATCATAGTGAGTTGGTACCCATTTTAAGTGAGCTTAGCGCGACCACTTTGACCTGAATAATTCAAACAATATTAGCTGAGATACAGCGCCAGTGACTTGTCTAAGTGTGCTGCTCTGCGTGGTCTACTTTTTATGCAAATCTGAGCATGAAATGTACTGTTAGTGCTCCGTACATCTCTCCAGGGCAGATGGATGGCATGCCAAGGTGACTCAGGACACGATTTGGGGGACACACAAACTCACTAGCTTAGACACTTGTTGATAGATACACACACACACACACACACACACACACACACGCACACTTGCATGTGCACTTTGTTGCACATACAACTACACATGTATACATTTGTGTGCGTATTCACCAGTGAATTGGCACATTTTACTCGTAACATGTATTCAAACACACGAAGCGTCCCTCATGAAAATTTCAATGCACCGTGCCTGAGCGGCTTCCATTACTGGCACCTCTGCAAAGGCGTACAGGTTTGATGATGGAGCACACCGTAAAAGATTCACATCCACTCGGAGCTTGACGGCCTTTGGTGTTCCCCAGGAGAGGTTGCTGCTTTACGCTTAAAGCCCTTCAAAGTGAAATTCACAGTCACGTGTCTCGTTTTACAACGTATCCTCACGAGAATTTGGCCAGATGTCGGAGTAAAAGTTAAGAACAATATTTCATATTTCATTCATCAGTTCATAACCTGGTGTCCGTCCAGCAAAAGGCACGTCATCGCACCTGCACGAGCTCCTTGTTTGCTTGCATTCTGTTCTATAATGCTTTAGTAGATCATGCAACACTGTAGTTTGTACATTTGGGGTTGGACATATTAAGTTTTATGGAATTTATCAATGAAAAAAAGGTTGCTATTGACACTGTTAGAGTTTAAAGTGTCGAGGTATTTTAAAATCCAGCTCAAATATAAAAGTTAAAGTCAGGCTTACTCTTGGAGCGGATGGTCATAAAATATGCGTTTGCGTGTCCTGGAGAAAACCGCATGGGCAGCAGCAGCATGATGTATAGCTGTGTATTTCTCACAAGATGTTTTCCATAGCTCTGACATCGCCTAACAACTGTTACTCCGTCTCAACCCACCCCTCGTTGAACTTCATCTCGACATGTGTTGCATGGCGCGCATCCCCGACGTCTATTTATGTACACACCAGCCTCCGCGCTGTACAGTATGTCATGCGTTGCATTCGCCATCCCCTGTGGCTCTGCGCTCTCTTGTCCGCCCGTCCACCCCGACCTCGCTCTGCCATTTGCTGCTTGGCCGATGATTAATTCAAAGTTTGCTGTCACAAACGATTACCGTCTCTCGTGCCACGTCACCTCTGACCCCTTCCCTCTCGCTGGCTGTTACATGCCGAGGCTAGGAGTTAAGACCAAGTGACCCAGATTGTTTGTTTATTTTCCCCCCTGCTGTTAGTGATCACCTAAATTCCCCCAGGAGCGAGGCCTCATACAGTTGTGCACTTACGTATACATATGTTGAAATGAATATAGCATGTGCAGTGTACTGGTAAAAGACGCAGATAAAGCTTTAAAAATAGAAACTGCAGAGGAGCTGAATAAAAAAGTACATTAAAAGCATGAATCAAGCCCTGAGGGAGATATAGGCTGCATCACAGTTGCTCATCTTAATCCTATTTTACACTACTTATCCATTCCTGGTTTCAAGATAGCGTGCATTATGTAGTGCCGGCATACAAGAAGTTTGTGTTTTCCAAGCTACTTTTATTTGATTTATCGAGATGACGTGCTTTTGTTGAGATCGTTATTCCGACACAATTGTCGCCCTTGACACTCGCAGACCAGCAGCCATTCAGCATAATGCACATCCTCCCATTTGTTCTTATCCGTGACCTTGGACGTATCATATATAGCACATACATCACATGAAGGGAGCTGTTGGCTAAAGAGGAATGAAAAAAGGGTTTTATGCTCAGTGTGTGAAGTATCATGATTCTTCATTCTTAGGTGTACGCACTGCAGCGTGTGTCATCTGTCGGAAGATAAATTAAAGTTAGCGGTCAATGCTTCGATGGCACTCCAAAGCTTTGTTTCTCTCAATAAATATACCGTAGTATGATAAACTGTGAAACATGTTGTTTTAATAAGAGTTTGCCTTGCACACTGCAATGTTTGGTCATTTTTGCCCAAAATAACAAAAAAAGACACGTATATCATTATTATTGTTATTATTATAGTTATATACTAATAATATACTGGATAATAAGAATAATCTCATAATTCATATTAAAACCAATTGTATATTTTGTGTAAAAGTCAAATCTTTGCGTGGAGTTTGCATGTTCTCCCCGTGTGTGCGTGGATACTCCGGTTTCCTCCCACATTCCAAAAACATGCATGTTAGGTTAATTGGAGACTCTAAATTGTCCATAGGTATGAATGTGAGTGGGAATGATTGTTTGTCTATATCTGCCCTGTGTCCAGGGTGTACCCCGCCTCTCACCCAAAGTCAGCTGGGATAGGCCCCAGCTGACCAGCTGGACTGCTGCATGTTTCTTGTGTTTGCCTTTCAAAAAAAACAACAAAAAAACCCACCGGAACCGGAACACAATCTGCTCCAGAATGTTGGTCAACCCCAGAAATTAAGAGCAATAATCAGTAACAGGGTCAAACTGTTTCCTTCATATAAGTGATATTAATTATACAGATAAAGTTGTTTTTTTTACATTATTAGCTGTCATACAAGTGCAAAAAGAAGTAAATCAGTGTCAAAGCTATGATACGCCTTTATGAGGTGCATAGAGGCTAGCGCTGGCAGCTAACAGCGGTCAGTGCCCCTTCTACCTTAAACTCTTGAGAATGGGATGGAATCTACCTCTTATTTTGATGAAATTCTAAACCAGTCATGCAGGGTGCGCGTTACCTGGGAACCAAGACCCCACAAAATTCACCAGAGCAATTGTAAATTCATTGATCTGTGGGTGTCTTCATTACTTTTATGAAAAAGATTGCATTTTCTTTGTCAGAAGTGCTGTTCATGTTAATGTGACATACACTATAAACTATAGTATTATACGAACATAGGCTACTATAGAAATGAAGTTCATGAGTGCACTTGGGAGCTGCGGTTCATTTAGGGGGAACAATGAAGGAATACAAGTTAGACTCATTACATTTCTCTAGTATTGTCCATTGAGACGATTTAATGTAAGTATTAACGGGCTGAAATTGTGTTTGCTGTCAACTTCATGCCACAGGAAATTAAAATTATATTTTTATTTCCCTTTGATTAATCCTATTCTAGTCTTTTTTTATGATGAAAAAGGGTGATTACAATTTGAAAAGTGTCATGGTTGCCTCTGGTTGTGAGGATATATGGGTTCTAGCTGCACCTTCTTGTGTAGTAAAACAACATTATCTCTGTTTGTTTACTGCGGCATCACTTATAAAGAGTTGTGGGTCCACCACAATAAGGCGGCTGCTGGTGCAGAGCGTTGTGTGATGTCGCATATCAGTCACAGCAGCCTCTTATGGAGCCACACAGGACGCCGTAATGATAATGGTGAAGAAAGTAGCCCATTTCCAGCTTCTCCCATTGACCCGGTGAGATGTTGCTCCTTCTTGAAAGACTTGTGCATCCATAAGGCCTCTGGCTGTTACGTCGTAGTAGAGATGGCGTTACATCACTTGCAGCGTGCTGACGATACTGATGCATTTTACATGATCCCAGATATGTAGGGGCGGTGTTTCCAAATATTGATGACTGCAGTACAGTATTACCTTACAGGCATTTGTTGCTTATCTCTGAGCTCTCTTGATTTAATGGCGGCAGAGAGAGGGGGTGTGGCTTTAAAAGCATATAGTGTATAACTATAACCATCTCCCATGGGTTCAAATAATAAGAAAAAATGCTGTTAAAAGCTTTCAGCCTAATTTATGCTTGGCCTTTACTCTGCAACCCCTGGCCGTCGCACACGCCACCTCACAATGACAAAGTGACAAAGAGGACTCCAGGACAACAATCAATAAAAATAAGTCAGCGAGCAGAGGGCCAAGCCCATAAAGTCAGCTCTCAGTTTGATTAAGAGACATATTAGTAGTTCACATACAATAAACACAGACACATCATTCTTTACGTAGTTTGCTAACTAGCACAATGGATGCCTCGTGCGGCCAAAAGACAAGGGTATAAACATGTTATATATGGTTAGTCAAAACTCTTATATCATCCAGTGTGCTAAAAAGGAATAGCCTGGGAGAATGTTGCACGTATTTACATGCATACATTTACATGAAAATGATTTACTGCACTTTAATCTAATATCTGTATAAGACGGTATTTTTTTTAATCTCTTGAAGAAAAGAAAGATCTTTGACTAGTGTTTTTGTGGTCATTGAGCTCCTTTTTATTCAAAGCAGGGGTGTCACACTTGTTCCAGCAAGGGCCACATACTGAAAAATGAAAGGATGCAAGGGCCACTTTGATGTTTTGTAAAGCAATAACACATGGAGATATGATATTAAGTTATACTGTATATATTTCAAGAAAAAGGCTTGTGATAGAGGTGAAAAGGGTATTATTAGCATGAACTCCCATTTTTGTTGTTTTTGTTAATTTTTCAAATACTTCAACTTTCTTCTTAAATAGTTTTTGTAAATTTTCTTCTAGTACTATTATGTCTTTATTCTCATATTACTTTTTTGCCAACCTAATTTTCTAAATTTGCAACTTTTTTCTCTTAATATTTGAAGCCAGTGCAGAGACCTGAGTACTGGACTAATATGGCCATATTTCCTAGTTCTAGTCAGGACTCGAGCAGCAGCAGGAAATAGCTGTCCTCAGCTACGCCAGCCGGTAACCAGCAGCTCGTAACTGAAATTTTAGCCCGCAGTTCAAAGCAAAAAAATCAGCAGAGAGATGTCTCGCATCTAAAAAAAAACACTCTATGCCAAGGTACCACTGTATAAATGGCAATAAAAAATAGCTGTAGTGCTCCAGTATGGAGTTCTCCACCCAACTCATGAGACGAGACGATGCTCAAGATTGGGTCCACGAGAATGAAGTCTGAAGTCCAGCCCACATGTCTTTGTGTGGCCCTCAAAACAATGTACCGTAAAATTTGGACTATTGAGAGCACCTGAGAGCATCTGAAAGCCGCACCAACCAAATTTAAAGAGAAAAAAAATGTTGTACATGTACAGGCTGGGCTTGTCTATAGCCGCACGTGGGATATTTACTGTACACAGAAAGACACACTATAAACCTATACTCAGTATTCCCAGGGTCACTCGTTAGCTCCTGTGAGACGTGAGAGACTTTTTTTTCCATTGGAGTTCAACAGCTGCCACGGTCCAAGCAATCCAAGCAGAAGCGGCAGTAATTCTACACTTGATTAAAAACTTACTTAAGATTTCACAGATGAAAACACAATTGCTGCAGAAGACTTCAAAACATGTGATATTAGCTTCTATTGCGGAATCACCTATTGAACTGTAGTTCTTTCTTATAAATTAGCCACATCATTGTTTAAGCCACAGGGTTCAAAGCATGTGGCTTATAGTAATTGAATATCTCCAGTGTAGAATGACGGAAACATGCATGGCATATACTGGTTTTAAGACATATGGTTGGAGTGGAGTCCCTCTCTTTAGCAATGCTGCTCTTGAACCTTTACCTGAAGTCATCTCTAGGTGAAACTGTACTTTAATACGCTGGAGAGAGTGACACATCTTATTGTGTTGCTAGCAGTACCTGCCTCTCGGCTGTCACATCATGGTGCTTTACGTACGCGAAACAAGTGGGGACCGGCACCTGAACATGTCTTCCTTGACCCCCCTCTCTCTCTTTA
Organism: Dunckerocampus dactyliophorus; assembly: GCF_027744805.1. Taxonomy (NCBI): domain Eukaryota; kingdom Metazoa; phylum Chordata; class Actinopteri; order Syngnathiformes; family Syngnathidae; genus Dunckerocampus; species Dunckerocampus dactyliophorus. The sequence goes on from NC_072820.1 coordinate 37,695,921, forward strand.
CAAGAGTTCATCCATGACGTGCTGGTGTGATTGCTCGAGTGCGACATTCCTGTGTAACAGTGTTCATGCTAAGACACATTCCTCCTGCTTTTTCTCCCCAGTAAGCAGCATTTGCCTCTCACTGACTCTTAAATGGCTCATTACGGGAAAAGAATAAGCTTGTGTTGTGACAAGCCGTTTGGAAGTCAGAGCCCTGCTCTTTCTTGTTTATATTGTGATGTCAGTGTACCTCTTGATAGCAATTATGTTCTCTGGTGTGCTCATGTTCTCTGCTTGGATAACAGCGCTCCTCTTCGTTTGGAAATAAACAGCAGCACATATCTCTGGCGGTCCCACAGTGGCACCTTGGGTCTCACCTCTGGCTTTGGCAACTCGTGTAATTAGCCAAGTTTTTCTTTTGTGTTTGTATGTGGGGTTTTTTTGTTTGTTTTTTTTTTTTGCTTGTCTCCCACACTATTTTGCAGCCTGTCACCGTTAATGAGCAGCCCGAGCAAAGAAAAAAAAAGCTGTGAGCAGACATCATGCACCCACTGGTCTCCTCACAGTTTTAACACCCCATTAGGTAATTAAGGCAGACGGGTTGTTTTTGTAAGGTTTAAGACCATACATTACCATTAATTAGCATCAAAACAAAAGCCATTTTTAGCTCAAACACTCAAGTTCAAAGAGGAACAATTGCTGTGTCTGAATTTGCACACTTCCGTACTTACACTTTGCATTCACACTTGTCATTTTTGGTTGGTAAAACCACTAAGTCAGGCTAGAGTCGGTTTACTCTGCTAGTGCTAGTTCGTGTTGTCAACGCATGTCAACGACTGGATCAAACAAGGAAGACTGAGACCGCCTGACCGATGAGTATCAGACTGCCTGCCAGTTGCCCTGAGTAGGGATGAGGACCGAAAGTCCGTTCCAATATTGGCACCGGTGCCCACATTAACGGTAGTGATCAGTGCCTCATTTCAGTGCTAAATTAATGCAGACTCAGCCACCTGTGACATTGTGAAAATAACATGTAAGTCTTGACAGAGGAGCACACAGTCTGGTGCTCTTTTTAAACTTTATCTATACCTTAATATGCCAACAGCATTGCTCAATTCCAACACGGCACACACGTCACCATACAGCTACATAACGCTGTCCACAGCAGCAACACAACTTTTCCTCATTATCAACCAATCATGGTCACAGCGAGCGAAGTGCATTCACGAACAGGGGAATTGCGAGCATCATAAGCAGAAACACAAGGATGTTGTTTTTTTTTTTTTACATTCCGTGTGTTCTGTATTGCTGATGGTTTTGCTGTGATAATTATGACAATTTGTGGTGCATTTCATTTCATATTGTTGCATTTATTAATTAGTTTCCATTTCATTTATATGATTGAATAATATAAAATACTATTCTGTTCAACTCGCATGTCACAAAATTCAGTAAAACTAAAAAGGTATTTTGTTTTTTTGGACGTTTTCTTTTTCAAAGTACAGTTTTGGCACCAGTATCGGATAAAATGAAACGATACCCATCCCTAGTCCTGAGGCAAGTGTGAACGCCAACCACACGAGCAGATCAAAACACCGGATATGATGTCACCAAATGAGAGCGAAACCAGGCGATGCATAGCAACACCTAACAGAAAGCTGTCTTCAAATTGTTAAATAATGTGATTTACATGTAAGCCCAGAAGCATAAAATATACCTGGCTCTTTTCAACAAAGTGGTCATGTTACAATTCGGTGAAGTCTTCAGACACGCCATCTTCTTACAGCACATCTGCTGGCGTCTTGACCTTGATCTTTATGCAACACACATCCTCTTCATCACATCACAGCTGGTAAAAAAATCTACTATTGAACCTAGAGTCCTATGAGTGTGTGTGACCCGGAGGACATCATGTTCTTGTGGACGTGAAAGGTTGTCGGACAATGTACACATCACATACGCCGTCCAACTGAGGCGCGACTTGATGCATATGCTTAACTGAGACCATTATTTGGTCCACTGACAAAAATACAATTGTGAACGAAAACCAGACTGCACCAAAGTGACCACCAACTATCTTTTTTTTTTAATATTATTATTATTATTGGTCTGGACGAGAATGCCCAGACAACAAATGTAAAAGCACCCTTTTGAGTCTTTTGAGTGCATTTGTATGATCACACAAACAAATAGGGTACAATGCAGTACAGTGCCAATACCCAGATACCCACATCCAAAACGGTCATCACGGTTAAAATCCTCACTAACCCACCCTCAACAGCGGCATCTTGGCTATGTAGTGGAAGATTAGGGACTACCGCACCTTTCTAAATTTGAAATAAAACTTGAACTTGGGTAAATATTGCGATCGTAATTTCTGGTAAGTGTGCAACGACCGTGATAGATTTGGGTATCAAAATCAGCAGGGTATCAAAATTGTCCCACTTAGGAATTAAGTACACAGTGTACACGTTAGAGCTCGACCGATATGTTTTCTTTTTTTTTAAGGCCGATACCGATACCAATTTTTAGTAGTCAAGGACCCCGTGAAAATATTGGCGACAAAATTTTGAATAATACACTCTCCAACTTACTTTAACTCAAATTATTTTGCTTATTCCATGCAGGACAAATTACTCAGAGTACTATGCATAGTAGTGTGTGGTAGTGTATGTATAGTAGTATGACCAGACATTTATTTGATTGTAGTGTGCCATTAAGGTTCATGCAGTTATGCAAGGTGTGCAAACATATGGTTTGAAATAGACTCAGTAAAAGCATAAATTACTATAATATTATATTAAAACGTATTTCCCATGATCCGTGTGTTGACGTTATTGGTGTCCCAGAGGGACATGCTGTTGATCATCAAGTCTCCACTCTTTGCAGTACATATGAGTTTATTTCCCAGTCGCTGTTAATGAGTTATGCCGATATTTTGTCACACTCCCATTTGTTTGCATCACTGGTTCAAAAAAGCACGCTATGTCACCCTTGTTTCATGAAGATACTTTAAGTACCTTTGAGTCTTGGAACAGGAGAAATGCCGGCTGCTGTGTTTGGGTGTGCCGCTCTTATTTACCTATAATTTGTAGGTTTGTCGAACGTTGCATCACATTAGTTCCACCTTTGTTCTCTTATCGGCTGTTGGATTAAAAAAAAAAAAAGCCCAATGCCCATATGTGTCAAAATGCCAAATATCGGCACCGATAATCGGCCCGGCCGGTAAATGGTCAATCACAAGAATGCAGTATGCTTACTGAAGTGCACTGACTTAAGTATTCGATTTGCTACACAGCATGACTGTCTTTACACTGCTTCTTGTCATTTTGTGTGTTCCAGAGGCTGCGAAGAGGAGGCCAGTCTCAGGAGAGCGTCATGTGATTGGAGTGAAAACCGTCTAGGAAGCACTCCTGTCAGCACTGCTATCAAAGTTTCTCCACTCATCTTCTTCATTGTTGAACTTCTAGATAAGGAATTTCACAATAGCAGGATAAAACGCCCTGTTTTTTTTTTTTTTTGTTTGTTTGTTTTATCGGTGACTGAACCCTACACTGGATTTTTAACCTCAGTGACATATCTTGGCTGGACACTGTTGGATTATGTGCTAATCCAGCATTCCCATGGGGGATTAAATCAACCCAGTAAACCACCACAGACTCACTTTTGGCTCTGTTACCAATTACAGAGGTATTTTTTTTTATAGTGAGTGACACCCATCATGGCCGGGAAGGGCAACCCGATGCCGGGCCCCCACCTCAATGGCTTCCCAGTGCCCACGTACTCCTACTTCTTCCCTCACATGTTGGGGAGTCTGTCTCCTCCAGCCCTGACAGGACTTCCCCTCAGCGGCTACAGCACACCCTCACCAGCCAGTAAGTCAGCTCTTTTTCTGTTTAAAATGCAGGCAAGCTGTTTACAGACGATTTACTTCCCTTTGTCCCGGTTCACCTCTGCGGTGCTGCAGTGTCATTCTCGTCGCTCTTTAATTGTGTGTGACTGAGCTCATATGTGAGCTTCCTGATGAAAGCACACTTTCTTCCCATCCCGCGTAGATCATTCCCGCCTGACAGACATGTGTGTTGGTAAACAGACAGCTCCAGCCACAAATATACGCCCACACTCTCACAGTGCCTCCAGCGCTGTCCTTAATTTACGAGCCCACACACACACACAAACACACATACACACAAATAGAAACGTCAGCGTGGATCATGAGGAAATGAGGCAGGACAGCCAGAAAGCAGCGTGGCTTATTGCGAGAAAACAAAAATTGGCAAGTGTCCCGGAATAAATCTCTCTCATTCAATCATTGTTGCCAGCGAAGTTTCATGCTCCTTTTTATTTTTTTTTATTTGAAACAATCAATCATGAGCTGTAGAAGTGAAGCGCAAAGTTTCCTGTCTAAGTAGGTGAAAAACTTTTTTCAAAAGGAAATGTCGCTGCAGTCGTGCGCTGAGTCAGACAGGAAAACCTGCTTTATCATAAAGAGCCTTTGAGCAAGGGCAAAATTTGACATTAAGCTATAATTTATTGTGTTTATTAGGAGAATTGTTATATACAGTGGTGTGGAAAAGTGTTTGCCCCCTTCCTGATTTCTTGTTTTTTTTGCATGTTTGTCACACCTGTGTTTCAGATGATCAAACAAATGGATGGGAAAAAAACCCAAACCTAAATGTCCCTGTGTAAAAAAGTCATTAATCCCCTGTTAAAACATAATTTAACTGAGATTAATTGAGTTTTATCAGTCTGGAAAAGGTTAGAAAGCCATTTCTAAAGCTTTGGGACCCCAGCAAACCACAGTGAGAGCCATTATCCACAAATGGCGAAAACATGCAACAATGGTGAACCTTCCCAGGAGTGGCTGGTCAACCAAAATTACCCCAAGAGCGCCACAACGACTCATCCAAGAGGTCACAAAAGACCCAGCGACAACATCCAAATAACTGCAGGCTTCACTTGCCTCAGTTACGGTCAGTGTTCATGACTCCACCAGAAGAAAGAAACTGGGCAAAACCGGCCAGACCAAAAGCACTGCTGAAGAAAAAGAAAATTCAGGCTTGTCTCAATTTTGCCAGAAAACATCTTGATGATCCTCAAGATCTTTTGGAAAATACTTTTTGGAAGGTGTGTGTACATCTGTTGTAAAAGTAACACCGCATTTCAGAAAAAGAACATGGGGTTGTTTTGTTGCTTCAGGACCTGGAAGACTTGCTGTGATAAATGGATCCATGAGTTCTGCTGTCTGACAAAAAATCCTGAAGGAGAATGTCCGGCCATCTGTTTGTGACCTCAAGTTGAAACCAACCTGGGTTCTGCAGCAGGACAATGATCCAAAACATACCAACAAGTCCACCTCTGATTAGCTGAAGAAAAACAAAACGAAGACTTTTGGAGTGGCTTATCAATGTCCTGACCTGAATCCTATTGAGATGCTGTGGCATGACCTTAAAAAGGCGATTGATCCTGGGAAACTCTCTAATGTGGCTTTTTTTTCTCCCTTAATAATAAAGAGTTTCATTTAAAAACTGCTTTTTGTGTTCAGTTGTGTTGTCATTGACTCATATTTAAATTTGATTGATGATCTGAAACATTTAAGTGTGACACAAGTGCAAAAAATAAGAACTCAGAAAGGGTGCAAACAATTTTTCACACCACTGTAGTTTGTGTACAATTGCAGAAAACAAAATTAACACAACAGTGGAGGACATTAATAATAGTTATCTCTTTTTCAAGCAAAAACAACCTTTGTTCATGGAAGGAACACATTCTGTGTTTGTGTTTTGTTTTGAGATGATTCTCTGAAATACAGTGGAACCTCGGTTAGTGTCATTAATCCTTTCTAGAAGTTCAGACTCAAACTGAAATGCACGCTAACCAAATACATTTTTCCCATTTAAGAAAAATAAATAAATAAATTACCATAAATTTCAGACTATTATGCGCACCTGAATATAAGCTGCGCCCACCAAACTTAAAGAGAAACATTTTTTGTACATATATAGACCAGATCGCACTGGTGTCCTCGTTGTAACATGGGATATTTACACAGAAAGGCACACTATAAACCTTGCAATCCTACCTTTACTTTGTGTTCCCAGTGTCGCTCGTTAGCTCCGGTGAGACGTGAGATGCTTTTTTTCATCGGAGTTCCGCGGTCCAAGCAAAAGCTGTACTAATTCTACACTTGATCAAACTTACTTATGAATTGTCAAAAAGCAAAACACAGTTGTTGCATAAGACTTCAACACGTGCTTCTATTGTGGAAACGCACTACTTTCTGTTTTAGCACTCTCAGCATCATGGGAAATATAGTTATTTTAGCTATATATGAACAGCATCATTGTTTAAGCCGTAGGGTTCAAAGCGTGTGAAGAAAGTATCGACTTATTGTATGGAAAGTATGCCAATCCGTTCCGGACGCCTGCCGAGTTTTACATGCAGAAAACAGTTCTAAATACATATAAATGATGAATGACAGGGATAAATTAACATTTAACGTCACTTTTACCTTGACTGAAGATTTGATTGTTGACAAACATATGGCGATGACAGGCAGAGAGATCCATATGGACACCACCTTTGTGTTTTGCTGTTGAGTTATTTCTTGAATTCAATAGTGTTTCTCACCTTCTTTATCAAAATGCTGGCACGGGCAACTTTCTTTGGCTCCATTGTGGGTTATTTTGCAGCTGTGATCAAAAGAAAAGCAAAGACTTTGATAGTTAGCAACCACTGTTGACTTTATGGAAGGGCAACGGCGCTGGGGGACAATGACTTCCGGTTCCGGTTTCCATGCTAATATGGTACTAACAGGGGCCTTTTGTGATAAAAATACGTTACCAACACAGTCGGGCTCATGCGATGTATCAATGACACAACAAGACGCGCTCCATATTGAACAGGAAATGTAAGCAAACCGAGGCAAAACTTTTGCGTGCGTATTTTTTATGTAAATTGAAAAATACAGTTAAAAAACATTTAATTTTAATTAAATTTGATTAATCTATTTCTGACACATAGATTTTTTTTTTTGCCCCCGTTTTTGCGAGTAGGAACTCTTATTCCAACTTTTCGATTTTGAGTGACAAATCCATTAAACTTTTCCTCAGAGGTCGGAAATTTCCAACTTCCCCAGTTTCTGGAATGCAGTTCCCAACCCACCCGCTCCCATTTCCCCACTAGCAGATGCCACACCTTTCTCACAAAGACTGGAGCTTCCGACAGATTCCTTTTTACACAGTTGAATGTGTGTGTGTGTGTGTGTGTGTGCGCATGTGTGTAGGTGTGTGCGTGTGTGTGGTGCCATTTTCCCAGTGTTTGCGATACAGGGCGCAAGCTTCCCTCCTTTTTGCCTGGACAAACATTTCCTGCCTGTAAACATCGGAGATCTGGGGACACCACAGCATCCTGACGAGCACACACACACACACACACACACACACACACACACACACACACACACACACTTAGACATAAACACAATGTTTGCCTCTCACACTGCCTCATTTCTGCCAGTCATGTCACACAAGCAGCAGCAGTGAAAACTCCTCCTGCCGCTATCTGACACATCAGTCCACTCTCCTGTTTGCGCTCCCATATTTTCACACACACACGCCACCGCTAACTAAGCCCTCTCCAAACTCACTCACTGCTGAGAAGTGACGAAAGAGACACAAGAAGGGGAGGGCGGCAGTGCCGAGGAGAGGGAGCCAGTCAGTTTGTGTTTGGAAGGGATTTTGGATTGGAGGCAAGAAAGCTGAGCAATGGCCTTGGCGGCTTTCAGCGTGGAAGAGATTCCATTTTAATGTTTGCATGTGCACTTGTTCCCAACGAGACTGTACTGATTCAGCTTGTACAAAGTTTTGGTTTTGTCTCCTCGCATGCTACACAAGCAAAGGAAGTTGTTTGTTAGGCTGATTACTCAAATCTACTTAAATGATTGACACAAGAGTTTGCAGAGGGGTGGGGCTTGGACGAAGGAATGGTGCTGCAATCCACTGTGTACATGAATATGAGAAATAGGGACTATTTCACGTGTTTCTAACAGTCCTTTAGATTAGATGGGCCATAAATGGACATGTTTTTCTCATCTACCTGTATGTCATTCAAAGAGACTACAGTTTTAATTAGATTAGATGTATATCCGGCCGCACGGTGGTCTAGTGGTTAGCACGTTGGCCAACACAGGAACAGCCTGGAGATCGGGAAGACCTGGGTTCGATTCTCCCTTGGGCATTTCTGTGTGGAGTTTGCATGTTCTCCCCATGTGCGCGTGGTACTCCGGCTTCCTCCCACATTCCCAAAAACATGCAGGTGAGGTTAATTGGCGACTCTAAATTGTCCATAGGTATGAATGTGAGTGTGAATGGTTGTTTGTCTATATGTGCCCTGTGATTGGCTGCGACCAGTCCAGGGTGTACCCCGCCTGTCGCCCGAAGTCAGCTGGGATAGGCTCCAGCATGCCCCCGCGACCCTAATATGGTATAGAAAATGGATGGATGGATAGATGTATATCCCTTAGTCCCTCGGAGAAATGAAGGTTCCAATTGCAGCAACACTGTATGCAGTATGCAAGATAGTAGTGGGAATAGCAGCACAGCACGTACAGTAAAACAGGTATAAATAAAATACAATAACAAAGTCATAACAATTGATGCTGGAATTAGACTTGGACTTAGACATTTTATAAATGCTTTTAGTACTACTAACTACTAGTACTACCCTACTGGGAAGACGCCGTTTTTTGTGTGTGCGTGTGTGTGCGTGTGTGTGTGTGTGTGTGTGTGTGTGTGTGTGTAGCTTTAATGCTAATGAGCTGTGTTTGTCCATGCCTGTCATGCAAGAGTGTGGTGCACTTTAACCACTTTTTACATATACACCTAGGCCTGTCACAATAATCGATAAATTGACATGTCCATGCATCGGTGGGGGGCTGGTTGGTGGGGGTGTGCTGTTCTTGACAAGATTCCGCCACTTCCATGACATCATTTCATTCACATTATGTCACTTTCCAGGAGATTCCACGTTCAACAATAAATTCCATTTTTATTGGCCAGTTCCGCGATTTCGTCCACGATTCCGTTAATGTGGAAATCATAGGGCCCTAATACTACCATGAGAACATCATTAAAAAGTCAATTTTGCATAATCGTGGACCTTTAAACAACCTTTACAGTAATCCCTCGTTTATCGCAGTTTTGTTGTCCCTGTTTGCACTGTTGTTTAATTTGTTGCCATGACTCAAGTGATTGCCGTTCTGTCATTGTTCCATTTGTTTCCCCCCTCAAAGTGGAGACATGTCCTTTGACATCAACGGAGTGGACAACTCCTTCATTTTCCCCTTCTCTTGGCGTCAAGATGTTAACAAGTTGCTAACAACGGTGATTATTATACACACATCACATGCCATGTTCAGATTGGTGAGGGCTTTCTCGTGAACATCCACTGGGAGACAAGTTGTCCGTCTTTTGTATTTTTGTCTCTTCATGCCTAACTTTTCTGACCTTTTGCGCTTGTATTCTCCAGAGTAGGCGTTAGGTTTCTTTATCTGCACCATTCATCATCCTCCATCCCATTCTCCAACTCTCAACCTCCTTTAGCAAAGCATAACAGAGCGATTATTTGCAACAAGCAGAAGGGTTAATCGAGGCTTACGCCATCCTCCCCTGTTGCTATTTCTCAGCATCTCTCCACTTGGAGCATCCTCACATTATCTGATAGTCATCATCAGGTCGGGTTACACTCTTGGGGAGGTATTGATATTACATTTATTGCCAGCAGCTTTATTGCTTCAGAGTATCATCAACGAGGGGAGTGCTCACACTCCTGTATCGAACTTCAACAAATATTATTACACACCCAATCAAATGTCTCATTACACACGACCGCCGCAACATTCGTAAGTGTTTTCGATTCAAATCTTTTGAGTAGTATGCGCTGATGAAAATGGAGCTATCTGGCAATAACGCACCCAAACTATTGATCCCGGTATTATCATTAAAGCCTTCCGCTGCCTGTCACCATGCTATCAGATTAGCATTGGTGTTAGGAGGGATGATAAAGAGCACAGCCGACCTTGCCTACCTGCTGCCACGCTGGACTAATTGGCTTTTCCCGACAGACCGCTCTTGTTTTAGCGGCCTCTGTAATTGCTTGCTACTCAAGCGTTTCCTAGAACCACTAACCATATTTTTCTAAACTATTAGAGGGTAAAATCACATTTATAAATGTGCTTTTTGGCCAGGTGGAGCCATATGAAGGGGTATTTTCAGACCTCAAGGAAGTTAAAGCCATTAAGCAACCCACAGAGGAATGCACCAGCCATGAGTAAATATGGATTTTGGTAATCTTGGCTCGAGTGTGTGCTTCCTGGATGGACAGGTGGTTCCTCTCTGCCCTGGTGGTCTGCAGGAATCAAGGGGGACATGTGAGCGTGCTTCGTGGGTGGCACAAACACTTGCACTCACAATGCTCCTCTGATTGGGATAAAATGACAGTGAGGTGCTCCCCTTTGGCAGCGCTCCAGTATGTGTGTGTGTGTGTGTGTGTGTGTGTGTGTGTGTGTGTGTGTGTGTACACAAACACTGTCTTATACCATTGACTGAAGTATTTTTCTAGCAGGCTACAAGGTAGCAGCCATTTAGCCGATTCATTCAAACGAACACCAATGGGGGAGGCACTTGTCATTATTGGAAAGTCATTTCAAGGCTGCCAATGGGTGTGATGGCGAGGATGCGAGCTTATTAAGTATGGTGCACAGAAAACATCCAGTCCATCTCACCTATTGACCTTTTTAGTTAACTGTGGCATATCGGAACCTTAAAAAATGAAGTCACACGCTGTCCTATAAACAATTCAAGTGCATTATGTCAAACACTGAAATGTTGACATTTATTCACCGCTATTAAATGTGGCTTACCACAAATGTTTCCAGTGTGTTCTCACTCATGTGAAATCTCCTGCAGTCCGCAAAAGTTGAATCGAGGCAACTGGAGGCAACTGGACTTCTTCTTATTAGACATTTTTATATTTAATCCAAAAGTCTTCTCAGAATCTTTTTTGAATGAAAGGTCAAACATCTTCAACTAACAAATCAATTTGCCTTGATTCAACTTTAGAGAATTTCCATGACCTGGACGACCGACCATCTACACTGACAATCCCTTGCAGTGTTCCAAAAATAGTGGATTTGCTGCAGGACAGCTGTACTGAAAATTATAGATTTTAGCCAAGTGAGAGCCTGTGAAACTGGTAAATTTTTCCAAAATGTCTGGGGGTGCTACTGAGTGTGTTTGGGTTGGTTGTGGTCAGCGCATAAAATACCTACATTTTCACCAGGATACACATGCTTGCAAAAATTGGTGAGGTTTGGGGCATGATGAGGCCCCCAAAGATGCGAGGAAAGTATGAGTATAGGAATTCAAGAGGGCACCTACTGGTGTTTGGGCTCTAATAACTATATCATTGTCTATATTTTACTAAAAAGAATAAGCTGAAACATACTCAGTTAACTACTAATTATAGGACATTATTGTTCAAGTTAGTGACTCATCTGTTATCTCTACCCACTTCAGAGAATCCATTTATTGGCGCTTTGATGTAAAAGAGCTTTCTCATGTGTTGTATTGTGTCTTTTTTATACTACGGTATGACTATTTATCTCATATATTGTGGCAATGAGTGAATATTCCTGTGCACAAGAGCATAACATCTTGTGAAAGAGCCGCATTAGTAAACAACTAGATGCTTGTGAGATATAACGTGAACGTGTAACGCATGGAAACCGAAATGAAATTGACCATATGTTGCGGCTCCGACAATAAAATGATAGTCAGGCTCGTAAATTTGAGCAACTCATTCGGCTCTGTTGGCTAAGTGGCGAGAATGGATTAAAGGCGCTGTCTGATGATTATGATTATCTTGCACATGTGCAGTTACAAGTGAGGCGAATAGAGGGAAACATGTACAGATGAGCTAGTATCATCAATTGACGTGGATCAATTATGTACAGTTGATTTTATTAATTCATTCATTCATATGTTAACCACAAAAGCAATGTTTAAGTAACCTATTTGCCACTGTTCATAGTAAACTGTTAAAATGAAAGGGCAGATTCCGCATTACTGCAATTTTCATGACATTGTTGCTTATTTTGAGATTTTATGGTTATTTCTCCTATATGGTGGTCGTCATCATAGTGATGAGAGATCACAATGACATCACATCTAAGACGTGCTCATGCAGGTGTTTGTGCATGAGCAAGGTCACCGTGGGCTATGACTGCATTATTTTGAGTCATTCGGGTTATTTCTAATGTCCCAGGTGGTGATTAACATTATTGGAATGGTTCATGATATGGCGGTGTCTGAGTTGGGTGCGTGAGCAAGCGCACGGTTTGCTTTGACTGTATTATTTTGAGGTTAATTCTATGATGGGAAGTGGTGGTTAGCAGTACTAACTTGCAGGAGGAATGATCACATTAGATATACACAGGTACAATATGTCCAGGTTGGGTGCAAGCGCACCACGGGCTTTGACTTTGATTTTTTTTGTGTCATTTTGGTGACTTGTATTGTGCAGGTTAGCGTTGGTCAAACCCCATGTGTAGTCCCTTTTATATAAAGAGCATTGTAGGAGAAGTTCATCGATGAGGTGTGAGATGAGAAAGATGAGAGAGGGATTGAGATGGAGATGCAAGCCTCCAGAGTGCAGATGTGACAGAAGTTGGAGCCCTAAGGCGACACACACACACACACACACACACACACACACACACACCTTGCCAAAACACCATGTTCCAAAAAGGCTGTCATCATGTCCTCTAGCTCTCTGGTCTCCATGTTCTCTCTCCAAATAGCATCCCAAACCTTCCTGCCACTTGTGTCTTTCTGGCCATTCTACCTTCCCCTCCTCCACTGCTCTGCATTCCCCACACCACACTTTTCTCTTTCATTCCCTATTATCCTCTTCTCTCCGCACTCGGCCTTTCTCCACTTTAGAACTTGACAGAGCTATCATTACCCAGCCACCTATTTACTCACAGCCTGTTATTTTCCATTTGCTTGAAGGGAACATGGGGCCAAATCCCTGGCCAGGAATACTTGATTGTAACCGCAGGATTTATCCCCGAGTGGCTTGGCAAGTGTGGTCCACTCCTTAAGCCCCCTTCTCTCTCTATCTCTTGCACTGTCTTTCTTTCTATAGTTTTTTTGTCAAATCCATGGCCGCTTATGCAAATCCAACCCCCCCTTCTGTAAGAGCTGTCTACCCATAATCCAGTGGATGGCTTCATTTTCTGGGAGCTACACACACACACACACACACACATGTGCACTAACACTCTCTATTAGAAATAGAGGGACACATGCTATCTCTCATGAACATTCACACCAACTGGCACATACATGCACATATGCATATGCGCACACACACACACACACACACAATAAGATGCAGTTGGGCCATAACAAGTTGAAAAGCAGCAGGCTGTCGCCAGCAGCAATGCAGCGCTCAGTTGGGTAAACACTGGCATAATCTAAATCTCTTTCTGATGTGCCAGCAAGAGTATCTTTTTTTTTTTCAGTCCTCTTCATAGGCCCCGCAAGGAAGTCAAGACAAGGGTAACGCGATAAGAACTCTCTCACTCTCTTGTCAGCTCGTATCCTTTCCTTCAACCCACTCTCACGATGACCTCCTTCTCCTTCCTTTTATCTCCCGTCCGCACACAAATATATATATAATATATATATCACTATCTCCTAATGCCCTTTATGCGGAACCCATCGCATACTGTCATAACTCACCCAGCTGCATACATTGAAATGTCAATGACTCTCTCTTAAGCGTCATTTCTCTATTGTCCTTTGATAAGCGCCAGGAATGACAGCATATATCAAAATATAGAACGATTACCTAATGATTCGGCAAGGTTGTGAGGATCTGCACAGATCGGCCAGTGATTCGGCGAGTGATTGAATTATCAAGTTCTTGGTCCTGGGAGAGGGGGGGGTTCAGAGGGAAAGCCCTTTTTCTGGGCAGCTAATGCGCTTTTTTCAGCCCATCACAATGGCAGGCTGTGTTACGCAAAAGTACTAAAAGAGTTCTGTTGGGCCACGGCTTATGGGGCCACCAGCTCTATCTTGGCACCATCTGCAAGGGGCCACACATAACCTCAAGGCTTTAATGCTATTAATACTATGTTTACTTTAACAAGTTGATGATACACTCAGCAACTGAAGGCTTGCTTACAGCACATTTGTTTGTCCTTGTTTTAGAATGCATTAGCATTCTTACAGTGAAAAAATGAGAACCCCCTAATTTATGTAAGTTAACTCTTCTACTCCTGAACCGCTACACATAAAAGGTGAAAATATGTCAAAACACGCACCGCTGCTCTTTTATTATATATTATTTTTCAGACCAATACACCACATGGTGGTGCTGTTTTTGAAGTTGGACCCCATAAGATGTATGGACTTTAAATGTCTCACACATATCTCCAAAACATAGCAGAACCACCAGTTTTACTGTGCATATGACAATAAAACTCTTGAATCTTGAATCTTGAAACAACCTCTGTAACTTTAGGGTGTTTAGTAGAGTCACCACAAAATTTGCTACACACCTCAAGGGGACTGACAAGCACAAATCTGTAAAATCTGAGCAAGATTGGTTGAAAAACATGGTCTCCATAAAGCAAATATCTTTGCAGGGGCGCTGGCAGCACTTAGCGACTCATCGCCCATAAGTCAGTGACCATATGCCCAATGATTATACAACTTTGAGGATATCTGTATTACATGCTAGCCTTTCTTCCAAAGTTTTTATAGCACAACCCATAGGGGGCGCCACAAATGTCACAAACACCCCACAGGATGTCCTACGTGTTCACAAGGCTGTAGTTTGAGTCGTTACTGTAAATCCCATAAAAGGTAGTAATGCAGGAAATCCAGCATTTTTTTTTTGGTTTTGTTCTAGAAAAGGCACTTTTTGTGTAATTTTTGTCTTGTGTGTTGTCTAGGTTTAGCTACTATACTTGCCCAAACAGACTCAAGGTACCAGGTACCAAAAAAGGTACCAAAAAAGCAAACCATTTCTTTTTCCAATACTCCACCCGCTATTGACGTCTTTCCATTGGCAAAACTAGAAAATACCAGGTACTATTTTAAGTATCAGATTGGCTTAGGTTCCAAAACCACCACAAAACAACAAAATTAGGCACGCATGCGGTATCATACCCTACTGTCTCCACTTGTTTTCTTGCTGCCCTCATTCTCCTCTTGGATAAAATGTCTATTGTTACCGGCTGACCTCATTCTCTTCCATTGTGTTAGTGTGTCTTTTTCCTTAGGATGTGTTCAGTGCCTTGTGGAGCGAACCGTGCTGTTCGTTGGAAACGGGTGTTGGTATTTTGTTTGTATGTGTAGTTTGGTACCTGAAGTGAGTGAAGTGAGAATTTTGGATGACAAGTTTTCTCATCAGAGGACATACTGTATCTCACACAAGTGAGTATGTCCCTCACATTTCAGCGACCATTTTATTATATAGCAATATATCTTCTCAAGGGACATTACTATAGAAATGAAACTTGGATATACTTAGAGTGGTCAGTGTACAGTTTGTAAGCAGTATGCCTTTATAATCAGAAAGACAGCAGAAGCCTGCTGATAACCATTTTTGTGAGGTGGAGCTTAACAATACAAACATACCTACATACAGCATATAACATAAAATGTAATATTTTAATTTCAGGTTTTATTATTCCTCTTCCTTTCAAGGATGTCCGTTTTTTGCTGTGCGGCCTCTTCCCCATTTCTATTCTTTTACAACGAGAGGCCAACAGCTGTTGCGCACATAGCCTGTGATCAGTGTTGTGAGGCACATGAAAGCAGCTCTGTCTTCTTCCTCACTCCCTTCTGGCACTGACACACACACACACACACACACACAAACACACACACACATATACACACGCACACTCATAGTGTCCTCTTTATCATCTTCCTTGTTAAATATATTTATAGGCGTATTATATGTGGATGCTCACAGTGAACAAACCCGGGAGAAAAAGTTATATACTGTATCAGTCTTTATCTTTCTTTAATGGCTATGGAGGCAAAAAGCATCACAACTGGATAAAGTCATGAAGCATTCACACAGCACAGAAGCTTAAAAAAAAACTTAAAAAAAAACCCTTGTGTTGTTTTTACACACAAACCGTCGACAGATGTGAGACCCAGGAATTCCACGGTGGGTGACATTGACTGATCAGCCAGTGTCAAGATAAAATCTAACTGATAAGAACACATGCACACACAGGACACATGGGCAAACACACAAATTCCAGACATGTGCTGACTGTAACAACGTATGTTTTCTTACAGTCTACTTTCCAATCCTGACTTTAAAGTAAATCAAGGCGTCATGACAGATTTTAACAACACTTGGCATTCAATATCATGAAGAACCAGTTAGGGATACTTTCCAGTCTGTTGCTCTCATTTGCTAACATTTCTGCCTGATAGGAAAAAACACCATTTTTATCCATAAATGACAAAATGTTTGAAATCAAAATCAAGGAGCTTCTATTCCTTAGCAGCTACTTTCGCACTACAGTCGTCTCTCGTTTATCACGGTTAATTGGTTCCAGACCCAACCGCGCTAAGTGAATTTACACAACGTAGCATTCAATATTAATGAATGTAAAATAAACAAAATGTAATAAAAAAATAGATGTAATGTTTTTGTAGTTAGAGACAACCTGTGCATGGCTTTCTAAATATGATTTTTAACATTATTAGACCCCTGCAGATATGAAATAACACTCCTTTAGTCACCTTTCCACTCCTATTATTCTTTGTTTACACCACATTGCGCAGGCTACGGATCACTGCAGGGACATAATAGACAGCCGCCACAAGCATAGCAAGCTACTGAGCTAACTAGTTTACTTAATTTACTTATTCTAAACTTAAAAAAGTGTTTCAAACGGGGTGGGGAAGAAGGACAAAGTAAGAAGCAAAAACTGAATGGGAGGAGAACTTTTGTTTGACTCTATTGTGTCACACACGCGGTGGCTGACTCCTTGCAGTGTCAAGGTAATCTAATGTAATGTCATGTCTCACCAATGTGACATCACTGACACCTAGTGGCCAGAGTACTACATATAACTTGTCTTTCAATATTTTTTTTTTACTAGTAATAGTCCACTCAACCACAAAACAGCGGTCATTCATGAATTCATACACTTTTGAAAAACTGTGATAGAGTGAGGGAGCGATGTTCGAACCGCAATGTGAGTGATGACTGTTGAGTGTCACTCAATAACTCACCTGTAGGTGGCAGTAATGCGCATTACAAAGTTGTTTACGGCTGCCAAAAACAGGCTTACGGGCCATTACACAGGATTGTTTTTACTACAAAAAAAATGATCACTTTATTATTTTTGACCATCCAGCAGATGCACATTAATTAACCAAAGGCTTCACTGACTTTTACACCGATAAAAGGTAGTAAAGTAAAACTGTTTCATCTGGGAGGACAAAAGTTGCTGTGCCACCGGTACCCACTGGCCTGGCATGTATATTACCGCCTTTTTAGCCCCTTTTTTTTTTTTGCATGTCCATGTGAAAAGAGATTTATTTGGACAATGTACAAAAACACAAAGGAAAACTTACAAAAAGCCATGTTCACCATTGTTTATGGATTATAAGAATTCTTCACTTTTCACGGGGGTTACTTGCTGGTGTCACGACAAATTGATACACCCATAAAAACATCTGTTTTTGACACACAGCTCCCCCCACCAAACCCTAACTCTGGTTTGACATTGACATTCTGCTCCGTTATGGCGTCAACATTTGCAATTTGTCGTTATTAGATTTGATTCATCTCCAGAACCCTCCCACTTACTGGCTTCACTGTAAAAGCGAGTGCTTCCATAGCCAAACTTGTGCGTCAAACAGCACACAACTATGGTGTGTTCAAAGACCCCCGAATAAAGTGCGAAATGAAAACATAAAGACATAAACATGTAAAAAAATAAAATAAAATAAGTGGGCTTTCTAACATTTACTGTACGTGTATTATCACGGATTTGCAAATTATTAGGGTAAATGCAATATGTTCTCTGTGGTAAAACATCCTATTTTGGGAGAAAAAATACTAATTTTTTTTTACCAAAAATCAGCCATCAATGGTGAATCGAGAATGTGTGGGGATCCACTGTATTATATCCACTGCAACTGTGTCCAGCGCATTACCTCCCAGTAATGTGTTTTATTTAGTTTTCGCTCGTGCTGGTCGTGTGCATCATATGACACATTACTGTACAACGCATGCTGTTGTGTAAACGCACTCTGGAAAAAGCTGCATCCACTATCTTTTATGTTTTCGCAATGATAAATCCTGCCATTATGTGGAACCACATTGATACATTTGACTTCCTGCTTTTTTCCCTTGGCCCATGTGACAAAAGGAGTCATTTAATAGGCTGTTAACAAACATAAATGCAGGTGAAAACATAACCCCACTTCATGAACGACACTCCAGGGAAGTAAAAATGGATAGAACACGTGGAAGGTGGTAATGAAATAGAGTATGTTTTGTTACTGGACATTGTTATGATCGGGGGAGGCCACAGTAAATGGTTTTTGGATGGTTGTACTTGTGTGTGTTGTGTGTGTGTGTGTGTGTGTGTGTGTGTGTGTGCGCAATATGAAGCACCGTAAGTAAATAAATTAGGATCTTGAAGGTAGGAAGCAATTGTGTCTGATCATTGAAGGGTAAAAGGAAAAAAAATGAAGAACTACAGATCGGGCGGGTCACACCTTAGACCTTACTCCCTGACCCAGAAACTGCTGCTAATGGCTCATTCTTTGGAGGACACACACAAGACTGCAGAGAAAGGGGCGTTACATCAGGAGAATAAGGGAAGTGAAGGGTCCCTGCAGGCATCTTAAATCACTGCAGGCCCAGACACACCCAAAGGATCACCGTTCGATTCCCACCAATGACCGCTCACCAAATGAATGGACTGAGTCAGATGCTTTTGTTTTGTCGCAACGTTTGGCTAAATTGTCTGTTTTTTTTTGCTGTCGTTGTTTTGATGCCTCGGAGTGAAGGTGAAACTGTCTTGTTTGCTATTGACACAGACAAGTTGAGAAACAGAGGGGGGCCGAGGCGGCGCAACAGTTGGCATTTCGCTGATTCAATATTTACCCATCAAACAGAAGTATTTCCTGTAAACGCACTCTCTCCAGGGCCGCACGGTGGCCTGGTGGTTTGCATGTTGGCCACACAGTCAGGAGATCTGGGCTCGAATCTCCATTTGATCATCTCTGTGTGGCGTTTGCGTGCTCTTCCCCGTGCGTGGATTTCCTCTGGTACTCCAGTTTAAGCCCACATTCCAAAAATACGAATGTTAGGTAAATTGGTGACTCTAAATTGTCCATAGGTATGAGTGTGAGTGTGAATGGTTGTTTGTCTATATGTGCCCTGCCATTGGCCATAGTGTATACTTTTGTCTGCAAACTGAGGAGCAAATGGCGAACTATGCCTGTGTAGGTGTTCTATTGGAGTAAATGAGTTGGATCTGTGCAGGAAAGACAAGTATCTGGCCTTTCCGCTCCTCCCACAACACAGAGAAGAGAGGGCGTCTCCGTCTTGGCAGATGTGCTGTCAAAGTCAGCGTCTTACAGGCCTTTTGAAAAATAGCCTTTATGTCAAAACCAGAACGCTTGGACACAAGGTACACACGGAAAAATAGTGGAAGCGCTCCAGGGGAAACAGCTTTAAGGGGATATTTAAGTCTTTATCACAAAGGCAGTCGCCTGTCTGTCCACACTGTTTGTACTTTATTTCCCAGAAGTTTTTTTTTTTTTTTGTCTTCTGTCAATTTGCGCACCGTTTGCACATCTGTCCATTCCATAATGTGCTTACGGCCCATCCCGCCCCAAATGTAGCCAGTGCTGACATGTCGCTGGAGATAAAAGGAGTGCACGCAAATGAGCCGTGGATCAGAAGGATCATTCTTGTATGCTTAATGCATAGACTTTTAACTTATCCAGATCAAGTTGTAACCTCAGGACTTAGTCATGGCAGGGTGAACTTGATTTTTTTGGGTCTTAATGACTTTTCTTCCCCTTTTTGCTGCTCACGCAAAAAGTTTTAGAGAAACTTTTTGGAAATTCAGTGGACCCTCTGAAGTGGAACACAACTCGTTCCAGGAGGCTGTTCGACTCGTTTGTTTGAATGTTGTCTTTAAGAAATAGGAAAGTGATTGTTGATGAATCGTGTTATTAATACATACACATACAATACATACAAGAAGCAAAATAGAATGCTAGCAGAGGCGCTGTTGATTCAGTCTTTTAAAGACACACAATAGTCGAGCAGCAATTTTGTATTCACCACCGGCATTGAAACAGTCATTCAGAACATTCAGACATTTTTCCATCCCATTACACTGGAAAAAAAAATGCCTTTTGGGTGTACAAAATTAAATCTTATAAAACAACAATTTGAACATCATAAAATCAGGATTCAGTGTTTATTCATTTTTGTTATTTAAGATCCTGTATGTGATTTAATCATATAAGACACTGAATTGTATAGTAACTGTAACAACAACTCCTATTGCGGTAATCATTTCTCCCATATTGTACCCCATTCTAAAAATGTGAGTCAAGTCGATGCCCAAAAATCAAAGATCCTGTTTGAATGGGCACGTGCTGCTTCCCAGCATGCTTTGCTGAACTGCTTTGTATACAGTTGTTTATACAAGTATTACGTGTTTCATGTAATGTACGTTGTTGCTTGCCCTTCCATGTAGTATCGGTGTATTTTCTTACTGTAGTGTGTATTTACTTACCTATTATCTCTTCTGTTATTTTATTCTGACACCATGACTATGGTTAGTGTTCTGTTTAATTATCCCTCCTTCTGTTCTGGCTGTCGTCTGCTGGGCAACCTTGGACAATGTTGTACTATGATTGTTAATCAATGCTATCTTTAATAGAGATATAGCTATATATACACTAAATGTAGGGCTGCCAAATGATAAACATTTTTTCTAATGAATTAATCATGATTAATCACCATGTCACACCGCCTTATATAACGTTATCATATTACCTTATCATTTTCCTATGTATTTTAAACTAGCAAAGACTACATTTGGAATACAAGAAGTGAATAAGATGTGCTTCAGAACCGTGAATTGTACTATGTGATGTTTTCCAATGTAACTTGGACGCATGTTCAAAATAAATTAAACAATTACCATGACCATGTCTGAAATATGCCCATTTGTACTGTACTTTATTGAAAGAAAGATAAATGACAGGGCGGGATTATATATGTGTGTGTGTGTATGTATTCAGAGCGCCAAATTAACAGAAAATGTAAATCAAGTTAAGAGATGGCACACATGTCTGTAAATCAATTTACCTAACACTGGTTTCTTTAATAGCTGAATATTTGAATCTGACTTTAACTGTGTTGTTATGAGCAACGAGGAGTTGTGTTCAAAGACATCTCGTCCTTTAAGTTGAATTCACATGTTTTGAGTGGATATTCTGGGGTTTTCAAGCATACTTAAATGCGGCAAATTGTACTTAAATAATATCCACTTATTGATTTTCTTTGCATTTGCACCTATACACGCACAATAAATATGTTGTTGTGATGTTTGGAGTGTCTGTGAATGCATCTCGAGGTCTGTCAGTGTTGGAATTGCACTGCTGTTGATGTGTTCAGGTCAGAATAAAGTTATAAAGGAGCGGCAGACTCTGTGTGACTCTGGGGGGGGGGGCTACACCGCGCCACCGTCTGCCTTCATAAGAGAGCCGTGGCTTGCCATGACGCGTATGCGTTAATTACGCTAACAAATGTAACGTAATTAATTAAATGTATTAGCTACCGCGCTTTATGCGCCATTTTTGACAGTCTTTAGTTATTTCTTTTGTAGCTAAAATAAAATGAAACAAAAAAAGCGTAGATCAATCCCGTGAAGAAGCACATAAGAGTTAGTCAGTAATATCTAATTCCTAAAAATGAGTATTACAAAATCAATAATATAAAATATAAACGATTGGA
This sequence comes from Dunckerocampus dactyliophorus, assembly GCF_027744805.1. Taxonomy (NCBI): domain Eukaryota; kingdom Metazoa; phylum Chordata; class Actinopteri; order Syngnathiformes; family Syngnathidae; genus Dunckerocampus; species Dunckerocampus dactyliophorus. The sequence goes on from NC_072820.1 coordinate 37,717,998, forward strand.
GGAGGACACAGAATAAAACTAAACTTAGACAGAGAAGCCATGCTAAGCGCCAAGCTACCTTGAATGTAAAGTAGCGAAAAAGAAAAAGTTCTTACTACACTTTAACGCAAGTCGAGGTGCAGCCACGTTTCAGCGGAGAGTAACCAGCTATGAGCAGAACATAGCTGCCTACTGTGGTGCAACCGTGTTGTTTTACTGCCATGCTTCTTTTGTTTTGAAGGCCTGACTTTACTGGCAACATGCTGTATATAATGTAGGCTCTATATATATATATATATTATATCATATCAGTTCCTTTTGTCTTTTATTTTGCACATTTTAAAAACAAACTAAAGTTGCATAACAGGTTACACTGCAAACCTGATTTGGGCTTCTTACCAAAAATAAAGTGCAAGGTGACCGAAAATGGCTGGTCGGCGATCCCCCAAATTTATGGAAATCGGCACGGATGCATGCTTAGTGATAGCCTTTTTTTATTACAACCTAGCAGGCGTTACTTTGCATGCAGTCGTACAACACAGTTCAAACATTGCTCCCTCACTCTATCGTGGTTTTCAAAAATGTATTAATTAATAAATGATTGCTGTTTTGTGGTTGACTGTGGCCTATTTTTAGTCAAAAAAAATGTTGAAAGACAACTCATATGTAGTATTCTGGTCCTAGGCGTCAGTAATGACACAAAACATTGAGGAGACATTACCTTAGATTACATTACCTGAACACTGTGTGGAGTCAGCTATGGCATTTCTGACATGATAGAGTGGAAAAAAGTTCTCCTCACATTCCGTGTGGAAGTGGTATGTTTTTGGCTTCTGACTTTGTCCCTCTTCCCAACTCCATTTGAAACCCTTTAATTTTAGAATAAATGAATTGGAGGCTAACTAGTTAACTCGCTAGCATGCTATACTTAAAGCCATGGCCGTTTCATGTGTCCCTGCAGTGATCCCGTAGCCTGCGCATTAGCAATGTGGTGTAACCAATGAATAATAGTGTGTACAGTGTAAAGGTGACTATAGGGCTGTTATTTCATGTCTAGAGGGCTCTAATAATGGTAAAAAGAAAGTCATAGTTACAAAGTCATAAACAGGTTTTCTATGCGCTAACTACTAAAATATTCCATTTATTAATATTGAAGGGATGACTGTACTAGACTCTATTAGAAACATAATGATTTTTTTTTTATTTGTTTATTTTTGTCTTTTATTTTGTCGTCTTATAGTCAGGGATGTCTTTCATACGAGTTGATATATATGTATTTTACGTATTTTTACTTACTTTATGTACTTTATTTACCGGTGCTTATATTCACATGTTCAATGTTTACTTATTTGCTTAAAATCCCCACAAGTTAATTTCCAAAGCAAGTCTTACAAAGAGAAGTTGTCTAATATTCAGGCATTCTTACATTTGGCTATTCTTTTTCTCTTAAGCCCTTGTTGAGGACGGTTATTCTTTTCAAATAGGAATGAATCCTTTGATGCTCGCCGAGGTCTTTTGTGATGTCGTGCATGATGTCAGTTCAAACGCTGAAGTTTTGAGACGTATTCTTTGCTAAATAAATCATCTGAATTATATTCAGTGGTCTCTTAAGTCCTCCTCAACCCTTTCCTTTTTGACTAATGCTATTGTTGAAGAGCTTTTCAGCTTACACACTCATTATGTGTTATCTATTTAATCGCACAGCTTAAGAGGTGGCAATGGTGGCATCATCCCCCATGTCGTGCACGATGCTTTAGACCTAAATGACGCTTCTTTTTTTTACAAGTGCTCTTTTTGCTTAATGGGCTTGTGTCTGTAATACATAAATGGATAAGTTGTGTGGCAACGTAATTGCAATAACAGGTCTGCCTCACAATTGCTACTCTGCTCTTAAAGTGGAGCTTTTGTAAGGTCATTACAACCTACAAAAATACTGTGCGAATGAATGGACTGGGAGGTTTGCGGGACAAAGTGAATTTTGACTGGTCAGGAAATATTCCAGCACGTTACCTCCCATAAAGCCGCAGTGTGCCGTTTTTATTCATCGCTGTAAGATGTGACGTAAAGACAACTATTATTGCAGCGCGGTGGTCAGTTTCTGATATTTGCTTGCATGAAAATGTTTGGCTGATTTGTCTCCTTTTACGTGGCGTCAAATGATATGCCAGAGTAACTAACATGCACCTTTTCCTTTCGTGAGGCACACCTCAGGCCTTGTGTTTTACTGGAGGATGGAGGCAATAGTATGACTGCACATACACACACACACACACAGTGGGACGTTTGCTCCTCCCCCCCTCGGCGACTTCAAAGCCAGGCTATCCCTCAGCGAACTTCAAACGCAAAGGAGGCCATTAAAAGACAAAAATTATTTTCTGTAAGGTCATGATTTATTTGATTGAAAAATGAAACCACTTTCCCAACAGACGTTATTTTTCCTTGCCTCGCCGGGGTCTGCTTCAGCAAGCCAAACTTCAAATTGCTACCAGGTGGGAATCCTCCTTGGAGCAGGAGGACTCGGAATGAATCCTCTGAGCTCCCATGCTTCGCTCATATCTCGGCCTCGAAGATGTAATTCCTCTCAAGATGTGTAACTGCAAACACATGACACATTCTGATCGTGTTGTTTGGTGGAGATATCGTGTGGAAATACCGTAGCATCATTTTATGATACTACAAAGTGAGCACGCGTCGATTATGGTTATAGAAGAGAAACTTTGTGGAATTGTTCAGAGAGGGGGTTGAAAGACACTGCCTTTCAGTCATGCTCAAACTTTTTAATAACTTTTAAAGATGATCCTGGCACAGGTTGAAGGACTCAGTGAATGCCAAAACTTGCAACAGCCATTAAATGAACACTGCCAGAACATCACATTTATTTATTTTTTTACATAGATTGCTGGAATGTTAATATAGTCGCTGACGATTCAGGCAAAACATCTACAGACGTCAGTCTCGCTAGTCATTTATTTTTTACTGTGGAATATTGAACAAAATTGGAATTTGAAGCCATTTTCTCCCACCGAAAACAGACAGAATCTGTCACCGTCGTAAAGGCTTTATTAACTGAACAGGCAAGTTTTAGGGAACATTTTAACATTCATTCAAGTGTAAACATATTATTGACCCGAATGTAAGGCAGCCAGATGACACCCTCCCCCTTATTTGAGACTAGTTTTTGGGAAATTGTGTATTTTTGAAATATTTTCAATATCAGTATAATAAAAAAAATCAATATCTTAGCTGCGCAACTTTTGTTGGCTGTGTTTCATTGACCAGCATTATCTTCTAAATATCTCAGCATCATAACTCCTCCTCTGTTGTTTGATAACTTGCCCAACATTTTTTGAATGGGTCCCTCTGTCGCCCGGTCACTTCGGACAGGGAGAAAAACTCTGACTCACTTCGGGAAAAGGCATTTGGTGCTGGTTTGCATGTATAAACCTCGAGACCCGGAAAATAAGACCATCCATCTTTTTCAGACTTTTTTTTTTCAAGGGGGAAAAAATACTGTCTACTGAACGAGATATTTTCATTTATCAGTCGATATTGGCATAGAAATGAGATATTGGTTCATATTGGTGTCAGCTTTTCTGCCGATAATGATACCGGTGTGTAAGTGATGTGCTCCACACAGTAACAAGCTTGCTAGCTCAGTTAGTACTGTATGTCCGAGGTCTGGAATTATGTCCATGTTTCGCCTTTGGATTGTAAGCGAGGGTCATAATAAAATGTCTACTGATGTTGTGCGAGTTCAACACGATGAACTGACAGGAGCCATGAAGCTGGGGGGGGTACTCTTTATTAGCATGCAGCTTCACTTCACCGTCACGCAAAAAAAAAACATGAACTTTGGTCGAGAGCCCAAGACAAAACGGCACACTGACAGCCTTCACAATAAAACCGCTGCGCCTTACATCCTGTCAGACGGCATCTAACAAAATAAGGGTCTGAGAGACCTATGGTCATGAGCTTTGGGTAGTGATTGAAAGGACAAGATCGCGGGTACAAGCGGCCGAGATGAGTTTCCTCCGTAGGGTGGCTGGGCTCTCCTTTAGAGATAAGGTGAGAAGCACTGTCATGGGGGACAGACTCGGAGTAGAACCGCTGTGCCTCTGCATTGTGTAGCCAGATGAGGTGGCTTGGCATTCTGGCCAGAATGCCTCCCAGCCGCCTCCCTGGGGAGGTGTTCAGGGCACGTCCGCCCAGTAGGAGCCCTTGGGGATGACCCAGGACATGTTTGAGAGGCTATGTCTCTCAACTGGCCTAGGAACACCTCGGGATCCACCGGGAGGAGCTGGACAAAGTAGCCGGGGAGAGGAAGTCTGGGCTTCCCTGCTTAGGCTGCTGCCCTTGTGACTCCACCTCAGATGAGAGGAAGTATATGGATGGATGGACACCTTGTTGAGAGACAATGTTCAAATAAATATGGCACTTTTTCTATCACTTGTATTGCATATTGCATATAACAGTCTTTACTTGTGAAATGCATCACAATAAAAGAAGCATCATGTGTTCACTCATTACACGAGACCTGACATGAGCTTGACGGAACAGCTGCTGCCAATATCGGTATCCGTAATGAAGTGCTGGACAATATCGGCACATCAGTAAAAAGCCAATATGGAGCATCGCTACATTTAACCACCGTTGATATGAAGAACATCATAATAATAACACACCAATCTTGGTTTGAAAGATAATAATGTCATGCAAAGGTCATTCTTGTTACATGTTTCCCCTTTGTGCAAGTGTAAGAATAAGTTAACTTTGGTACTTGTACTTCTGTAGTAAAATAACAACGTTAACTTTGATAACATGCGTGGTGATGCTGACTGCTTTGAATTGACTTTTATTTCTTTACTTCACTTAACTTCCAGTTTATATTGGGCTCTTTTATCGTGTGACGCTCGTTGAGCTGAGTCCTTGCATTATATGCTAATATACATTATATGCTTAGAGTGGTCTGTCTTTTAGTAGAGTTACAAAAAAGCCAGAAGAAGATGAGTATCTATGAAACATACATAGGGTTAAGCTGATGGCTTTTTAAAAAACATGCATTCTGTCTCCCTGCATGCATTAATACAATGAAGCGTAATATCCTTGCTCTATTCCCAGAGTTAGCACAGTTAGCATTTTGTGTGTATGCTTGCTGGTTTGTGCATATCTTCATCACCCGTCATGTGCATTGGCCTATCAGCTCGTGCATCCTTTTTTTGTTATTCCCTCTGTTCATTGTGTGTATGTGTGTGTGCGTGTCACTCTTGATGAAATTGCACTCCTTCCCCTTCTCGTCTTCTTCTTCCCTCTAACGTTATCTCACTTCCTCTCGGCCTCTGACAAACCCACCAAAACAGGGAAGAAAATAGAGCGCTTTATTGGGACGCCTGTCGGGACTCCCACTGGATTTATAGGCAACAGACAGTGTTTATCACTCAGCACAGAGACGCAGAGGAAGACACACACACACACACACACACACACACACACAAAAGCGTCTAGAGGGAGTCGAAATTTAAGGTCTCAATGACCCATTTGCATAAAGAACGACTCATGCATAGCAGAAGCATTTGTGGGAATACAGCCTGCATCATGTATACACCTGCCACTTCACAGAGGGCGGCTTTGTAAAAAAGGAGGCTTCGCCACACATCTTGAAAAAAAACACCTGGAGCTCTGCCTACTACCCACTGAATGTTTGATCATTGTGTAGGCTAACCTAGCATGTTGTTGCTGTTAAAGGTGACAGTAATATTAGCACTGCAGCTCACATAGCTATGCTAGTGTTGCTAACATTTGTGTCATCTATTACGTTAGGCGTGGACAAACACAGCTAGGGCCCTATGAAATCCGTTGGATTTTTTTCCCAAATTACGTTTTATTTTTGTGCAAATGCCATTTTTTCTCTTTTCATTTTTTTTAATTCTGTTTTTTAGCTTTTGCAAGTGGTAAAACACAGCACAGTGTAAACACACTCATACGGCCTGAGTCGCACACAGCCGCACTAGCATGCGCTGCTAAACTAAGCTAACCCCGCTAGCTTGCCTGTATTTAAGTTCGCCATTTTGATATGTTGACTTTGGGAGGGTGCGGGCTAGTGTTTGAGATGACATTCTGCCACGATCGAGCGGCCCATCACGGAAATACTTCCACACACAAACGTTCTTCTCACGATGACACCATTTCATTATGACACCATTTTGTCATTATGTCAATTTCCACGAGATTCCCGCACTTAAGATTCCGTTTTTATTGGCCAATTCCAGAATTCAGTCCGCGATTCCGTTAACGTGGAAATCATCTACGCAGTGAATCGCGAGAACAGACACACAAAGCGGTGCGTTTCCATTCGGGCTGTCTAAAAGCCCTTTTAAACTGTCTAAATTCCAGCATGAAGGTTACATTTTGGACGACACACTTCCAATGCACTATTGTGGGCCCTCTGACACTTATTTGAAATTGTTGAAAAATATCCTGGCAGCTTTTATGAATCTATCAGGAGTTGAACCAAACCCCCTCGGCTCTCCTTGAGTCCTAATTATTCCGCTTACCCAGAGTTTGGGGAAACACCCTGTCTGTTCCGAGTTCACAACGCACGGTCCATAAAGGTATGCTTGGATGAGTTTGGTGTGGAAGAACCCCATCCAAACACCTTCAGGATGACCGAACAGAGATTGTGACTGCTGTACTCTGAATAAACGGACACACTCCACCATCTTGTGAAGCATCTTCCCGGAAAACATGGCGCTGACCACAACTGTTACGGCTGCGTGTCCCGATACTTTTGTCCATGCTGCGAGTGTGGGAGGGGAGTTGGTAGTCTTTCATCATGTACCTTTTTTCTCTGCGTCAAAAGGATGAATTAGGGATGACAGAGTTTTGGGCGCAGGCTTTTAGCGGAGAGAAAAGGGGGGGGGGGGGGTTAACACACTCATTAACACATGATGATTTAACTGGTTTGATTTAGTGCTGTGCTGCGCTTTTCTGGCATCTCCGGCAAATTAGAGGGGCGACAACCCCCCACCCCCACCTCCTCCCAGCATCCCTCCCTCCCCCTATGGAGTCTCTACCTTGCCCTCTTTGTGCACACCCACTTCATCTAAAACACTTTTATTCCACTCTCACCCTCTCATCTTCTCATTTGCTCCCTGGCGCTGGTGTGCATTAACATTTAATGCCTCCCGCGACCACCAAACCAGTTTTCTGTGTCAGACCACTGAGAATGCCAGCGGGGGCGCTCTGTTTTGCCTCCTGCCTCCGCCGCTGTGTGAGTCGCTCTCAAAGCTGCTTAGGCTCACACGCGCACGCACGCACACAGGCCTCGTATAGGCTCGCACTGCGCATGTCCGCTATTATATTAAAATGGTAAAACTGGGACACTCATGTCCTTTATCTTCTTCCACAGTTTCTCATCTTGCATTCTCTCTTTTTTGTTGTCTTTTTCCTCCCTAAAGCCTTTAATCACACGGAGGCTCTGTTCCTCCCGTTTTATACCTGTGGGCGTCCCAATTCACCTCCTCAATGAATAATTAATAGCAGCAGGACGAGCTGCATAAAATAACACATTCAGCAAGAACTGATGCATGTCTCCCTTGTGATGTGACTGCGGAGGGACGCTAACTCTGTATATTAAAAACTGAAATTAAGATTGTACACGGTGTGTCCCTTGATGACGAGACATCAGCCCAAAATATTTGGGATTACATAATATCGGGTTTTTTCCTCCTCCTTTTCGGACATGTGAAGTTGTGCAAGAGTAAACGTGTTGTCCCTTCCATGCAGTCCTTTGGCTGCTTCTGTGTTTGTACAGTATATACAGTATTATTACTATTATTATCCAGTGGTATAGGAGAGGGCTGGTCTCAAGTGGTCCCCACCTGAGGCCCACATTTTCCCATGGTCATTAACTTGCGAACCACTTTTATTAAAGTCAAACCAAGCACATTTATTTGATATTAAATAGCCTGTCTCGTCTTTTCTTAAGCATAAATACACATAATTGCATGTGCAAAGTGTATTTCAGAGAACATCGTTAAGGAAATGAGGAAGAAAATGATGACTATAGGCATAAAAATAATGACTCAAGTCAACTTGATACCAAAGTGGCACTAACTCAGACCACAAAATCTGTGCATTAAACTGTGTATGTCAAGGAGGAGGATGCCTATAAAAATACTTTACATAATTAATAAAAAAAAAAAACATGAAACAAAAAAACAACAAAATGCAGATTTTATTTTATTGTGTAAAGATATTCATCTTTATGTGTTTGTTTAAGTACAGGTTCAATAAATAAATGAATATTACATACTGAACTAATCCATTCCGGGGTGAGAGCATCACCATCATGAAAGCTTTATTAATAGTGTATGCCATTTTTTGTGTAAATATAAGTTAAAATGCATTAAAATTACTATTAAAGCTTTAAAACACAGCAAAGGTCTCGCTTATCTCATTTTATAACATCCATATTTGTTACACATGGGTAACATGATTTAGGTTCATAGCAAAGTGTAAAAATAATGTATAAGTATATTCTTCTTCAAGCTTTTCTTCTTTTAGCACCCTTTATGTAAAAAAAAACCAAACAAAAAAAACATAAAAAGCTAAAGGAAAAGCCAAAGTCGTGGAGTGTTGGAGATAATCTTTTAGAGTCAAGCTGTGGCCATCATAAAGCCTTTATTACCAGCACAGGCAATATTTTAAAGTAACGTTTTAACTTTCTTAACAGTCAAACAAGCATGCAGTGCAACACCTGCTATTTTTACATTTACGTGAGTTACACAAGGAGAAAAAGAAGTTAACCACTGTTAACAGCACAAGGTAAAAACCTTAAAACACAAGTGATAACAAGTGATGGTACCTGTGAATGTGTGCCCGAATTCCAATTTTGCCGAACGTATTTCGGTTGATTTCTTAATTGTATGACTGTGCCTTTCCTGGAAGTGGCTTTCTTCTAGCCTCTGATTGGCTAACATGGCCTTACTGCTATTATTAAAACACCATTGCTGTGGACTGTAGTGCAGGAGCGACGTTGAAAGCTACTTATGTGGACATGCTGTAGCCTTAGATTGAGGCAGATGACACCATACTTGTGCTTTGCCCATTACAACACTGTTGCAACAGTTACTTTTCCATTACAGCGCCGAGACTGATGTGGAAGTGTGGTGGTGGGTAATAAAAGGAGCCTGCATATGGCACTGTCTGCACTGCTTTAATTAGGCGCGCTTCCTTTTGATATGTCGTCGCCGGCAGAAGGAGGCGGGCTGCGCGGCGTCTGTGAGCGTGACATTGTTGAACGGGTGTTTACCATTTTTAGCCGCTTTGAGCTGCCGTCCAAACACTGCTAATGAGTCCTCTTCAACACACAAACACATACACAACATCCACTGGAGGTCATTGTTCTCCGGAGGTCCAGCTCCGGCGCTGTAGTTGTGCTTGTGTGCGTGCAAGTCTAAGTGTGTCCGTTGTGTATTTTGACCTCCCTCATTAACACATCATTGTGAGAGCTTCACTGCTTTTTGATAATGTGACAATTTGTGCTCTTGTTTCACCGGGAGCTCATTTACATATTTGCGGGTTTGCGTCTTCACTTTTGTATTCACTGCATTGTCTACTTCCTCCCTCTTGACAAGGTCACCCCGCTTCCTCTGACATGCGCCTTTTACACTTGTTCGTGCTTCTCTCTTGCAGGGTTTTATTGATGCTCACTCCTTTTCATCACTTCAAAATCTATTATCTATCCTTGCTTATACACATGTTCTCGATTTGTGCTCCAGGTGAGCCCATATCACCTGTTAATGGGATTAGCGTTTGACCTTTGGCCACTACGGCAAGCACATGATGGCTGGCGGATTAATGGCTGATCCCTGGATATACCAAAGCTTGTTTGGTCAAGTAACCCACCCTCCAACCGCCTTGGCCACTCTGCACGAACAGGCAAAAGCAGGCGTTACCACACACGCACACACTGCAGGGTCAGACAGGGAGCTAACCAATACCAAGTGTCCCTGTGTTGTTTTTACAACCAGCTTTCTCTGGATTGCAGCTCAGGCAGGCCCACTCGTTCATCACAATGAACCGCTGCTTTATGAGGGTCTGGCTTGCTGTAAAAAGCCAAGGGTTTGTAGGAGGCCACAGAAGGCTGTCGGAGGGGATGTAAATTACACAAATAAACCTCCTCGCTGGCACTGATCTCTCCCCTCAAGAGCGAGGCGGGTGAGAGCGGGTGGGAGAGATAAAGGTATTTTACTGGCTTCTGAGAGAACGTGAAAGACTGCAGCGAGGAAGACAAAAGAGGCCAAAAAGGACACATAGGCAGTAAAGTTTTGGTCAGTGCCAATATAGCCGTGCACTACAAAGTGACTGTCAAGGCTGTGGCGTTGTTCAAAAGTAACTCCATTCCCAACAAGCTGAGCAGTTCAGTTTGCATTTTGATACTATTGTAAAAAGTTGGGAACGGTACCAACATAAACTTTTTGTTGGGGTCCCAACCACAGCGATACCTAAAGGGTGGAGCTAGGCACACTACAGTCATACGCTGATTGGTCCACAGAGAATCCTCACTTCCTTTTGACAACAGAAATGGAATAAAACAAGGATTGTGTCCTAATTTAGAGACTGCACCCTCAACTATCGTTGAATGAGAGACATTTGGGAGATTTTCTGGTTGTCCGCGCTCCGGCAATGCAAAAATATTGACTCAAATCTGAGATATACGTCTTAAAATAATTGTTGAAGTGTGAAAAGGTCAAGAAAAAGCTAAGTCTTTGAGATTCCCTGAACTGCGGTCATGCATGGACATGGTTGCAAAGGTTTTTTTTGGTCAATTTTTTGTCTTTTTTCAATTTCTTAATTGCTACTTTGCATCTTTGTGCCTTTTCTGGAAGTAGCTTTCTTCTGGCCTCTCATTGGCTAACATGGATGTAAGCTTATTGTTAAATATTATTTAAACCAGTGGTTCCCAACTGTTGGTTCGGCACCCAAAAGTGAGTTGCGCAGCCGTTTTTAGTGGGCCGCGTGGCTTTGCCTGTGGGAAAAAATAATGTAATGAGCCAATGTCCGTGAATGCACCTCACGTTCTTGTCTGCGCTATTCACTTGCTGCCTTCTTGGGCACCTCCAAAGGCCATGACAACGCTTGTTAAATAAGAGTTGTTACCACTCCTACACTGCAAAAACTGAAATCTAAGCAAGATTAAGCTAAACAAGAACATTATTTAGTTTGTTGTTGTTTTTTTGGCATATTATTTTAAGTAATACTGTAGACTATATCGCTGATTTTAGTACATGTTACTTAAGAAAAGCAGTGTATACTGATAACCACAGTAGTTGGCTGCATGTTAGCATTCTGAATATTTTCACAGTAATTTTAGGCTCTTAGGAAGCATTTAGAAGTGAAATTTGCAAATAATTGTGCAAAGAATCTTGGGATATCCCAAAAAAGATGTCCTGTGCACCCTTGTTTTTAGAAACTGCCACATTCGCCACCGCCGTCATGCAGATGTATTTCCTGCTACCATGGCAGCAAGAAAATAAGTTGTCTTACATTGTACGGAAATAGGGTGGGCTTTTTAATGTGAGAGGAAACACTGGTTAAGGCCTGGTTTCCTCTCACACAACTCCAACAGCAGAGAATAAATGTGGCTGTAGTTATGTTATAGTCTCCTTGTAGTCATGGTCAGTGCATGGTCCATGGTGCATGGTCACCAAAAGCAAATAACCGTAGAGGTCTCTAATTAACGCCAGGTCGAAAAAATTTGCATTACCACGGCAGTTGTTGCATTTGAAGGATCATGAATGGTCAGCATTCAACAGCTTGATCTACCAGTGCGTGCACTTCAAAATGTTGGTTGAGCTATTAGTGTGAAAGTCATGCTTGTTATACTCGCTTCACAGTTGTTTACAATTAACTCATCAGCGCTATTGATACTGGCTGAGCAGTTTGGTCACTACCGTGATTACAACATTGGTTCTGTTGTTGTTGTGTTGTGCAATATACCTGTTAGCAAATGACCATGTGGTCAAAGAAAGCTTTCTCGTACATTGTTTCAATGAAGAGTTTCAATGAAACTTTCTTATGTTAATGCCTTCTCGCACAAACACTTTACAAAATAAAAGCCCAGGCTATAATTACAGCATTTACATCACTCTGTGTATGACTTTGTGTTACACTGCTGTGGAGTTACTGTAGCCCAAAACAACGAAGACAAACTGAAAAGTGTGCCATCCACGCATTCTGCCCCGGGCTCGACCCAGGGTCGGCAGAATGAGAGTCGAGAGTGCTAGCCATTAAGCTAAAAGCCCAGACTGTCAACCCGACATCCAGCGCAACTCTTAAGGTTCAGGTAGTGACATTTACCAACATACATTGGCACAGCAACACTAATTTACGTATGTTACTGGGATTGTAACCGGAATTAGAACATTACAGAAACCTTATGAGTGGTGTGTTACATTACCGCCTTACAGCAAAAGGCAATAGTTGTAATTAACTCTAGTTGTGTTTTTAGTGCCACCACTGCACGTAGCCATGGCCCACTGAACCTCAATATACGCTATTGTGATAGATCGCCACCTATTGCTGTGGATGTTATTACCTAAACATTTGAACCACAAAGTTGTTTTTTTTTTTTTAACCAACATTTAGCTTAATTTTCTTTGAAAATCAGCTGGGCAACAATGTTTTGTTTCTTTTTTTGAAAGGAATGCATGGTTAAGTTTAGCCTATGTGCAAGCTGAGAGGCTGTTCTTGACACACACACTGTCATACACGCTTTTGTTTGCCACTCAGTCAGCGTGAACCAGCGAGAGGGCCAGCTCCTCTCTCGCTACCTCTTGACGGCTGCGCAGTGCAAGATAAGCCGAGTGAGCAAGGCCGTGTGACCGGTAAACCTCATGGCGGCTCAACATAGTGGCATACGGCAAAGCGGTTAAGTTGATTATATATATAGAGTTGTAGCATTTCCTCAGGGAGCGGGCATGAAGGGAATGGAGGGCGCACTCGAAGGGGACGTAAATCGAGGAGACGCTCACTCCATGTGTTGAAGAAACATAATAGTCTTTCAATTCAGACTTTCAAGGGTCACATTACATTGAAGAGTGAAACAGGGCCTGAGCTGTCATTGCAGTGTTGACGTGTGTGTGTGTGTGTGTGTGTAATCAGCCATTGTTTGGGACAACAGAAATACCTTGGATGATGTGGTCCATACTCAGCTGTTTTGGCCAGACGGCTGAATTTTTTGGCACAGAGAGACAGTGCACTCCCACCATTGTTGTCTCCTTTGCTGGAATAATCAGGCACCTGCATTGTGCTGATGATGGAATTTGCTGTACATAAGTGTGTGTGCATGTGTGTGTGTGTGTGTGTGTGTGACAGAGGTGCACTGCAGCAAAGCACCTTACTGTACGGTATGTGGCTTTATGACAAGCTGCACTTTAATCTTTAAGGTGAAGGCTCACTTTGCTAAATGATGATAGCATTATGAGAACCTCAGGGCTCAATAACATCATTGATTGTTGCTGCTGTTGTATTGTATTGGCCACTCTATTTTCATTTGCTTGGACCAAACACAGTGAGTCTTATCGCACACGGCGGTGCAGTGTGTGTCCCTCATATGAACATCATTAGTGTCATTAAATGGTTAGCCATGCGTGGTCAACAAAAGGCACTGTGACACAAATGATGTTCATCAGCCCAAATGCAGCCTGAGGTGTAGATTAGAAAATACGTCAGCAGCACAAGGCCTCACAGGATTCTTTTAGTGTGTGTGTGCATGCATGCGTGTGTGTGTGTGAGTGTGTGTGCATGTGCATGAGCTCGACAGCAATGCTTTGCATCCAAGCTGATTAGCTAGATGCAATATCGACACATGCCCAAATTTTAATCTGCAAACGTGCCTAAGGAGGATTACTCCTTGTACCTGGGAGGCGAGTCTCTTCTCACAGAGACTAAACACAGCTGATGTTTGCATTGTGCATTCTTTTTTTGTTGTCAACTTTATCGGACTGAGCAACCAGGACAGAGGCGCTCTGCCACTTTTGTTTCTGTGCATTCCAATTATATGGTTATCATCACACTTATCCTCTTTGACATCGCTGGTACGCTACTGTGGTGGCATCACAGAAAATATTTACCAAACAAAACACAGTGAGCTGCAGAATTTGCTTAAGTCTCATGTGCTATGCTGAAAATGTGTATACACCACTAACACACCACTGAATGTTCTTGTAGTTCTGGCTGTAATGAGGCCTTTTGCACATTATATATCTTTACAGAGCTGCATGGCGGTATCATTGCTTCTGTTGTACACTCTAATTGCTCTATATAGGATTCCGCTTGCCGGAGTTTTGCCTCTATGGGTGACGCGGTTAAGAGAAGATGGGAAGAAAAGACATTGTCAATCATTAATGCTTACGCTTATGAGCGTTTTGTTGACTTCTTCCTGTATGTTACCTATACTGTTACTCAGTTATCAGAACCAATTGCATAATCAGGTACATTTAATCAGATATAGCCTATCAATCACGATAAGTATGCTCATTGACAACAGGGTCAGGTCAGGACCTATGGGCTTTGAAGCAGCACCTCCCATTGCACATTATTTTATCATAGAAGGGTTGTTAGCCAACTAGCTTCTCCTCTCGTTGCCAGTTCAGTTGCATAGAAACCAGTGCAGATAAACACAGACTTGAAAAGCATACATTTCTGGTTACATGTGGTCTAGACAGTCAGGCTCTTGGGCTATGTGTGACTTGAAATGTGAATCATCCCCTGTTTTCTCAGTGCAAAGAGTAATTTGCAAATGTGCGGATGATTATTTGAAGGTATTTTGTGAGTGCAAGTAGAAGCATTGGGCCATAACACATACATGATCTTGTATTTTCGACGTACTTTATAGGACCCTTGTTCTGTTACTTCAGAATCACTCTTTGCATTGTTACAGTTTTGAAATGATACATTAAATACAAGATACGTTAGACCAAATTACTTACCATTAAGGTATTAACATGTGTTATTTGCACCCCCCCAAACTATCTTTACTTACTTAATTTATTATTAATAATAATGATGATGATGATAATAGTAATGAAAAATATATTTCTACTCTGATATATTTTAGTCACGTAAGTGTATATAATATAATAAAACAACAATAAGTAAGAAACAAAGAATATAAAATTGTACAAAGAAATAATTGTACAAATGAACTATTGTATACCATTTTTTAATGATTAGAAAATAAAGATCATTATTTTTATTATAAATGAAAATATCAATTAAAATGTAATAATAATGAAATTATTATTATTAACATTTTTCAGGCAAAGCATATTTATACTTTATGATATATTTTAGTCATTTAAGTGTATATAGTATAATAAAAACAAAAACATTGTTGATCCCTGCACAACTGTGAGTACCTGCACCTGCATTATTAAAGATTTTTATTTACACGCCACCCCCTCGTCTCTGCATTCTGGGGGTCAAGCTTCCGACAGCAACCAGCCCGTCACCAGATCGTGACACAAAGGACCAAAATACGGCATGTTATCATGAATGTAGCTGTTACGACATGGTTACAGCATGTACAGGTTATAAAACCATAAAACCTTGTTGGAGGTTTTGGGAGCTGTTTTAATAGCGGCCTTTGTAGGCAGCATAGGTGTGTCCCAAAACGTGCAGCTGTCTCTTTTTATTTGTTTTTATATCTTTAGAACCCAGAGAAAAGAGAACAACGTGTGTTCATGTCTCACATAAGGATTGTGGATGATCGGCAAAATTCCAAAAAAGTGGAGTTTTCCTTTTAAAATAAAAAATATGATCAAGTCAAATCAAATCAAAGATTTTTAGGATTGTCAGATAATATCGTCCCACTAATATTATTGGCCCGAAATTGGCATAAAACTGTAATATCGGTCAATATCGGTATCTGTTTTTTTTCCCTATAATGAAAACACAAATGATGACCTCATCAAACCCTCGTGCTTAAGCGACGTCAAGGTCTGCTTGGCGCAAAATTTGTTAAAGCTCATTGAGGGGAAGACCGAGATTATCCTGCTCAATCACACCAGTACCTTTTGGACTTGGGTCCCCTCAAGAACCATGTATGTCCCACAGCCACCAGCCTTGGCGTCATAATAGATAGTGACCTTAAACTTAATAAAATCCTGTTTTTATCATCTTCGGCTTTTCGGCGAACAAGGCATGTACGCTTATATTTAGTTACGTCTGGACTACTGTAATGTTCTTTATTCTGGAATAAACCACAAATCACTCTCTCGCTTACAGTTAGTCCAGAACTCTGCGTCACGGCTTTAAGGAACCAAAAAAAAAGGAGCGCATCGTCCCAATTCTAGCCTCCCTGCACAGGCTGCCTGTCCGTTGGAGAATTGATTTTAAGATTTTATTGTTTGTTTTTAAGGCCTTGAATGGATTGGCCCCTCAGTGCATCTCGAACCTCATCCAAACTCCAGCGCGTACATTGAGGTCCGAAGGCCAGTTCCAACTAGTGGTGCCTAAGACCAGACTTAAGACCAGGGGAGACCGGGCTTTTTCTGTAGTCGGCCCCAAGCTGTGGAACACTCTCACTTTAAGTTCCGTCTTAAAACCCACTTTTATTCTCTGACTTTTAAATCGGGGTGAGTTGTGTGGTCCTCTGTGTCTTTTATTGTTCTTTTTAGTTTCGATTGGTGTTATTTATCCTAGCTTTTACTTTTTTTTATCTATTTATTTTTATGTATTGCTTTTATTGGTTTACTTCTTGTTTTAAATATTTTAATGTTTTAAATATCTGTTTTTATTTGATGTATTAGTTTTTACTGTAGTAATTTGTACTTTTACTTATTATTTATGGTTTTACTAGTCTGTGCGGCACTTTGGAAACAGTGTTTATAAAATGTGCTATACACAGTAAATAAAGCGTATTGGATTGGATCATCCAAACCACGTCTGAAGCGTGTAAACAATCGTGGGTGACTAGTAACATACTTATGTAGTTAGGTATTAACAAACGTTATGTCTGTGGTGTGTCCTTTGGATATTAAACTTGGGATTTGCAATGGCTGCAAAGACGCAGAACCGAGACTTCCACTTCCCAGAGCGAAAGCCATCAATCGGGAAATCATGGATTGTATCACACTGGATACTGTAAGCAGCCCTTTTCTATCGTGCAAGACACCGGATTCACCAAACTTGTGGAGTTCCCAGAACCACGCTTTGCCATACCCAATCGCAAGTATTTCTTACATGTTGGATAACAGTTGTACAATGTTGTTTGCCATGTCAAGAAGCTCATTTCTGATGCTGTATCCATTAGCTTCACAACAGATGCAGCATGTGTTAATTCCACAGCAGGACATATGTGATGTTACACATATCGGTATCTATATGGGTTGATATCAGAATAGGAAATTGAGAGTCGGCCAATATCGGCATATATCTGCAAAAAAGCCATTATCGGACATCCCTAGGCCTGTCACAATAGCATATTTTGCTGGTCAATAATTGTCCTACAAATTATTGTCGATAATCGGTATTATTGACAACATTTTTGGGGCCCATTTTTTCATTAATTATATGGCATAATAATGAGAGTACATTGTATCAAAAGCAATAAACTTGAATTTCTGAGTATTTGACATTGGAATTGGAATGTCGGGAGCTTTTAAACAAATGAAACAAACAAAAAAAGACAAACAAACTCAATGAAAATAACATTGACTCTTTCTCTGTTCAGAAAAAAAACACTCCAATTAAAACCACACTCACACAGACGTACAGTAGTTACAGTATGTAGTGTATTGTTAAACTAAAGTAGGGGGGCATATTTGAGCAGGCCCACAGAGTAAAATATAATGTTTCTGATGTCCTTCAGCACGTCTTCTTTCACTCAGTTACACAGTTCAGGAATTGCTGTTTATGACAAGTACATGTACTTTATCCCAGGCAATTCGTACTGTGAGTCAAACAATTTTAACATTTCCCGAAATGTTGCATTTCCTTTGCAATGTAGCGAGCGACACTGACTGACTGTCGGGACGAAGACTCCGTTCCACCTCCGTTTTAGGTGTGCACACATGTTGGTCGTATTCCCCTGCTTCCTCAACACTACTTTCAAACAAATGCGACATCTCATTTTGTCGATGTTCATGCGCTCACGTTTTTCATTCTGCAAAGCTGAAATATTCCCACACTGGGGATGAGGCATTCGCCTTAGAATCTATCTTTCGTGCCATCGTTCATGTTAGCGTATGCTGGCTCACAAGGCTAAATTGTTGCTAGCCAACGTAGCCCTGCCTCCACGTACAGGGACAAAGAGGGGAGGAGACGACAGGAGGGCTCGCTTTCTCCACTGTAGCACCAACGCGCACAGACAGCTGCAGAGTGAACCCTCATGTCACCCAGCCTGAAAGAGAGATGAGGTATATAAACATGCATGCACATGTCAATTTATCGAGGCCGGCAAAAATGATCAACGGGTTTTTTTTTACCATTCAATTAATCGATTTATGGATTATCATGATAGGACTAGACATCCCTAAAGATTTTTATGAATAGTAATAATAATAACTTGTACATACAATATCTGTGCATTCATTATGAGATTAAATCAGTTGAGCAACTGAATATAAATAAAGTGACACCTTCGTTGCACTAACTAAATATTGAACTGACTTGCAGAACTATTTTTGTTAACTCCTGATCGGCTATCACTAGCAGTTCCTGGCACTCCTTTTCCTATTCTTTCTAACATGTTACTGTTGCACACGCTGTCCGACTAAACATGCAAGGACCTGTGCATACACGGTGTTCTTAGTCACCACAGAATCTTAGCCTTCTCACGTCTTACAGGCCAGTTGGCAGTCAAAATGCATGCAAAAAAAGCCAGACTTTCGCCATGGCTGACTGACGTTTTTGTTACCCCTGACATTATAACATATGATGTGTTTTTTTCCCCCCTGACCGCTGCCCCTCTCCTTTCATTGCTGAGTGGGAGAAGTAATGTAGTTCAGAGGGGGCATGTAAGGTGGAACAATGGCTCAAAATTATTGAATAAAGAGTGAAAGGGAGTCGGGGTGTGAATGACAATAGGAGAGCTGGGGGTGAGGACTGATGGTCTGTTGTTGGTGGGTGGGGAGGGAGTCCAGATTGATGATAGATCTGTGTTGGTTAAATATTATCAGGGCTCTTTTTGGTGCTTCAGCCCCCCTCCTGTTGTGGTAACTCACAAGAGAATGGCGAAGATGTGGCCAACTAATGATCTGCCCTTCTGAGCCATTCACTTTTCGCATTACCCTATTTACTTACTATTGAAACACTCCCCCTCTCTATATGGGTTCGCACACAGATGGTTTGGGTAGCCATAGAGACTGCACAGCCCAGAACCCCTCTGTGTTGCTTTTTGCTCCTAGACAGAATTCTGACATGCAAGGAAAAGATTTATACTACTTCCACCTTTTTATAGGTTTGCATTAATGTGACAGCTACACTTCTACTTTTACATGACTCTGTCTTTCATCATTTATAGTGCCTTTGCCTAGTGTGATGGCGTTGGCTTGCATTGTTACTGTGCCTTACTGTTACATTCCATAGTCTCCACTTTGTTGTAGGTCTGTGTTTTCGTGCTGCCCTCAGTCTCCTTTCGCATAAAATGTCTCATTACCATGGCCAACATGTAAAAAAAAAAAAAAAAAAAAAAAGCTTGTTAGTGTGTCTCTTTTCTGATGATTATTTGATTTACTACTGTATATTTTTTAACTGTTACAGTTGCGCCTCGGCTAGTTTATCGCTTCAGTTCATCTTTGTCTTGTATTTTATGGAGAAACCATGGACACTGTTTCATCATAGGTAGTATGTTGGTAGAGATTCTGCTGATAAAATGTTGCCCCTGGCACCTGGTGAGGGTATGTGCGACTTGGTTGAGCAACAGCACATCAGTCATCTGGTGTTGACAGAAGTGGATGCATATTTTGTCACAATATGTGTTGATGGTCATGGTTCACTTCCCCTTTTTCGTCTTTGAATTACTTCCCATATCAAGGGCTATCGTTACAAAATCAGAAATAGGGGTGCGGGAGGAGTCAATTTCTTCCGTTATTATTATTCTTATTTTGTATATAACAAAAAAAATGTTGAACCTCACCAAGTTGCTCATATAAAGTCATAAAATAAATGAAAACAGAAGCAATATGTTACGCAAGTCAAGGCTCCTCTATGTGACAGGGAGTGTGCTGCTGTTTTTATGGATGTTCTGCAAAAACTCTAGTCAAAGATCCTCTGGACAACAGTGCTCTGCTGTTTTTGAGGACCGACTGCAAAAACACAGTTATAGATTCTGTATATAAGAGGAGAAGGCTGCTGTTTGTAAGGCTGTACTGTAAAAACAATAGTCAAAGACCCTGTATATGACAGGGGGAAGCTGCTGTTTTTAAGGATGTACTGAAAAAATCTAGTCAATTATTCTCTGTATGACAAGAGAGTACTGCTGTTTTTTGAGGAGAATCACTCATCAAAGATCCTCTATATGACAGGGCGGCTCTGCATTTTTTAAATACCTGCCACAAAATTTTAAACATACTCTATATGACAGGAGAACACTGCTGTTTTTAAGGACCTGCTACAAAAACACTAATCAAAGACCCTCTTTATCACAGGAAGCCTGCGCTGTACAGCAAGAACCCAAATCAACGATTCTCAATATGGCGATTGAGTGTTTTTAAGGACCTAGTGCAAAAAAACTCTTCTCAAAGTTCCTCTCTGTCAGGAGTCCTCTGCTGTTTATGGGAATCTGAAGGCCTCCACACACCTCATGGACATTTGGCTAAGGAGGGTTAACTCTTTCATATGCACACACAAACACACACATTCACACTGAAAACAGTGACAGAGAAAGGCTAGCTGCTCGCTACCCTTTCTTCTTTTGAAATGCTGATCACTCCTCCCTCACCGTCATCACTCTACTACCTTCTCTTTTTAAAGTGGCATCCATTCCATTAACCCTCCTCCTGCTGGCCTCCCCCAGGTTAGAATGAGGCGGATCCCTTGTGGAAGGCGCAGGGGTAACAGGGGCCACGGCAGCGCTGATGGCAGGGGCATTTGTCATGCTCAGAGGCCGAGGCGGTCTGTTGCTCACCCCCCACCCTTGGGCCTTTGTTGTCCCTCGAACCCAACATGCTGGCTAAGCAAAGGGGGCTTTCAGATGTTTCATTAACATTTGAACCAGCTCTGCATTTTTTTGGGACATTTGACACACACTCAAAAACTATTTTTTTGGTTTCGGTGAGGCAGCACATGAAGCTTATGATACGTGTTTCAACCAAGCACAACAATCAGCGCCTGCCGCCACCGCCACTCCAAGGGGGCAGCCCTTAAGTGGAGGTCACAGAGAGAGGTGTTGTAATGCTTTGGGCTGGGCATAACTTGACTGAGGGCAATCCACTTAAAGTGAACCACCCCCCCCACCTCTTCTCATATCCCCAACACCCTGAGCATCACACTTGTGATTGGAAAGCATTTCAAATGCCCGTCCGTCTGCAGCGCTTCAAATACATAGAGTAAAAGGAAGGAACTTTTTTTTTACAAAGTGCATTCATTCCCAAGGAGATCTCTGCCAAAGGGGAATGAAATACCACAAGTCAAATCAAAAGAATGACCTTTTTTTTTTAAGATTTACCTCACGGGCTCGTATTTTATTCCACTTTATTTTTTATGAACTTTTTACTCAAGGCCACTTTCAAGAATAAAATGCATGGCATACAAATGAAATGTAACTTAAGCCACTATGACATCATTGATGCTAGTGTGTTCTGGCAGTTTTGGTTATGAATGTACCTTATAGTGCAGCCAGATTCTTCATGTCTCTCTTTGACCTTGTCCACACGGGAACGTTCTTGGGATTTTTTTTTTCTTTTGGCGGGTTGAAAAAAAAAGCAGCGTCCCCACTGTGCCGGATTAGTAAATGCTTGCATCCAGACGGGAACGGATAACTGAGTGAAAACGATTTAATACACAAGGCACACCTACCTGTGGCACTGTGAACCGATACACGGACGAAACCACGTGACATACCAAACCATAGAAGAAGAAAGAACGGATGCGCAGCTTCAGCTTTTCAAGGCTTCATTTTAGGAGTACAAGACAAGAAAATACTGGGAGAATGTCGACTGCAGTGAATCATGACACTCGAAATATTTCGTTATGTCAGCTTGTCGCCAATGTTCACGTCTGGTCACGTGATGGCGACGTCACTGTTTTTAAATTGTAGGGAATTTGCTAATCCATCCCGAAACGGCAAGCTGGCGTTTTCAGATTTTCCCACTCTGGAAGCCATTTAAAAAAAATACCATTTCAGGTCACCCAGAGCGCTGCTACGGTGTGGATGAGAGGCGGAAACAATAAAATAGTTTGTCACTTGAATATTTTGGTAATTGCAGCCAACATGCCATTATAATTATAGTTTGAATGCTACAGCTACAATAACACATTCATTTTCTAGTGCTTGTCCTGTATCCTGTGAGCTGGAGCCTACCCCAGCAGACTTCTGGCCCTGGACTGTTTGTCAGTCAATCACAAGGTGTTAATAACACAACAGAATTTAAATACTGCAAATGCGCCAATTAATGTTTCTCCGAGCATCCTGTTGTCACAAAACGTCTGGTTTACCAAAGCAAACAACCACTTGGGTTTCTAATTAGCAAGAAACATTGACATTACCAGCTGTGGCTGTGGGCAACCTCCTGATTTTGTGTTTCTTAACCCCACAAGATGGCAGTAAGCGACATTAAAAGTATTGTGAATGGTCAGCGTCAACAGCTGGGTGAAACTTATGCATGTTGCACTTGCCGTGCTGTTGTTTACGATAAATTAATCAGCAGTTCTGCTCCTTACCACTATTACCACATTGGTTCTGTTGCTGCTGTGTTGTGCAACATACTAGATATTATACTTGTATGACCATGTGGTCAAAAAGAACTGCATTTTTCCTTCTACTTTCTCATGCACTCCAAACCATTATTAAAGTTTAAAAATGAAGTTGTTGCATTTTAGAAATGACTGTCTGTCTCCAATTATCACCTGCTTCCAATTAACGGCCAGTCCTCTTTGGGCTTCAAATAAATGAACCCCCAGCTATTTGAGCACTCTTTATATGCATAATTCCAGTAAAAATAATCCAAGTGTCTGACTGACCGCTTTCCTCCCCTTCCATCATTTCTTCAACCAACTTGATCACTTAAAGAGACTTTGTAGGGAATGTTGTCAAGTCTGAAGCAATGGAAACTACGAATCCATCAGAGAAAGCTTCCACGGCAAACTGCGCTCGTCAAGTTTGAGTGTTTTATGAGTCAGCGAAGGTCGTATTGAATTCCAGTCTATGCCTGTGCACTTTATACGCATACATTCGAGCATATCCCTGTCTGCTGTATCAATCATGACATTCTTCTTGTCTCAAGATCCAGGTTATTGTTATGAAAATAACCTTTGTCCTGTTTCTTTATTATCCTTCCCTCTTGTCTTTCCTAATGGAATTCGCCACATGTCTGTTCATATGTAAACTTGCCTGTGTTCCTGACAGCTAATGGGGGCCATTCCAAGTCCTGTGTGACCTGAAAGCTCCTTCCTCCAGGGTAACATCCATTGCAATTTTCTCTGTGTTTTGCTGAGTGATGGACTCATGGCGCAAAAAAGCATGGACCCTAATGATCAATGCGGAGATGGGCTCTCGGAGTCAAGGCCGCAGAGTGTGGAAGATTACAAGCAATACAATAAGCTCCTTCCCCCTCCTCTCTCTGTCTCTACTGAGGTGTTTCTAGAATGCTGCCGGCCATGATGGATTTATGAGTGGGCCATACTTTGGTAAACACCGATGGTGGGCAGCTTTGTCCTCCCCCTTGTGATATAGTGAAGGTGCCCATAAAAAATGGGAAAACCAGGTTACGGTCACCACAGAGCGGCGCTAAACAATAAAAGGCTTTATTGGCAGATATAGGCCTGTACCATAAATGCTGGAGTCTGCTGTTGGAGGGACATTAAAGGGATAATGACAGGGAAGAGCTTTCAAAAGATCCCTGCATTCACTAAGAGGGTCTTTTAAGAACACACGCATATACCCATAGGAAATTATGAGATCTATACAGCAGCTTGACTACAGTTCAGGCTGTGCTCGGTGAATAGACAGAAAGCGATGGAAGTGGTGCGGTGTACATTGATAATGCGGCTTGTTCTCACATTGTAGGGTCGGGGCCCTCGTTACATGTTGGCCCGCTGGCGGGGAGCACAGCTGTTGGGTTTGGCACACACACGCACACACACACACACAGATAGGTCCATGGAGTCCCAGGTAGACTCTTTTAAGTAAATATACAGCTCAGCATACCCACACACACAGGCAATAAGGAATGTGGTGATGGCAGATGTCGGGACCATAGTAGCGCGACTTGATGGTGATCACTCGAGTACAACTTGTTCAGCACACAATGTGAAGAAAAACCTAAAACCTTTACAAGACATTTTTAGGGCCCTAAGAAATTAGTTAGATTTTTTCTCATTGTGTTTTTTCACCACACTCACGTTCCTTCTCCCCACAGTTACAGCATTTCATTCACACTGTCAATTTCCACAGGATTCCTCATTTAACATTAGATTCCATTTTTATTGGCCAATTCGCGGAAATCATAGGGCCCTACATTGTGGAGTGTGAAAACATGCATGGTAAGCGTAATTCTGGGTTTATGTGTTACGTCACAGTCAAAACAGTAAAGGCAGGCTATAGCGCTGATTTGGCGCTTCTCCAATAAAGTGTATATTTACTATACCCTTAATGCAGTGCTTCACAAATAGTGGGGCACGTAACCCTGGGAGGGCGGGGCAAGGTGTGTGTGCTCACCAAACTGATAACGGGTTCTCCAGAGTAAATAGTAAAGTAAAAAGTCGGGCTGTCTAACTAATTTATTTCATTAATTACGTTACATTTTTTTAGACTAATTAACGCATACGCATCATGGCAAATAAACACTTGAAATCGTTTAAATTGTGGGCCCTGAATCTATAATCTATGAAAGTTTAACTTTTTGAATGGGATTATGGAAATTAAACAACTTTTCCATGACATTCAAATTTTTTGGAAAGGGTCTGTATGTATCTGCAACTCACAAACACGCCTCTAGCCCATTTGTCATTGCAACGACACTTCCTCATTGTCACTAGACAGACGGCGAGATGCATTCACGGACCCTTTATTATGCGTGTTTGTGTGGTCTCAATAAAGAGACCACAAGAAAAAGAATAATTGTAGTCTCTTATTACTCACTTTGTAAGGCTTTACAGTTTACTGTATTTTTGAGTATGCTCGGAAATCCCAGAAAATCACTCAAAACATGTCAATTCAACTTAAATGACGTGGTGTCTTTGAATGCAACTCAGCATTGCTTATAATAACACAGTTAAAGCCTGATTCAAATATTCTTCTATAAAAGAAACCAGTGTTAGGTAAATCGATTTTCAGTCACGTGTGCCGTCTCTTAACTTGATTTAAATGTTCTGTTAATTTGGTGCTGTTAATACATACAAATATATATATTAATCCCACCCTGTCATTTATCTTCCATCCATATATCCATCCATCCATTTTCTATGCCGCTTATCCTCATTCGGGTCGCAGGGATAAGCTGGAGCCTATCCCAGCTGACCCACACTGGATTGGTCGCCAGCCAATCGCAGGGTAATTTATCTTTCTTTCAATAAAATACAATAAAGATGGGCAATATATACGCAATATTGTTGCACATTTTACACTAAAAAACAGAAAAAAGGATTAAAAGAATAAGCTGATGAAGCTGATAAGTGATCATTGTTTGCAGTTTTAAGAAGTTGTGAATGTTTTTGTGACAACCCTATAAAAATATGCGTCCCTGTGAATCATTTGCACTTTTTTTTCTGTTTTGAGAATCGCACAGACTAGAGTAGTGAGTAATTCCTGTAAATAATTGAGAAACACTAGTTTATGAATTGGTAGCTGATATTGGTAGCATGTTATATATTTCAAAGTATTGGTATTGGTATTGGCGATACCAGGTTCTGTGTCGCCATCACTCCTGCTTGATGATCAATAGAATAGCTTACAGGATGTTACTCTGACAATTGGCAACCCTAAGTTTGGGAACCCCTGCCTTTAATGACTTCCTCTGCTGCAAATCTCTATCTTCCCCTGCTGTGCTGCTTTATTAGGTCACTGGGAAGATTTGGGAAAGTTAAAAAGCTTCAGCGTCTGGGCATTAGCCATCTGCAGGCACATGTGCAGGAGAGCTCAGGGGGAGGTGTGGCGTGAGTGTCTGTGTTTGTGTAGTAGCCACCAACGCAGACAGGAAGTCTAAAATTAGTCGTCGTTCAATTTAATTCAAATGTGTCTGGCCTTATCTTGTCAGCACACGGCTTTTAGTGGAACAAGCGTTGGACAATTTGACAGGAGGCCTGGTCTGCTTTCTTCGATGACTTTTACATGCTTTAGTTTTGATTTGAACATCCACTCCAGTAAAGTACACTTTGTGCAGGAAGTTTGACATGGAGGGAAAAAAGGAATGCCGCAACACGAGTCTAGGGACAGTTAATTGCAGATGTTGATGGATTGTTGCCTGCATGTACTGAAATTGTCGAAGATAAACTGCAGTTTTCCTCTCTTTTACCACGCACAATAATCCAAATGACATAACAACCTATTGTTTGTTTTAACCTGACGGCTCATCTCCTCGGCGGAGGAATGGCATAGGGAGCACTCTTTACTGCTTCCTCACACCCCTGTTTGGCCTGAAGAAAGGCAGCGAGAGGGAGCTGTAAAAATAGTTTGACACCCTCAAGGTCCAGCTAGCAATCTCCTCTCCACCCTTGCCCATAAAACTCTTTGAATCCCCTCCTAGAATCCCACCGCCTTGTCCTCTCCATTCTCCCTCCCCCCTTTACCCTCATTTTCAGCCTTGCTCCACATTGCTTGCATAACCACCTATTGCTGCGAGGTTCCCATGTGTGATTGATGCTTTAATCGCGTTGTTTGGACTTTTCTGCACCACTTTCTAGCCATGCAACCGAGGATGACCTCCAAATATCAAGTTAGCAGATCAAGACTTAATCTCGTACTATCAGGCTTCGCTCTAAGCCAAAATACCTTCTTCACAGGCATGGGATGCTTATTGAGGCTGGACTAGCACCAGCTACCTGGACTGCCGTGGTAACACCAGCTGAACCTCTTTTTTTCAGCATTTTGCAATTGCACAGTCATGAAGATGCAGTATCGAGAGACATCTTTCATCTCAGTCCAGCCTGGCGACACTAATACCTCCCATCCATCTACTTAGTTTATGTACCACTTATTCTGTTCAAGGTTGCAGATGAGCTGAGCTGGAGCCTATCCCATCTGACTTCACGCAAGTGGCGGGGTTTCACCCTGGACTGCTCACCTGTCAATCACAAGACGACCATTTGACATGAAACTAGTAAACAACCATCCATCCATCTGGTTTGTGGTTTTTCCACCTCTCATGTTCAGGGTCACGACAGGAGCTGGAGCCGATCCCAACTGTTTTTTTGTTCATTTGAAAAAGTTCTGCATACAGACAGCATTTTTAAAAGTAAGCAGAATCGCACAGAGTCACATCATATACCTGAAGATTCTGTAATTTGCAGACTGTGCCCGTGTTATGCATTTTTGCTTTTTTAAACGGTCTCATTGATTCTACACCAGCTATGTGAACCACTACCAAACGTACAAGTCATCATTAGTATTTATTCATGTTATTTTGGTATGGTGTTATCTGGTTTCCAAAACCAGATAATTTGGAGGTCACTCATATGGCAACTGGAATTGATCCTGTGCCAGCTGCCGTTAGTTATGTCAGTTATGTGAACTGAGGTGCGTCAAATCTTTCTCCTTCCCGGGGCAGACGGTGGTGGTGTAGTGATGCTGAAGAAGACTCAGCTGACATAAGCTCGTTGAACAGAGAGAACTTTATTACAACCAGCGAACATCAGAACAGGTCCGCCGCCCTGTGAGAAGGCCAAGCTGAATGGTAGCACATTCAATGAGTCGCAGCCCAACAGCCAGTTTTATAGTCGAGCCTGACTATAAACACTATTCTGTTCTCCCTTTGTCCCCAAACATTGAGCGATCACATAATGCTTCCGGACACAAAATCATACCGCCTCGGAACTAATGGGCTTCAGGTGACTAAACCACTGATGCCATTCCGTCAGAAGACATTACCTTGTCTTCCCCTACTCATCCCAAATGTCACAAGGGCTTCTCCACTGCCCGCAGGGGTCATCCTATATGGCCTAGACTATAATTATGTGTCTTGTGTGTTTGGATGTTAATTCAACATCCTTCACAGAAGCAGGACCTCAGGGTATACCAACTGGTCAGGACCTGACACCATGAAATGTAAATTGCCAGGTCATGGAAGTCATCAACTTTACTGAATGGAGCGGACACTACAGAACCACTACACTACCAATGGCACAAGGCGACAATCGTATTTATTTGTGGTACTACAATTACTAAGGGTGGGCTCTGATTGTGAAGAGACAGAACTGAGCAAAGTCACCAATGTGAATCACTACACTATCAATGACACAAGGCGACAGTTGTATATTTGTGTGGTACCACAATAACGAAGGGTGGGCTACGATTTTTGAAAGAGAGAGATGCATGATGGCAGTTCATATTACGAAGTTTTGTAGGACTTAAGGGGCATTCCACTTGTACTTCTGTATTTGCACTGTTGGAACACATCTGAGGTCGACTGGCGTTCTGAAACAGATTTTTTACTTTAAAGTTCCAGAAAATGTAAAAAAACTTTAGTTTTTTTGTTATATTTCCTTCTGTCTGTTGTCTGTCGTCTTAGAGAAGTAAACAGAGCCGGGAAAATGAGCATCTTCTGACAGCCGATACCCACACTGCTAATGCTGGAGTTAGGAATGCGTGCCTGCGCTATCAGCGCAGGTGAAGAGGGGAGGTGGGGGGTCTGGGCTGCATACTGTGCTCTTATCACATAAGGTAAACACAAGCCGGGCCTGCACTGAATAAAGTGTCACAGTGAGCAGGGGAGGCGGAGTAGAGCAATACCACCATCTCTACCCCTCCTGCCAGGCTCCATGCAGATAGATAATCCGTGATGGTCAGACCCAGCTGTGGTTCAGGTGGAGGGAAAGTGGGGGGAGGAGAGGCATTGTTGTAGTAATTGGATAGGTTACAGCATGATACAGTTGCACTGATAAAACTCTCAGGTCTCCATGCATACTGCAACAAACTCCTCCCATTGCAGTTTTACGGATGAATAAGGCCCTGCCCGCGGGGGAACGCTGATGAGATTTATTTTTTTAGCGGGTGGGTTGAAAAAAATGTGCGTGTACACTGTGCTGGATTAGTAAATAGTTGCATACAGATGGGAATGAATGAAAATGATGAAATACATAAAGCCCACCTACGTGTGGCGCTGTGAACAGACACACAGATGGAACCACGTGACACACCAAACTATAGAAGAAGAAAGAAGGCATGCGCGTAAGTCCGTCATTTTCCGCTGACTTACAACGTAAGTAGAATTATTTGGAGTTTTAGACAACAAAATATCAGGAGAATGTCGACTGAGGCGAGTCATGCTAGTCGAAATATTCTGATGTTATGATGGCTTGTCGTCAAAGCTCACTTCTGGTCACGTGACGGCAACGGGTCATCGTTTTCAAAAGGAAGTGGTTTGCTTGTCTACATGGAAACGACAAGCCGGCATTTTCAGATTTTCCCACTCTGGAAGCCGTTTTCAAAAAATACCATTTCAGGTCACCCAGAACGCCGTTTCCTGTGGATGAACGACTGACACAATAAAATACTTGCCGTTTGTTTCCATGTGGATAGTCCCTCTTCTGTATCATCATAAAGACATACAGCATACGTATGCATAATGTGAGATGCAGCTTAATAGTGTCACCAGAATGCTGCTTGGACTAAATACCTGTGCATGCATGGGCAGTAGCAGCCAGCAGCTGTGCTTGAGATCACATGACACAGGCCAGTGTTATTTTCTTTCAGCACATGCAGGACTGCTGCTTGTGAAAATCACCACTTTGGAAATGCTGTCGAAACAGTGGCATCCGTTGCATTCCATCTTCTTACGCTTGTGTTACAAGTAAGATTGTTAAAGGTCCCATACTGTAGTATTTTTCAACAATTTTAAATATGTCTCAGAGGTCCTACAACAGTGTATTGGAAGTGTGTTGGCCTTAGACAGTTAAAAGTGCTTTTAGTGAAAGCCCTACTGTAGCGTTGATGCTAATGAGCTGTGTTTGTCCACGTCTGTCTCCGACATTGTGTGTGGCTTACTGTGTAACTCTGCACTTTTCCAACGTAATTGATGCCATATATCACATACGTTAGCAACACCAGCTATGTAAGCTACAATGCTAACATTACACTCACATTTAAACAGCAACATCATGCTATGTTAGACTATTCGCTGAAGAAAAACAAAATGGTCATGAAACTTACAAGTCCCACGTCTGTAGCTGACTGACAGATAAGTGGCAAGGTCTTATTTTAAGATGTGTAGCAAAGCCTTTTCTTCTTTTTTTTTTTTTTTTACAAAGCTGTCTTCTGTTAAGCGGTGGGCGTATACGTGGGGCAGGCTCTTCTAATGGTGGTATCACGTCCATCTTCTCTCAAAATTGGAGTCAACAAATAAGGGGGATGATAGATTTTTTTTTTTACGTTTGGTACTCATAAACAGACTCAACAAAATTAAAAAGTCTATTTTGCGATGCAAATCACCAAATTAAGTGTTTTGCCGCTTTTAGTAACTTATGTTTCCACTTTCACGATAGGTCAGAACGAGGGCTGGGCGATATGGACCAAAACTCATATCCCGATATATTTACATTGAATAGATTTAGGAAAAGATATTTTTTCCTCAAAGTGAGTTCAGACAAAATCAAAGCCAAATATGCGCGTCAAAGTGTTTTATTAAAATAAATACTTAACATGAGGATGTTTTCTGAAATTGTAATTTTCTGAAAAAAAATCTTATCTAAAAATAGCCACTAAAATAAAGTAGGTCATTCTCTTTTTAAAGTAAATATGGAAAAAGTCAAATATAATCTTTTTTTTATATAACAAACCTTTAGCTATTCTCAAATCCTCAACTAATAACAAAAGCACAAAACAAAATATGAAGGAGTGCCCGGTTTAAGGCGAAATTTTAAAATGTCAGCAACTTCTGCTCCGCCCCTCCTTCCTCCTCATGGATGCAGGGGTGAGGGAGATGCAGGGCAAATCCAATCTATTTTGATATGCACAATATGGTTGTTTTTGATATCGTGCTGAAAGTAAATATCAATATATTAATAATATCGATATATCGCCCAGCCCTACTCAGAACCTTAAAATGTAAGAATTGCATGTACAGTTAGTAAAGCTTTAATGATGGTGACAGTTTGACCCTGGAATCTGATTAATTGGATTTTGAATTTAGGGAAAATTGTGTTGAAATCTGAACAAATCGAACAAATTGTGTTTGACCTTTGAGGTTGTGCTTCATCTGGCTCCGATTGACGTTAAAAAAGGAAGCAGTCAGCGTGTTTGATCACTTTGGCGCCTGTCTTGCATAATAAGTTGCAACAATGCTGAATGGAATGCTGCAACATGGAGGTGGAGCGACATGGCATCTGGGGATGTGACGCATGTATGCAGCACAACACAACAGCTGGATGGGACTGTAATTACTGTGTGGAAAAAAGGTCACCTTGACTCTGTGACTTTGCCACTTTGGATGCTAAATGTGCGAACGAGGCGCCACCGAAAAAAAAGTGTAATGGTGTTACACTGAGTGTTCAAGGTGAGAAACCTTAAATAATGTGAGATGGGAGCGAGCCAGAGAGACGAATCCAAGTCATCCAGTGGGTCACCAGGAGGTGAGGCTGCCTACTTCTCTGGGTTCAGGAAAAGTTCAGCTGCATAGCATTAGGCAAATGAGGGACACAGAGACTGGGGGAGAAAGAATCTGAGGGTTGCAACTGATGATGAGAGTGTGGGGGACAGGGTCAAATGACTTGGAAGGAGAAGGGAAAAAGGACTTTTAAAGTATCATTGCAGTTCTTTTTAGAACTTAATCACGTCCTAGCATACCTAAAGGAGGCCTCTTTCATGTGGTCTCTCTCAGGGATGGCGGTGGAGAACCATGGTGACGTCCCTCAATGGGTTAAAGGTAGGAGGTGCAAGGCATGAAAGGAGGCTGAGGAGGAGGGTGCACACAGAGCCTAGTGGGGGTGGAGCTAAAGCCCTCAGCTGCTGTGTCTTGTCACATTGCTGCAGAACATGAGAGCTGGCGCCACGGTGAATCGTCGTGGGCTTCATTCGAGCTTCGAGTCCGTGGACACAAACAAGGCGCTGCTGAGGCCAGCTTGGATCGGAGGACGGACGCCGGTTTTGCGCATTCGTCGCCCACGGTCTGGCTCATTCACAGCGCAGGTGGACGGGGAACTGTTAAGTGAGCCGGACGGGATTCCCTCGCTAGTTTTTTTCCGGATTTAATTCGGCACATTTCATCCATTGGCGCCCTCATCTTGGAAGTTTTTGGCTTGAAATACATTGGAGCAGACTTACGTGCACCATGCAGATCGTTCTACACGTCCTCTCCGGTGCGCCAGCTTCACATTGACACACATGGATCTATCACTTTTCCTCTGATGTGAATCTGGGGAGCCGTAATAATAATAATAATTAGACCAATAACTGGCTGGTTCTTTTTTTGTCTGGATAACGACGACCTCCCCCCCTCTTTGCCTCGTATGATGTATGAAAGTGTGGACGTAGTGGGACTGAACCCCAGCCCGAACCCGTTTTTGATGATGGATTACTACAACCAGAGCAGGGGGTGTCTGCTCCCGGAGAAAGGACTGGTGTCCGGGGGCCCTCATCCGTACAGCTCGTCCGTCAGAAACCAGCACTGGAACGGCTCCAATCACTGTAGGTTGTCTCCAATAAAACCTCACCTTTCGTGTTTTTACTGCTTAAAAATGAACACTGCGATGATTTTGCGCCAACCCCCCTCTTATCTCTAATCCCGAGCTTGATTTCTACATTATAAATACTTGACCCACTTTCTCAGCCCCTCTTGTGTGCGCCTACATTGGGTAGTTTTCTCAGCTGTGAAAAAAATATGCAAACTTCTGCAAGGCATGCCATCCTTTTTACATTAGATCAAACCTCCCCCCCCCCCAGTCTCTGAAACCTTCTTGTAATCTCTGCAAGTCACACTTCCTGAGCAAGTCCTTTTTATGTTTTATTTTTTCAAATGAAGTAACTCCGATATCTGCAAGTTAGTTTTATAGCATTTTTTAAAGTGAAATGACACCCAATGTGCAGCTGCAATAGAGTTTTATTGCAACAACAAAGTCTTTTTTTGCCTGCAAGGGACAGCAGTTCTGCCATGCAGGCCTTTAAGGGAAGAGATAGCTCTGTTGTCTTTCACAGCTGAAGGAGTGTTAAAAAAGGCTCTTAAGGGCCAATTTCCTCCTTGACTGAAGACTTTAGAAGCACACGACAAAGGGATTTTTTTTTTTTTTTTTAAAAAGGGGGTTCTGATGTGTGGCGGGAGCAATAAAATTCCTCCTGACAACTCTTTTTGCCACTATCTTGATTTTTTTCCCCCCGATTTGTACAAGTCCCTTTGGCCACCAACCACACAAACAGATACCCCTGCAAGGATTGATAGTAATTATTGAATTGACCCACTCAACAGCGTTAGTGGCAGCATTGATTCAAACCATGTGAGCTTGAGAGAGACACCGTGTGGGGGTTTTGGCCCAGGAAGAGACCTCTGAACCCGCACTCGACTCCACATTGTTTAGCTCCACCACAGAGTTGTTGTGTGTTGTTGGGTGGGTCGATGCGGGCATTAGAAGCCTCTCTTTGCCTCACTGGTCCCGTGTAATAAAAAATTTAGTGGCCGACCAGGGAGAGGTAGTGGTGGGTGTAGTTGTGTAGTGGCGCAACATGCAGTGGTGTCATCACATGTCTGTGGGACTTATTAGATCATAGGGGTAGGAAACACAAAACACAGCGTGCTTCTGTCTTCGCCTGCACATCTAAAGCAGGAATTCAAAGTAGGCTCTGTTCAAACAGCACCAGACAATCCCCCCAAAAACTACACGCTTAAAATACCTCTGGTCTCTTGGTATTATGTGGTTTTGTATTTCTGGGGCCTCCTTTTTCAATTTTCCTTCTAACTTAATGTGAATAGAGAGTGATTTAAATGCAAAAAGGTAATGTAGCTAGAGGCCTTTCTCTATGTAGTGAGACATTTTTGTATTTGTCCAAAGAAATGTATATATTTTATTGTTATTTATAGTGTCCCTATGTAATATTTGAGGTAACTGTGCAATCCCATTATTTGTAATGATAGGCTGTCTTAACCCTTTATAGGGCACTGAAAACACTATTATTTATTAATATAATTACTCATATAATTAATGTATTTTATGTAAACGTTTATACCAAACATTGTTGCCATATATATATATGTTTTAAAATATTTATTAAAAAAATACCAATATAATATACATGTACTTTTCTTTCCATATATTTCATAACTTTTTTTTTGACTCGGTGAGGTGAAAAAATCACATGGTTCTACTACTATTTTAAGTTAAAATATAACTTAAATATAGCTAAAATATGGTTTCTTGTCCTATAAAGTGCTAAGGCTAATCTTAAATCACTTGTCAGTTGTCTTATCCTTGTCTTTTGTAACATGACAACATTAAGGCATGTCTTAATAAACAGAAGTGTTCAAACAAAACATGCAAATGATTTGGATAAAACCCCACACACATCCATCTAACAGGTTTGTAGGTATTAAAAGATGCAGTTCATAAAGTTTGCCCCGTCCAGTATGAAGTGGTCACTAGCAGTTTAGTGCTATGCAGAGTAACGATGCTGAATCTTTGTAATAAAAAGGCTCTGGTCTTGCAGATTAAAAATGCCCTTCAGAACCCTTCCAGCAATTACGGACCCATGCATGAAAGAATGTGCATGGCCTCGTTCACATGACTGTCACACTCTAAAATGGGGGGTTTATGAAGGAGGAAAAAGGAGGGATTGCATGGTGGGCTGGAAATGCTCACCAGCCCATAGTTGTCGTCTTCTTCTTTGTGGGCTGTCCACTGTATGAAAAGAAAGCGCTCACCAGGGATTTTCATAGAGAGTAGATGAGGCAGGGGCATGTTTTTTTTTTTTTATTTAGCCAGCTTGTCTCCTGAAGTTAGGGGTGCCAAGTGGGCTAGCGGGCATGAACGTAGCCTGGAGGAAGGCAAATGAATAGCAGCTTAATCTGACTCATGTGCTATTTAAGGGCGGAAGTCTTCTGTGCTTTGCAAGGATACAAAAATGATTGTTGTTTAGAAGGTTGAAGGTTAGTCTGACATAAGTGCTCTTATGTTCTGTTTATTGTTGTGGTTGGAAGGCAGAAACATGGAAAAGTGTGGGTGTTGTGTTTGTACTTGGCCAAGAGCTGAGTGTTAGCCTTGCAAACAAACTGTGAACATCCCATCCTCACTTTGTATTTAATAGCATTTAGCAAATATCATATAACAGTGCATCATAAACATAGTTTTGCACAAACCTCGCTTTTAAGGCCACGGTTCGGGTCATTGAAGGTACAGTAAGGGAGCAAACAGAACTGTTTAGGTTTTGTGTTAACAGCTTTAATGATTTTAAAATGAAACCAAAACAGGAGAATTGCATAAGGTGGTTTTGTTTTTGAGTTCTGGCTTCTCCTTGGCACTATGGCTAGCATTCAAAGGCTGGGCAATGTATTTGTGTCCTGTCCCTCACTTAATGTGCATTGTATGGGAACTCAGTACATCTCTGTCCAGTACCAAAACATCTGACTACCAATACATGTGCTGTTACACCCCTAGTATTTAGCAAATATCGCAAAATCTGTGCGAGTTGGACTTACAGGTCATTTCATATGTACTACACTTGCTTTCTTCATGAAGAGTTCCTTAGTAAAGCTGCTTTGAACATTGGCAAAATTGCAATCTTTGACTTTATTGATGGAAAGCGTTCAAATCCCAGACATTAATATTTCTCAACTACACTATTTTCCCTCTTTATCACTGCTAATTGTAGGCCTGTCACCATAACAAATTTTGCTGGACGATAACTGTTGTACAAATTATTGTCAATAATCTTTATTATTGACAACATTTTTGTGACACCATTTATATGCAAAACAATGAGAGTACATCGTGTCGAAAGCAATAAACTTTAATTTCTCAGGAGTATTTAACAGTGTAATTGGAATGTCAAGAGCTTTTAAATCAATTTAAAAAACATAATAAAAAAAGACCAAAAAACTAAATGAAAATAAAATGGACTCTGTGTCTTTCAGCAAAAATTACACTTAAATAAAAATCACAATAATAATCCAAAACAATACAAAATAGACCCTGTCTTTGTTGAGGAAAAAAAACACTCCAGTAAAAACCACACACACACACAAGCAGTTGTGTTGTGTATTGTTTAGGTGTCATATGTCATATATTTGTGCTGGACCACATATCTGTGGTGGCGGAGTAAAATGCAATGTTTGTGATGTCCTTCAACACGTCTTCTTTCACTCGGTTCTACAATTCAGGAATTGCTGTTTGTGACATGTACATGCATGTTCTCCCTGGCAATTCGTACTGTCTGTCAAACATTTCTAACATTTGCCGAAATGTTGGCGTTTTTATTGAAAGGTTGCATTTCTTTTGCAATGTAGCAAGCGACACTGCCTGCGAGCGTGCACCATTTTGCGCTGTTTTGTTTTATATTTACTTTGACGATCAAATGCCTCAGTAAGCGTTGACTGTTTGCTTGCTAACTTGCTAACTGTTAGCACTTTGTCTGTATATCCGCTCACTAGTAGGGAGGGACAAAGAGAATGAATGAGAGGAGGGCTCACTCTCTCTGTTCATTCCACTATAGAAGCAATGCGCACAGACACATGCAGAGTGAACCCGCTTGTCATCCAACCTGTGTGGAGCAGAGAGGCGACAAAAACAAACAAGCATACATACACGTGAATTTATCAAGGCGGCAAAATGATTGACTTTTTTATCGTTCCATTAATCGATTTATCAATTATCGTGACAGGCCTAGCCAAGTGTAAGCTAAGCCTTCCCAGAGTTCCCTTTATATCCATGCAAATGACATTGAGAGAGTGATGGTACAGTAGCCACTTATTCTGACTCCTCATTGCACCACAGCCCCTTTTTCAGCCCTTGGCGACACTGATTTAGTCGGCCTAACTACGTGGAACGCCGCAGTTTGACAGAAAGAGAGAGTGAGATCATCTTATGTCCACAGAAACACGCCTGCATTCACCTTCAGGTGCACATCAATAACAACCTTTTGTCATCGAGGTATGTTTATAATAGCAAAAGGTCGAGGGGAGTTCAACGCTGCCGCGAGGTGACATTTCACAAGCTGCCATCACTTCCCAAAACAGCAACACCTTGTCACCAGCTGGACTTTTTCTTTTTTTAATGAGACACATCCTTCATTATAAAGGAGGATGACCCACGCTAATGGTCACATGCTTAAAAATGCGTGCAAGACACCAAAGGGACCATCCTGTTTGTGGAGTGATTTAGGAGGCATCAGTTGCTTCTCCACCACTTTGCTTTGGCGCTAAATCCCCAAACAAGGCTTTGTGTACACTGCAAAGCCCACTTTGATGAACACGGCAGACAGCAAGGATTCTTCAGGGCCTAAAGAAAGAAAGAAAAGAAGAAGGAAGTTGTGACAATGGCACTGTAATCTCACTTTCAATAGTGACTTTTCCCTTGCGTCCATCCTGTAGTACACACACAGGCGTGAGTGGGCGCCTGAGCTTCAAGGGAGGGTGGAACCCTTTAAAATATTCATAGCTTCTTCATTTAAATCAATTCGCTGCGTGGGTTCAGCCAAGCGTCAACTGTCAGAAATGGAGCTGGCCCTGTTGTAATCACTTCTTTACTTATCTCTACAGATGGCTTGTTCGCAAACGCGCTGTGCATGGCTAGCTCAGCGGCACACTGAGAGAGAGGGCTCTCTCTCCATGTTTATTAGCCCACCCCCTCATAATGGAACACATATAAATTCATCTCTGTATTGAACCCGGGACATTTATCACTGTAGAATTCATCTGCGAGGCATTTTCATTCCCAAAGTGTCTCCTTTCTCTATCTCACTTAATCTTTTGTCCCCCTACCTACACACTGGCGAGCCTAAACCGAGCAGTCAGTATCGGCATTAATCCTTTGGGCGTACTCGCACTAGACCAATCGTGTAGGTGGGCCAAGCCTGCATGAAGCAAAACTCTGGTAAAATAGTTGCTGGTTTGTGCCATTAAAATGATCGGTTGTGCTCTTTTTGTTTTTCATTTATTAAAGATTGTTTGTAGTTCAATGTAAGTTCACCCAGGCCCAAATGAAAACTTTCCCCAAATTAAACAAAAGTAGTCACTACTGTTTGTGCCTTTGTGCCGACTCACGTGCAGCCAAATGTAATGCAGTCATTCCTCACAAGTTCTTAATAATAACAACGCGTTTCATAATAGAAATACTCCAAATAATCAAAGTCAAACACATGGCACGCTCGCTCACCCACGCATAACAAAGACATGTCAAGTGGGAATATTCCCTTAAATGCACTCCTGCTCTAATTTTTCTTACATTTTGTCCTCATAATAGAAGCTGGGAGTGTTTATTTACTCAACTGCATGATCAGAAATTTACCTGAACACAGCATAAATGTTCCAGTTTTACAGTAGCCACGTCTGCACCGCAGGTATTGTGTATTGTGCTGATCTACAATACAAATATCAGTCCCAAAAATGTTGATTTGGGCTGTCTAGTGAACAGCGCACCCAGTGGCATCTAAAGTGGTGACAAGGGTACTCCTGACCTTACAACCTCCTTTCCAACATCACCTATATAGTGATTACATGTCATTCTGCCATGTTTCATCAGAATATCTCTATCTCTCTATCTCTATCTCTCGCTCTCTCTCTCTCTCGCTTAGTACATAGGTCACATGACTTGTGTACACCTCAAGGCGTCCCCTCCTTTCTGGCGTACCTACACAAACCGCCACAATGGAATGCCATCCTGTTTAGAGAGCGGGGAAGCCAAGAAAATAGGGTAGAGAGCTTAGCGTGCTAAAAATACTAAAGCCCTGGCAGTTCTTTTGCTGTCTGGGCAGAAAATAGCTCCGTGTTGCTGCCGTCTCAGTCAGCAACAGAAGAGATGAAACACTATGCCGCTGCTCGTGTTTGTGTTCTTTTTGTAAGGAG
Organism: Dunckerocampus dactyliophorus; assembly: GCF_027744805.1. Taxonomy (NCBI): domain Eukaryota; kingdom Metazoa; phylum Chordata; class Actinopteri; order Syngnathiformes; family Syngnathidae; genus Dunckerocampus; species Dunckerocampus dactyliophorus. The sequence continues at coordinate 37,757,336 of NC_072820.1, forward strand.
AACAAAAAAGAATACGGGATTACTCAAAACTAATCTTTATTTGTGCAGCAAACCAAAAAGCTCACCCCTTTTGCTTGAATGGTGGTTTTGATTAGCTAGCACTCCTGCTTCCAATATAGACAAGATAATCTTATTAATATCCTTATTTGGGATGCGTATCATCATATCTGGGTTAAGTGGCTTCCTGGAGAAAGACAAGGTCCTTGATCTATGGAGCCTTTTCTGTGATGTAACTTAACATATGCATATTGTGTGTCTTCATCTTCTTTGCTCTGTTACGCAAGCCTGACCCAGCCCAACTTGACTCAGTCTGCTTCAGTGTCGCTTGGAGATTTGTCCCTGCGAATGTCGCTCTTTTCCCACAGCCCCCTTTTGAATCATTTCATATTCATTACATGTATGTCTGGAGCTTGGCCCTCTCGACATTTGACTCGTAAAGGCCCACCTGGGACCGAGATGAAATGGACTGCCAAAATGAGGCGATGGAAAAGAAGAGTGCTTTCTGGTTAGTGATGGATTAGAAGGTCTGTTCCAACGATGGAAAGCAGACTTGCTCGGGTTTCAGGCCGCTTGTTGTTTTCTGATATAAGCATTGTGTCAACTGAGAGATGATGGCCTGAAGCTGGACTGGACACATGGAGGGTAAGATGTGACACTGAAACGGGGAGAGGAGTGTGTTTTTATACTCTTAGATGCAGCAGGCAATACTGTATGTCTTTTCAAGGGACAAAACAAAATGAAACTTGGATATACTTTGGAGTAGTCAGTGTTCAGCTTGTATAGATTTACTGTCCACTGAAACACACAGCCTTTGCTATCGTAATAGCTGGCAACGTAAGCGAGTACCAAGATAATTGTCAAGCATGGTGATGGTACAGTCATGATCCGGGGCTGTGCTTCTGGCTCTGCGGAGCCACATGAACCACAGAAACTCGACCACATGGCAGTTTTCCAATACAAGAACAAGCCCAAACACATCTCCAAGATGACGATTGCTTAGCAAGGCGAAGGTGAGGGAGTGTCCAAGTATGTCTCCAGACCTGAACCCAATTGAGCACCCGTGGGGCATCCTTAAACAGAAGGTGGAGCGCAAGGTGTCTAACATCCACCAGCTCCACCAGTGATGTCATCATGTTGGTGAGGAAGAGGATTCCTGTAACAATCTATGCAAGTCTGGTGAATTCCATGCCCATGAGGATTAAGGCAGTGCTGGATGGCATTGGTGCTGTTGACACAAATAGGACATGTTTACTGTGAGGCGCACTCACTTGTTATTGCCAGCTCTTGTGTGTTGAGTCATTTTCAGAGGACCATACATCTATGCTGCTATACCAGCTCTACACTGACTACTTTAAAGTATATCAAAACTTAAGATGTAATAAAATAGGTTGTGAAATGTGTATGTTTTGATTTCTTTATTTGGTTACTATGGGCCCCTTTTTGCTGTGGAATTGACAACACATAAACATGCTAAACAACAACAATATGCTTTTGTTGGTTGCATATCAAAGTGGTAGAATGACAAAGATGACTACAATTTGAATTGTCGAGGAAGTTCCAGAACAATCCTAATTCCACCATATTGTATACTTTCATAAGCAGCTATCTTCACATGCATGGATTTTATCATTAAAATGCATTAACTAGCATGGTTAGATGAGAAATTGTTAGGGCTGTCAGAAGTAACTAATTTATTTCATTGATTACGTTACATTTTTTTTTTGCGTAATTACCACATACACATCATGGAAAGCCACGGCTCTCTGTTATGACAACAGACGGCGACACAGTGTAGCTCCCCGCAGAGTCACACGGAGTCTGACGCTCTTTTATAAGTTTATTCTGACCTGAACACATCAACAGCTGTACAATTCCAACACCACAAATGTATCTCCAACTCGAAACAAAACACGTCTCTAGTCCATTCGTCATTGCAACGGCACGTCGTCATTGTCACTAGACAGACATCGAGACACATTCACGGGCACTCCGAACATCACAACGTCGTCTTTATTATGTGTGTATGGATGGTCTAACTAAACAGAAATTCAAAGAAAAATAAGAGTGGATATTCTTATCACTCACTCTCTAACTCTTAATGCAGAAGTATAATTTGCTGCATTTAAGTGTCCTGGGAAATCCTACAACATTCACTCAAAACGTGAATTCAACTTACCGTAAATGACATGGTGTCTTTGAACTCCTCATTGCTCATAATAACACAGTTAGTCGTATTCAAATATTCTGCTATTAAAGAAACCAGTGTTAGGTAAATAGATTTTCAGACATGTTTGCCATCTCTTAACTTCATTTACATTTTCTGTTAATTTGGCGCTGTTAATACATACACACACACACACACATATATATATATACACTGTGTGTGTATATGTATATATATATATATATATATATATATATATATATATATATATATATATATATATATATATATATATATATATATATATATATATATATATATATATAATCCCGCCCTGTCATTTATATTTCTTTCAATAAAATACAGTAAAAATGGGCATATTTCAGATATAGTGTGACATGGTGATTAATCATGATCAATTAACTTCAACTGTGATTAATTTGATTGCAAATGTTAATCATATCGCAGCCCTAGAAATTGCGAATGATGACCCTGTATGTTCTGAAGTACTGTTTCAGTGCCAGTGTTGCATGAACAGAACAATGCTGTTGCATAGTGGAGGTCTGTGTGGATGTAGCTCATCTTCAAGTAGTAAAAATATTCCACTCCATTTTGCCTCAATGCAAGACTTGATTAATCAAACAATCCCACACAGTCGACTCAATTCTTAATACAGCCTGCTTACAAACAAACCATGGTGGAGGTAATCACCAGTCTCACTCCATCCCTCCTCTGTTTTCCCTTTTTCTGAGAACCATTACCATTGTAACCATAAAGTTGGATTATTGTCTGGGCTGTCAGTACCTTTCAGCCAAATATGGGAGATCTCACGCTGCAGGAGATGAGGGAGTCGGTGGGGGCTCTCTGGGAGGGCTGGCATTTTCAAATATAATATCTGGGGATACATTTGGAGCAAAAAAAGCAGTAGCAGACAGAGTGGCTGGGCAACTAGACATTATTGGTTTTCTTGTGCAAGAGACTTGGCCAGCATCCAGTGGCTGCCAACACCATTGGCATGGCGAGTCTGGTACAGAATGACCCAAATCCCTGTCCTATTAAACCCTTGTAAAGCATTTGCCTTATCTTCCCTTTTATAAGTGTCAAGATGAGACCCCCTTGAATGCTGCCACATCAACAATATTCACGTGTGGCCCATTTTCAAGGGGACACCGTCATTACCTAAAGCCTCCTTGAAATTAGGCCATTTGGCTATCAGGCAGCTAAAGAGGGCAGTCCAATATGAAAGGCTTTATATCAAGTAGTGTGCGTGCAGTGTGCTTGGCTGCCCAAATGTGCTCCGTCTGGCTGCGGTGGCAAACTTCCTCCGCTGATGTAAATTATGAATTGGATGTAATGCAGCGATTAAACTCACTGTGCATCAGTTGTGCTAAGCCATGTTTGTGAACGTAGATCCCTTTTACCTGCAAAGCTGGCCACCCATTAATCAACTTGAAGCTGAAAAAAAAAACATCCTCCCTTGCCGAAGCCTTTCATGACTGTAATCCCCAACACCGGGTAAGAGATGCATGGGAATCTTAGTCAGACAACTTAAAAGGTGCTTTCCCTCTGCCTCCTTCCATAAAGCCTGCTGGGATGCACCATGGGCTTGATATATCCAACCCAACCTCCTTGGCCGCTCAGTGGGGAAGCACCAGCACAAACTTCCCTTGAGCTGGTTTGCTTGGACTGTTTGATCTTATTGTGGAAGCAAGTGGCTGCTGCCTGGCAGGCAAAGAGAGAGAGAGATGGGGGGGGGGGGGGGGGGGGGGGGGGGGGGGGGGGCTCTTGATGCACAGGGTTGAAGAGGTGGAGTCAGCTTCAGTGGAGAGGCTTAATAACTGTATTAACATCAGTGGCTCCCCCAGGACCCATGCTTGTGAGTGGGGGGAGGAACAGGGAGGGACTTAAAATTTGCCTTGCCTTCTCTCACTTTAATCTGCTCTCTCACTCTTTTCTCCTACTTAGCAATAACCACCTGAGTACACTGTGTATATGAAATAGCACTGCAAGGACTGTTCTCACCTGTGTGTCCCTATTCATGACAGTCCTCTTTGTCCCCTGAATTATACATCGGCAACTCTTGAATAAATGATGGGCCCCACTTAGCTTAATGGACGGAGTTAACTGGGAGAGAGGCGTGCATGTGTCTATCGGTTGCAAAATTGGGTCGCCATAAGTGATTTACCCGCTTCCCCACAAGGTTGTAGTAAAGCCTCGGGTCGCAGGGCTGATAGACGGAGCAGTCAACAGAGGCCAGCCAGGGTTAACAGGACCCTTGAGGGACACGGACCAAGGGTATGGCGGGGAGCAGAGGAGGAAGCTTCCACACCAGGCTTACCTGTGGGTTGGGGTTCACATTACTCGTGGCTATTTGAGGGTTGTGCCTCCTCAGCATGTTGTTACCTACTGAAAACATCACAAGCGATTGTAATTTGTTCTGTAATACTCGAACGTAAACTATTACTAGTGTTATAGTTTAAGGCTGGATACGAGTGACACCAATATATTTTGGTGTGGCAGTAAAAGCAGGAAAAAATGGCACCTAAACACAGCCATCATAAATAGTTAACACCCGCGGTAAATTGAAAGCATAGGCCAGGACTAGTTAACCCACTAGTTAGCCCACAGGCCAGATTTGGCTCACGGGCCAACAGTTGAAGAGCCACGGTGTATGCTTTTTCTGTAGTTTCGATTTTTTTTTTCTTCTTTTTACTGGATCTGTTTGAGTAGACATCAGCATTGATTTTCAGTTCAAAACGTTTTGAAGGCTTTTGCAACAGATTCCTAAAAACACTAAAGCACTCGTTGGCTAGTGTTTGCGGTACGTCCTTAAAAACAGCAGCATGCTCCTGTCATATTGACAAGCTTTGACTTGCATTTTCACCCTTAAGAGCAGGAGAGTGCTCCTGTTACATAGCGGATCTTTGACAAGCGTAAACATATTTCCTATGTTGTGGTTTAGGACTTTATCTATGACTATGTTATCCATTTGGAAAACATTTCATCGCCTTGCATTGACATTAAATACAAAGAATAATAGTGACAGAAGTTCATCGCCTAGTCCTTAACTTTCTGAAAATGTAGCCCCATGAAAAATGTAATTGAATAGCCCCAGCATTGACCATTATGCAGCAAATACTAAGCCAATTTCCCCAAAACATAGTGGAGGGTTGGCACATGGGTCGAGGAAGAAGCCATAACATTTTGGTGAGGCTCTGGACTAAGGTGTCGATGCAGAAAGTGATGGAACTGTGCGTCTTCCAGAATTGTAATGGTGTCGCCTGTATGATTGTAATGCTCCATGAACCAGGAAGTAGCCTGCTAACTGTTGAGCAGATAGACATCATTGTTTGGCCTTGGTGTGGCCGTCTGCTCTTTACATATCAGTTATATATTTGTTGCTGTCCAGTGAAAAGCACGAATGGTCATGATAGCATTGCTAAAGCAAGTCTGTTCTGCACAGAAGTATGTACAGTATACTCGATAACGACTGATGGTTCAAGGGATAACTTTTCAGCTGAAAAATGATCTATTTAAGATGACATGAAACATTGGTCACTGTAAATAGTGATGAATGATGAGCATGGCAGTGTCGGTAAAGCTACCATGTTTATAGCACTGACAGTATATCTGCTCAGACTGAGGATGAAGCCACATCAGTGGCTTTAAATCACACACTCTGCTCCTACGAGGCAGGAGGAAATCTGAAAGACTTACTTTGCAGAGGCTTACCAGAGATCATGCCTGACGAAAACCAGTCCTCATAAGGAGGCAAGCATATCACAGAAATTTGTGTGTGTGTGCATGTGTGTGTGTAAGATGATCAAATGGCTCCCTCCAGGCTACACGGAAAGGTCAGGGATTCATGCAGGAAATTGGTGTCTGCAGACGCACAGGCAGCAGCACAGACAGACAGAGAGGGGGGCTTAACTTGTCCTTCATTAAATTCTAGTAACATCCCACTGTGCTCTCTTGATGACTGCGAAAGCACCCACTCCACCCCGTTGCTCCTCAGCTAACCTAGCCTCCCCGTGCTATCCACTCTTTTTTTTTGTCTGTTGTCTGAATTGCCAGTGACAGTCAAGACGAATGTGTCTGTCTCTCCCTTTTTCTTTCCTGACTCTGCCCAAATTTTCCACTAAGGAGCCCCCTGACACTGCACATCAGACAGTGGAGTCAAATGTGTGTCATCAGTCATCATTAGTGTGCACGAGCAGGAGAGCAGTCTACAAAGGTATCGCGGGGATCCTGATGGTTTTAGCTGCTTGGTTGCGGTTAAATGTGCTGCCAAGATGGCTTGCACCTTGAACCTCAGCCTATAAAGTCCTGCTTCCAACAAGCGTTACAGTTGTTGTCCATTTTAGGATTGTGACAGATACTAAATTAACTTGTTTGCCTCCTAGGTACCACCAGTTGTGCTAAAGTAACCTAAGGTGAACTTTTTAATGGTGTTCTAACAGTAATATATGTCTCTAGAGCAGTGGTCACCAACCTTTTTTGAGACAAAGATCCCCAGTGTGTGTGTGTGTATATATATATATATGTATATATATATGTGTGTGTGTGTGTATAGATATATATATATATATATATATATATATATATATATATACTGTATATGTATATATATATACTGTATATGTATATATATATACTGTATATGTATATATGTGTTATTATTGGTTGTTGGTTTCAATATTTCAGCTTATTGTCATTGTGCCTTTTGCTGTATCTTTATCATTTTTGCAGTTTTTTTAATTATATTTTGTTTCTGCAGTGATGCAATGACTAAGATGGCCCCTGAGCCGCACTTTGGGCACCCCTACACACCTACTTTTGTGGCGTTGGCTTCATGAGTAAACCACAACTCTTATTTGGCTTGTTTGTTCAGTGTGGTGGGCGAGCGATGCAGGTTGAGGAGAGAGGGGCTGGTCAGAGTGCTACAACAGTCAGCCCTTAATGAGCGTCGTCATCGCGGGTCAAAGATTTTTTGGGAGGTGCAAGTCTATGGAGTTATACTGTTATACTGTATTTGTGCCTTTAAAATTGAGATAGCAAAGGTAGATTTTGAACCCTATTAACATACAATAATTACTGTTGTGTACGCAGGCACATCGCTGCATGCACTCTGTTACTCCCTCTCTCTTCCGCTCGACCTTTTTGCTAGCGGGGGATGGGCGGGGATCTCTGGTAACCTCACGATTGTATACGATTACGATTCAGAGGCCTGCGATAAAACGATTATCGATGTATCTTTTTTGTGATCAATAGTTGGTCCATTTTTCAATGCGTTTTTTTTCTATATATATTTTCTTTTACTCACTGTGTACTACTAAAACAAAGCATATTTGTAATGATCCATAATTAAAATAAATATGAGACAGATTCATTGACTTTCATTATCTTTTAATAATTGGAAGGTTACATCTACCAACCTATTTCCCATTGCCCAGAACCAGCAGGAAAAGTAAAGTGCACCAGTAGCAGCATGTATACAGTTAACAAACTCCAGCATATTCTGAGTAACCAACAGAAAAAATCTGCCATTATTCCCAAATAAATAGTAGACATCTGAATTCAAAGTAAAAGGCAAGCCGGTGTACTAGTGTACCTCCAGCTGGGTTTTGGGAACTGGGCTCCTTGATGGGGCTTGCGGGTTGCTGCCTGGATAGCGGTGAGGCATACAGCCGTGTTCAGTGGACAAAATGCGTGCCTGTTGGTCACTCTCCGGGAGGTGAGGGCACTGATCTGATAATACATCTTTTCTCAAATGCTCTCGCGATCGACCGGCATACTCCCAAAGATCGACTAGTAGCTCACGATCGAAGGGTTGGCGACCCCTGCTCTAATGACTGTTTATGACCACCAGATGAGGTGATGAGATGAGGTGCTCAAATGTTCAATTTTGAAGGAAAAACTTTGAACCTCATGGACAGGATACTATCTCTGACCCTCCCTAGCTACAGTAGATGAACCCACTCGATGTGACTTTGTAAAAAGGCAGGCTTCGCTACACACCTTAAAATAAAGTCTGGAGATCTGCCAACTATCAGTCAGTCAGGTACAGATGTGGGAGGTGTATTAATGTTGTTTTCCTTCAACGAATAGGATAACCCAACATGATGTTGCTGTTAAAATGTGAATGTAATGTTAGCACTGTAGCGCACATAGCTATGCTAACCTCCTGTCCCACTCCTCAATGTGACATTGCTGTATGTGGTATATGGCATCTGTTATGTTGGAAAAGTGCAGTGTGTGCTCTGTAAAGTTTACTCTGTTGGAAACAGGCATGAACAAACCCAGCTCATTAGCATTAAAGCTGCACACACACACACACACACACACACACACACACACACACACACACACACACACACAAAATGGTGTTTTCCCAGTTGTGCATATTAGTTCAGAATATTCAGAGAGAGAGTTTGACATTTCATTTCAATGAATGTATTTAAGTACCCATCCTTACAGTCATAATGCAGTTTGTTTTGGTCCAGCACGTGTGTAGCAGTCTTGTTTTGGTCCACTTTGCATCGTAGTAACCCCCATAGGGCATCCACAGGCATCCCTTAAACAAAGTAGTGACAGCGTAATAGCATGTTCACCACATTTTCTTGTCCACACCCTTGCAAATACCTCCACTTACATGCACAATAATATGCTTTCAACTCCGACCCTGACACTTGTACTTTGAGCTAATTTATGATGAGAACTGTTGTCATTAGGGGTTTGGTGTACAGTAAAGGAATGCGTGTCGGCCTGTCGGGGCTTGAGGGCTGACGTAAATACCATCTTGTCGCCCGTTAGCGGCAAATATAGTTGACAAACTTTTCCTTTATGAGAAAAGACCCGGCGAGGCACATTATTTAGCATCATTGAACACACTGTGGTCGTGAGTCACGCACACGCTGCACTCCTGACCTCTCCCCCATTTCCACTGTCATGCCCCCGCTCTGAAGTGGAGAAGATCAAACCCTCGTAATCTATTCCGCTGTGATTGACTATTGTGTTATCCGCAGAGAGCGTGAGCAAGGGGAGAGAGAGAGGAGGGGATAAGGAGAACATGGGTGGGGAAAAAAAGGCCCTTTAACATGAGAAAGCCTGTCTCTGAAGATCCTCTCCTCTCCCCTTCATCGTCCCCAATCAGCTTCCTTAATTCCCCCCTTCTCCTCTTCTTCAGGTCCACTTCAGACCTCGCATGCAAATAGCCTTCCATATTTATGACCTCCTTGCTCGCACTGTTGAATATGCGCTTAAGAGTGGAGGAGGGCCTTCAGTGCCGGCAGTCACATCGGATTAGCGAGTATCAATGCGCAGATAACCTCTCTGTTAGATTGAGTGGAGAGCAAACACTCGAGCAGGAGCATTCATGAAGGCCCTTTGGCCTCCAAACACAGAGAGGCACTGTGTGTGTGTGCGTGTGTGCGTGTGTGCGTGTGTGCGTGTGTGTGTGTGAGTGTGAGACACCCGGCCCAATAAAGATAAACGTGCCAGGTTAATGTGTATGGATGTAATTGCTGTGCATTGTTTACAAGATGCATTTTCTACTATTACTTCACCTGTGATTGTTGTAAAGGGTCCCACTAAAGCCCTCAATTGCACTTTAAAGTGTTCATGACACCGGAAACCAGGTGCAAGCAAGCACAGCCATGAACTCACCCGAAGAAAGTGAGGTATTCACAACAATAATAACATTCAGTAATATTGTGTTGTGAGGAGTATGATATGTTTTACTGGCAGTGATAGCCACAGCTATCAGATAGCTCTTTGCACACTGCACAGCTTCCCCTTCCCCTCCGCTTTCTAAAAGAACATTTTGTGACCTCCTCAGCGCAGACTCTCTCTCTCTACTCTCTCTTTACTCTCTCACTTAATATTTTTCCCCATAGGAAATAATGAAAATGGAAATAAACAGTTCCAAGGTCAAACCGTGACCATCGTAACCACAGTTAATATTTAGGCAGTAGTCGTAACTTTAATGACAAAGGTGCAAAAGGACATTCCGTGCTTCCACTGCATTAGAGAAGGTTTTTTTTTTCAATCATGCGTAAGAGTGCTGCTTGTTATCACAAGAGAGATGAGTACACACACACACACACACACACACATATTTTTCTATAATTAACCAATGCAGGCACTCTCTAAAAGAGAGGCTTAATGTTTCATGAAGCCATTTTCACAGTCAGAGCAGTAACATTAAAAGCGTGTTGTTTAAAAAAAAAAAAAAAAGAAACAGGCAGCAGTTTCACTTGTATAGTGTGTGTGTGTGTGTGTGTGTGTGTGTGTGTGTGTGTGTGTGTGTGTGTGTGTCTTTGCGTTATGATCCAGTGATGACCTTGAGCTTGATTTATGTGTCAGCTTCAAGTCACTGCAGAACACCGGATTAATTCACTGCGAGAGAGTTGACAAAGGGAGGTTACACCGTGGTTACGCCTTCTCCTTCACTCACTGTGAGCCAAGTCACAGTGCAAACACGTCAGCGTGCACAGCTTTGTTTGGGGGGGGCAGTCCTGTTTTCTTTTGAAATGTTTGCTTTGCATGAAGCTCCTCTAAAACCTTTCTCTGTTTTCTGTCATTATCTCCACGCGCTCATCCTCCGCGCTTTGTCTTTTAATAGATGCTTTTCCACGATAGGAACTCATCTCACTCACCAGGTGGAGCAGCCGTTTGATGGAATGCACAGGAAGTTTTTTTGGAATATGCTGTTGATGTTGTTTGGCATGCTTGGAATGTACTGTATGCCTGCTGAAGCTGTCACAAGATGATTACATCCACTTGTGAGGAGCAGATACTTCTCACTTGTAAACTATACTACAAACACACACACAGCCTCCTGCTGCAGCAGCTGTGGGTGTAGATCAACTTGATGAACTTGTGGGAAATTGGGGAAATTCACCGGAGACACGGTTTGTCAATTATCGGAAGTCATGTCTCACTGAGTTGACGTTCCCGCTTGTTGTTGTTGTTGTTGTTGTTGTTCAGCATTGTGCATACACACATTAAAAAATGTGAAACATTTGCACTCCGCCTATGTCTACACATACAAGGATAGATTTGCAGATACATTTTGTTCCCAAAACCTTTACGGCCACACTATTTTCTGTCTATATCATGCCAAACAGCAGGTGGCACTATAGCCCTTAACCAGCAGGTCAATTCCCCCAATCCGGGGCCTCACCTATAAATATGTGTGTGGAAATCTGATTAAAAGTCTGCGTGCGCCAGAACCCCAAAATGTGCATATTAACAAAAATATTCAGACCTATAAAAAGTGGCGTACGTACACATTCTCTCAATTTGTGGTTCAACTCACGGATGTTGCGTCCATATTTAAAGAGCCTTGATTGCATTGGAATCATTGCTGATGAAGAAGTGAGCTGTTACAAGGAGATCTAGGAGAAGAGGTGGTTAGCCTTCCAGAGTAGCCTATTTTAAGATGGGGACAAGGATAAAAAAAAAAAAAAACAACTGTATTTTATATGTCCTTCATGTGTTCTTTGTACAGTGGAAACCTGTGCATGACAAGATTTGCAATGTCTTTTTTGGACTTTAACGAAAAATACTGCCGCATGGCCGGCATCCCTCCTACTCCTTTCTAAACACTTCAAGAAGTGCACTTTAGCTACACTGTAAGTCTGCACTTGACCAACATAATAGATGCAATATATCACATGCAATAATGTAACATTAAGTAGTGGGACAGGACGACACTACAGAGCTACAGTGCCAACATTATACTCACATTTGAACATGGCCTTCAATACCCTTTGCACCATGTTTCAGTCTATAGGCTACTAAAATGTACTACAGTATCTGGCGCTGTGGACCCTCTCCTCTGACCACCCCACCATCAGCTCAAGCCAAATATCCGCGGTCACCTCGGGGCAAATGCCAACTCACATAGCCTTGCTGTCACTCAGTACGCTCAAGACAGCTGCTGGGTAGAATTGCACCATATTACTCACGTTGTTGTTGTTGCTAGGGAACTTGCTGCACCTCGCTCCTGCAAGATAAGACTACAGTGATGCTTTCGTCAGCAAATGTCGGCTTTGTTGTAATTTTATGTACAATGTTATTGTGTTTAAAAATTAATTTAGCACTGTAGATGAGCTACAGCGGTTAACATGATTGCTGCACAATGTTTGGCCCCTGCAGACCTCACCTTTGCCATCTGCTCCATTTCCAGCGGCCCCCTCCCCCACTCTCTCTGCTCTAGTTTATCCACACATGTTCTCCGTTGTGGCTCCATTTGCTTCTCCAGCACTGATAGGTGTGTTGTTATTTCAGAGGTCTGGCAGTGTGGAGAGGGAAGTTATCTCAGGGCTTTGGAGCAAGGCAAGGGCTGGTGGACATGATGGAAAGCTGTCAAGACGTTAACGCATACCTACAGCATGCAAGCAGGCAGATGCACACGTTCGCATTAACGTGCACATTTTTGTTGGTCGCTCAAACACATCCCTATGTTTCCCCCACCTTTGGGCCCAAGACAAACATACCAATTTCCTGGTGTTCAGGAGGGGATGGTTAGAAAAACTCCTTACCCTGGAATGCCTTGCCCTTCGGCCTCTGCTCGTACCCTCATCTATCACTCACACGTGTGTTTTTCTTGCCGTAGCGCTCATGTGGAGTGGTGGTGATGGTGGTTGTGGGGGAGTCATTTGGACCCAGTTTGAAGCGCTATCCATCAGAATTTGGGTCTGGGAGCCTGTGTAATCTTCAAACATACTGAACAGGCCTTTAACAACTCAAGCTGTCACATCAATTTTTGTTCCTTGCAAAATGTGCAAAGTGCGGTGGTTGCAAATAGGCATGGGCCGGTTACCTGTTTCAAGGTATACCACGGTATGAAAAAGTCACGGTTTCAAAACTACTAAAACTGTGTGTCACACCGTTTCTACGATATGAGAGAAAGTGGAGGTCCAATTCGTGAAAATACTTTGTCACGTTCTGTGTTATTCTTTGCAGTCGGAACTGGACTTCGATGTGTTGCCCAAAGTTGCTAGCGGTCTCGTTAGCACCGAGAGGTGCCGGTACGGCTGCACTGTTGTCGCCGTTGTTGATCGACATATTACTCACGTGGAGGGTGAGAGGAGACAGAAACGGTATAAAGCGTTTATTCTCCACTGAACAACAAGCAACAACCACTTAACGTCTCAGTTGCTAACAACAATCACATGACCCGTAAACGGACGTGGAAAAGTGTGCCCTGCTACTATGAAGTAATTACGTAAAATTACAATTTTTTTTTTTATTTATGTTGTGACCTTGTTGAGACACTTGATTGCATTTGTTTGCATTTTGCTTTTTTTTCAACTAAGAAAATATTTATTGTGTTGTGACTTGAGTAGCAGGATTAGCCACAGTAGACTGCATTGAGAACAGTATTTATTTGTTGAGAAAGAATTCAGTTTTTTATTTATTTTAAAGACATATGTTCCACTTTCATTATATTATATTATATTGTATATTGTATTATCCATCCAGCCATCCATACCGCTTCTCCTCTTTAGAGTCACGGGGGCATGCTGGAGCCTATCCCAGCTGATTTCGGGCGGGGTACACCCTGGACTGGTCGCAGGGCACATATAGACAAACAACCATTCACTCTCACATTCATATTCATACAATTTAGAGTCGCCAATTAACCTAACATGCATGTTTTGGGGAATGTGGGAGGAAACCACGGAGAAAACCCACACACACGGGGAGAGCATGTAAACTCCACACAGAAATGCCCAAGGGAGAATCGAACCCAGGTCTTCCCGATCTCCAGACTGTTACTGTGTTGGCCGTGTGGCCTTATGTTATGTTATGTTATGTTATGTTATGTTATGTTATGTTATGTTATGTTATGTTGTTTTCAATAACGATATTTCAAAATAACACATTTTAGAGCTGTAATTACAAAACCGTGATACCATCAAACCGTGGTTATCATACCATCAGAATCTCATACCAGCCCACGGCTAGTTGTAAAACATTTCTTTGAAATGTCAACCACCACATTTCATTTCCCAACCAAAGAAATGGTAGTCTGATTTAATTTGACAGCTTCATATATGCCCACACACTCAATATAAACCCAACCAACTTGTTTTATACTTGAAATGTTGTCGGTGTTTGTGTGGGAAGCTTGTCGACTGCCATTGTGGCTGCTTCTTTCCTTACTCTTGAAAAGGTAGACTGCAAGATAAACATGCAGTGGCTTAGGTAGAGCACAGCAGAGAGAAACGGGGATAGGGGTTTGTGTAGCGGGGGTCATGAGTAAACCTTCAAACACGCCCTCACGCATTCACATGCATTTTGTGGTCAGTTGTGTTGTCATTGGCTAATATTTAAATTAGTTTGATGATCTGAAACATTTAAGTGTGACAGACATGTAAAAAAAAAAAAGAAATCAGGAGCACTTCTTCACACCGCTGTAACTTACAACTAATCGTTCAAATGGCCGTCCTTACATTTCAGCAAGCAGTTTTACGGTATATCTTCTCAAGTGACAATACTATAGAAAGGAAACTGGGACATACTTTAGGGCAGGGGTCACCAACACAGTGCCCGCGGGCACCAGGTAGCCCCCCACGACCACATGAGGTGCCCGCAGGCCTGCTTTTCATTCATTTTCATTCAAGTTTTCAGTTATTAATGTGAGAACACTAGAAAGAAATGTATTCTGAAACATAAAATGTGAGTTGTGGATACCAGCATTTTGTGAATGTTTTGGTAAAACAAGCATATTTGATTTGTTTGGGTTGAAATAAGGTATGAAAATCATTTCTACAAAAATGAGTAGGTCGTGGCCATTTTCATTTTCTAAAAGTAGCTCTCGCAAGAAAAAAAGTTGGTGACCCCTGCTTTAGAGTATGTAACAGTAGCAGTAAAGGTTTACTAGTCACTGAAAAGGAGTCAACACACAGCCATCATTATCTAAATAGCTGGCAGCACACATGAATACCAAGATAATTGTGTCTTGCCAAATTAGCCGGAAGCGTGGTGCGCATGAGTCCTGCCAACACTGGAGAGCTGCAGTTCACTGAGGTGTGATCCTGCCCCTTAAGAAACTATTTTCCAACATGATAAAGAGCTTAAACACACCTCGAAGATGACAAGTGCCTTGTTTAGGAAGGTGCAGCCAAATATGCCTCCAGACTTGAACCCAACTGAGCACCTGTTGGGTGTCATCAATTAGAAGGAAGGTGGAGGAGCTCAAGGTGTCTAACATACACCACCTCCACCAGTGATGTCATGATGGAGTGGAAGAGAGTTCCAGTACCAACCTGTGCATCTCCAGTGAATTCCATGTCCAAGAGGCTTAAGGCCGTGCTAGATAACAAAGGTGCTCACACTAAATATTCATACTTTAGATATGTTCACTGTAGGGTGTACTCACTTGTTTCCAGCTATCCACACAGTGATGATTGTGTGATGACTTATTTTCAGTGGACAGTAAATTTATACTGCTATACAAGCTGTACACTGGCTACTCTAAAGTACAGTATATCCGAGTTTCATTTCATTAGTATTGTCCTTTCAGGAGATATACTGTAACTGGTTACTGAATAGTGTAGCCACTATTCAGAGATGCTTGATGACTTTATAGTAGCTGATGCAACCATATTGGCTGCACACTGTGTGCCGCAAATGCACATCAAATCAAGGCGGAATTGTGCAGATGCTGACATGAGGTACCGTGAATAACGTCCTTCATCCTCTTTGCATGTGTGTGTTTTCACTTATGTCTGTATGCCCCCCCACCCCACCCCACCCCTCCAATCCAGTAATTGTTCACACTTGCGATTAAACACAAACACACTCCACTGATGCTGTCCTTCCAGCTGTCAATCTTAGCACAGCCGCCAGTGCGTGAACGCGAGTCAAACTCCCTCACCCCGTCTCATTTACCGGCTTTTTCTGTCAATAATGGAAGCCAGGCGGGCAATACTGTCCATAGAGTTGTTGTGACGCTCCGCTAGAGAATGGCAGGATTTCCAAGTGAGCAAGGAAACACTCCCACTTCCCCCTCGGTAACTGAAAAGTGCTGACAAAGCATCCTAGGATGTTTGTTTATTTTCCTTCCTGCTTCCAACTTGAAAACCAAAATTGAGGTGTGAATATTTATAGTCTGGCCAATGAATGACTGATGTCCCTTTCTGCTCACTTGATGCTCTCTTTTACTGCACATAAAAGCTCACCAGCTGTTTGAGGGACTTGCCTGATACATGGCTGAGTTTAGCGGGGCTGTTTGTAACCCTGACATTCTTTCACGGGCTGTCCTTCTTCATTATTTTGAGCCGACTTAAAAGACTTTGGCATGGGGGGGGGGTCTGTGCAGCATCTCTTCCATTGCACATTCATGGCAAGACAAATGGAGCTCTTTATGTATCTTACACATGGAACGCGTGCGTGTAACCTAATAGAAGTCATGGGAAGCATAGGATTGAGCATGATTGGACAAAGTGGACGACCCTGTCAGAGACCCCTCACATCCCCTCAGCCTCCAGTCTCTTGTCCAGCATCCTGCTAATGTAGTTAGCTTCCCCCTAATGAGGGTGAAATGTCATTAATATGCCGCACAGCTGGGCCCAATAACCAGTGGGGATGATGGTAATCAAATCTCGGAGGACTAACCCAAAGCTGAACTGCATCGGGCCAAGACAAGACAACAGTCTAGAGGCTACGTCATATTGGCGTGTGTATGTGGTCCTTTGGTTTCTTGATTCCTTTTGAAGTGTTGGACGCTTGCCAGACTGATCTAACTCCAGAATGACTGCGCACGCCACTTCGTCATCAGGATGTCTTGCGCATGTTTACGCAAAGTCATGCGGTAATTGTTTTAGGAAGATGTGGCTGCAAACCCACTACTTTTATCCAACCCCCCCATCCACCCCCCCACAACACCCAGCACCACAACCCCCCCACCCAACCCGCAGTAAGTGCGCTTGTGGCTAGTCGAGTGAATCTTAAGACCGCCATTACAAACTGCTCACACATGAACGTAATTAAATAACCACTTTTGAGGGCAGCACACTCCATTAAGTCTTCATGCTATCTGGGTGGTAGAAGGTGATATATTGAAGATTCTCATACGGTGAGTCGCATGCCCATTTGTTGGAGAAAACTAGATATGTATATGAATGATCTCTTCCAGGATAAAGCTGTGTCCATCATAAAACTTTGATTGACTGTGGTAACCACTCTTACTAGCAAAACCAGCAAAATAACAGTACATTTGCAACCTGACAACTTTTGAGGAAAATATGTCACAATGGTAACATTAGCACAGACATAGTTAGCAAGCTTACTCATCTGTTTAACTCACATTTGAGTTGTCCCCGTGTCTCACCTTTAGAAAAACATGACTTTTGACAAAAACAGAAAAATGCCAGTTGCGTTAGCATTCTTACATGTCACACAAGTGTAAAAAGACCAACTGCAAGACTGTATTTTTTCCTTAGAAAAAAGTCAGAAAAAGACAGGATGCCTTATATTTGTTGTAGATGAATACATGCAAACCAATAGACGGCGCCAAACGACTTCTAGCCAAGTGTGTCAGAGCGTTTCTTCCTTCACTCACACGCGCGCACACCATAAACAACGTAATGTAACATGGAGACCCACTTGAAAAACGTGTCTTAAAGGCTAGACAAGTCAGCAAAGGAGTCATAGGATTGCCTTATATTCAGGTTCATACAGTTTGTTAATACAAGGTAGGGCTGGGCGATATATTGATATTCTAAAAATATTGATATTTACTTTAAGCACGATATCAAAACCAACCATATCATTGATATCGCTGTAGACTGGATTTGTGCTGTATCTCCCTCATCCCTGCATGCAGGAGGAGGGAGGAGGGGCAGAGCAGAAGCCCGGGTGGCTCCAGTCGAATAAGCGGTAGCTCAGTAATGTGGAGGTACTTTGAATTCAGAGCATAACATTTTTTTTTATCACCACCTCAAAACTTGTCCCAAATTCCAATACGAGGAGTGTGTGAAGCTGAGTGCTGTCTGACGCTCTCTTGTTGCGTTCCTCATGAAAGGAAAATCAAAGTGGTGTGCTATTATAAAGAGGTGTCCCATCACATTGCTAAGATACAGGTGTGGTCCCCGTTGCAACAGTGAGGAAAAAACGGCTTTAAAGACCTGCTGAAAACGATGGACTCACTATGTCCAGCGAGCTTCGCAGTTACAATTATTTAATTATTTAGCACGACAAGCTCTACCACAAATGTACAAGGAAGTCAGACAGACACTTGCTAAGCCTGGAGCAGCTGACAGGTTGGTGTTCCTGGCACAAAAAAAGGACATGCTTGTCTTCTAAAAATGTCTACCTACAAAATACTACATTGTTATAAGAAAGACTATATTTGGCTTTTTCTGCATTGATTTCAAAAAGAGAATGGCCTACTTTATGTAAGATGCTATTTTTAGATAAGATTTCTTTATGTGCATCTTGCATGAAGCTTTAAAATAAAAAACATCCTCATGTTAAGTATTTATGTTAGTAAAACAACTTGACACGCATATTTGGCTTTGATTTTGTCTAAACTCACTTTGCTTAAAAAATATGGGGATATATATCATATATCGATATTCAAACTAAATATATCGGTATATGAGTTTTGGTCAGCCCTAATGCAACGTAAAAACAATGAAGCTACTGTAATGTTACATCGTTTTGGGAACACAAGTCTTACTCTTCATTCATTTCCTGTCTTTCCATATGTATATTTCTCTTAAAACATGTTAAAGCCAAAGAAAAAGCAAAACATACAGCTATTCAGTGGCAGTTTGCAGTTATAACCGAATTTAGAGGCATATTGTCCCCCCCCCAGTAGCCAATAACCTTACACGCAGGATGAAAAATGTGCATGGTATTATGTAACGTACAAACACTAACTCACACACAGATTGTGCAGTTTGTGTTTCAGCTTCCCGCCAAAAGAACAATAGATTCTTTTATCAGCGAGTTCTTGTTTTTCATTTCAACATCATTTTCCGGGTTCCTGTTCCTGTAGCACCGATGCAAAGTGCTATCGTTTTATCGTGCCGGCACTTTTCCTGGCTTCTCACTGTGATGGTCGAGTGTTGCAACCGACTGAGGCCCCTTTTTGGATAGGCAACAGAAAAAGTCTTCGCAAGGCTTTCCAGGCTTGGTGTGAGTCACTTCCTTCACCGTATGATTGTGTGGCCCTCACAATAGGCAGTGTTGATCAGAGCTGGGATGGTGTTGTATAATAATGGCTGGGACTGGTGAAGAAGGAGCTTCCACAGGCCTGCCATTGTTTTGCTTCATGTCTCTGGCCTGATGGGACTCCAGAAGCCAGCTATTGTATTTAATTACACTTGCCAGCCCCCGTACAGACCCATGTCCTCGTGTCCCAGATTTCCATGGATGCTCTCATTAAGACTGGGCATTTGTTGTGTGTGTGCGTGTGTGTGTGTGTGTCCATTGAAGAGATAAGGAAAATCCTTTTGCATGTGTCGATGCAGATGCGATTTTGGGTGTGGGTGTGGGGTGGGCTCTCTGGCACCCACTATATGTTTGTCAGCTTGCATGTGGATGACTCGCCAGCCGCTCACACTAATAATGCCGTGCTGTAATTAGTCCCCGTCAAGAGAGGCAGAGGCGGGCTGAAAGCTGTGAATGGCTGCCTGATAATGAGAAAATATGCCATGTTATGTAAGGCGTGTTCTATTTAGGTTTCATTTGTTTGACATGGGTGTGTAGTGACTGCGTGGCCTAGTGGCATGGGCACTGTGGGCACCGGATGACACCCACAGAGGTGCAATGATAGGCGGAGGACGGTCTCTTCCTGCCTGCAGTCTGTCTCGTATACGTCTCTCCCTTAAAAGACATAATTCAGTCTGTCATTGTGTTAATTCAGATCAATTCTGCTTTGCTTTATTCCTTGCTCCATGTTCCTACTGTTTCTCCTGTCTTCCCCATGTAGTGCAACTAGGTCATTTGTGTTTGTTTAAACTAAAAGTCTTCACACACATGCATGATTTTTTTTTGGCTGCTGTGAAAGTATCATATGACCTCCAAATGTCGTAATAATAACGCAGCCCTGATTGGGTGGCGATGTTTAGTGTTGTAACAGGACCTTTATTGCTCTTCAGCTTAACTGGCTGTACATTTTCCTGACAGTCAAGATAACACAAGAAAAGTGCTGAACAGGCAGGATTTTAGTGTGCACGACTTGTGTTCATCAATTATTTATTTATTTATTTTTAACTTCCAGGAAAGACTTAAACAGATATAGGCATTAGCTTGGTTTATTTTGGTTGTGGTGAACATAATCTCTTGTCCGTGCACCATCTGCTGCATGGACACGGAGGTTGGCACGCGAGCTGAGACCTGCGCGTGAATACTACACACAGATAAGGGGAGGTGTGCTCGCCGCATCGCGGCTGTGTGTCGCCTAGAATCCAGCGCGATTGTGTGCATTGATCCAATGGGAGCGGAGTCACGCAGCAAGTGTCGGGTGCTGCTGCGTGGCTGCTACAGGCCTGCTGCTGAGCCCGCCCACTCTGTTAAATATAGATGGCTGATTTGCGCAGGAGGTACTTGTCTACTTCCCAAATCCTTCCTATGTTGAGCAGATAACGTTAGGCTGCACAAACGGCCTGTAGGCACACATGTATATATAATATACCGGCATGAATATGGACTGTACCATGTACTTGGAAAATATTTAATTTAAAGGTTAATGCACTGTATTATACGCTGTCAAGTGCATTAAATTATACATAAACTTATTTTTACACTTCATCTCTCAAAAGATCATTTTGTTTATTTAGACAGTAAAGGCATCTATTTGAATGTGATTAAGTAAAATGCTGGGTATTATTCATACCCAGGGTAAAGTGATTGTTGCAATTTAGTTAATGGGCGTCTTTTAGCTGGAAATGACAAAAGAAAAATGTGTTTAGAGATTTAGATTTATGCATTATTTTTCTTAATATTAAATAAGAATTAAAAAAAACAAGTATGTACTGTATATATGTCACTGTATATTAATTCTGATATTATTTATTATCCGATTATGTATTTATGTATTGTTTTATAGTGTTTTTATATTATATATAAGATGTATTTATTATATTAATATTCTGGAAAAAAAAATGTTTACTACAGCTTGCATCTGACATCTGAGCTCAAAAGGTGTCTGAATTATATTTTGGAAAAAAGTACAGATTTTCATATCAACTGAGTGGTACTGCTGCCACATTTAAATAGGAAGTGGATTTTTTTTTAAAGGGGGAGTGAGGGGCGGACTGACATCATTCCAAGTAATCATATTGGCATGTGAATGAAAATGGGCGACTTACATGGCCTAGTTCCATGTGCACACCATGCTCAAACGGGGATTATGGCATTATTTGTTCGGCTGCAGGCCACCGGATGCAGCGCTGCGTTTATATTTTACATCCTTGTTTTGACACACACACATGCATGCACGCACAGGATATTGAGGTCAAAGTCCAATACATATTACATGAAGACAACAGCAAGCTACTTCTTCAAACACATGAAAGCATGCAAAATATGAATGTTTGTTTTTATGAATGTGCTATTCGACCTCCCTTTGTTTGCCATTTCGGAGACTTGCTTGCAGATGGCTTTTTATCCGCAATGTCGAGGAATGAGTTGCTAAGCATCCCTACTTAAGACTTGATTATATAAGGATAAATAAAAGAGCAACTGCAGGCCATGTATCAGAGGGAAGCACTGTCTTTGAACCCTGCCAGCAATGCAGTTCTTCACATCAAGACATCGCTTTGGCTCCAAGGGAAAAAAAAAAAAAACGGCAAAGACTGGGCTCGCTATTGCTTTGATGATCTGAGTGTGTATGAGTGTGTGTGAAAACGCACGATCAAGCAGTGTGCGTACCCTAACGGGTTCTTTTCAAGGTGTGCGCATCAGCTCGTCCACGGATGCCAGTGTTTATCGATTAAACGTGCACTGTCTGACAAGCTTGCGCTCACTAACCCCCTGGTGTTTTTCTTTCTTTTCCGCTCTCCGCAGCGATAGAGACGCAGAGCACCAGCTCAGAGGAGATAGTGCCAAGCCCGCCCTCGCCTCCCCCGCCGCCCCGCGTCTACAAGCCCTGCTTTGTGTGCCAGGACAAGTCCTCAGGGTACCACTATGGTGTCAGCGCCTGTGAAGGCTGCAAGGTGAGAGACTTCAGGCTTTTCTTTGAATCTGCTAAGACAGCAACATTATTTCTCCTGCCTTGTAACGCTCATGTGATGGAAAGTAATTTTAGATGTTTTGCATCTCTGAACTAAGATGTAACACGATAAAACTGACTTCCATTTGAGAGAGGACAAGGTGTCTATTAGGATCTAGGTGGTTATTGGTATTAACACATTTTTATAGTGATTTCTTGTCGTGTTTCCACAGATAATACAGCGCATGTGATTGGAGTTAGTCGCGTAAACCTTCAGGCATTTGACTTTAAGCCATGAACCCCCTGCTGCTGCACACTTGAAAAACATACATCATTTTTACATTTCATTCAACTAAAATATTAAACATCATGAATTGGTTAATTAAGTTTATAGTAAGTCATTCTGGTTCAAAAATGTGTATTGTGCATGGTCAAATTTTGATAAAAGTTTTACATGAGCACTGATAAATAGATAAGATGTGAATTTTTTTCGGAAATGAATAAAATATCTAAGTATTGGTCCTACATATCTTTTATTTCAGCCGGATGCTGGGATCCTTTGAATGGGTTGAACTTGAGCTTCACTTTTGTCCACTTGCAATCTCTGTGAATTAAATCTGCATAATAATTTGATACCAAATTGATAGGGGAAGTTGAACAAACATGATGAAGCAGTATCCAAAGTACAAAAATACATCCAAGCAGCAATAAAACCTCATTTCAAGGGAATCTCCACACTCTCATCCTGACACGCACATACATTGACAGGTGTTCACCAATATAAGTTAAACCTTCAAGATTAACTCCTAAAACAAAACTCTTATTTAAAACAAACTTACTTATTTATTCATGTAACTCACACAGCAATGTGTAACTTCATGCCGTGTCTTCTTCCTTCTTTCTGCTAAGACGGTGCGCTCTGTGCTATGAGGCATTCCGGTGTGCTCGTAATTGTGATGGTTAGGCGGTAATTGTTTTTCATTTTTATTCACATACCCCGTACCCCACTTTGGGAACTTAGGATTTACAACATCCGACATTAGGTGCTGCTGTTTTGGGTAGCAACGGATTCAGCCGTTTGGTAATTTAATGTCTCTGTGTAAACAATTGTGTCTGGACCTGAGGTAGTTAATATCATTATTATTATTATTATTATTAAGGGAAAGGTACTTATTTCTATCATGTTAATCTATTAAGAGTGGAGACTACTGTTTGAAGACATACGGTATTATTTGTGTTGCTTTATCTCCAGGAACATATCAAAATGAGGAACTACGGCTATGAGTGCTGCAAAATTAGATAAAAAAATATGACTGGATGTCCTGTTATCATATACACAAGCGGTACATGCGTAGCTTTGCCGTCCAAAGCAGTCTTTTTGCTGACGTGTCTGCCATTCGTTATCAATGTTATTCACTGTTACGCAGGTTCTCAGACGGCCTTGTGGTGTTGTCACTTGAAAGTGGCTGCGCTCATGTATTTGCAGCAGTGTTGCGTTGATTACTTTTTTTTAACAGCAGTGACTTTTGATGTCATAAAAGAATGAAGACCACTCGCCGTGTTACAATAAACTAAAAGGGAGCTTATTGTCCGACTATGTCAGCATACTGTAGTTTTTGTATGGCTTCAAATACAATACTAAAATGTTACCAAAAACACACCCTATGTTTACGGACCACTTAGGGCCACTGTCTTTTCCACCGAGCACTGTATCTAGATAACCACTTCATTTGATGCTCTTCAACTTCTTACATAATAAAAACCAATCAGTGTAGTTCCAAATATGCTATGTAGTTATATATATTTAACTCTGCTTTGTCTTAGAGCCGACAACGCAAATTATTCTGATGTGATGCCATATAGGTCTGCAAATGAGGATTATTTTCTTAGTCGATTAAGCCGAAGCTTGTTGCTTCGCTAAATCGAGTAATCGGTTAGGCCTTAGACGGACCAGCTCGGTATGTACCAAACACAGCTAGTGGTTTGGTCCACAACATATCAGACAAGGGGCAACAATGTCCATCACTGTTTTCCTAAGTCAAAGATGATGTGTGTGTGAATATCTCGTTTCGCCTAAAACGCGAAATAATAGGTGTGTTTTCATAGAAAATATTTACATTTGAGAGGCGGAAATCAGAAGATGTTTACATTTCAAAATTTAAAAAAAAAGATTAATCAAATACCAAAGTAGTTGTTGATTAATTGGATAATTGATAAATCATCGAGTCATCAATTAATTGTTGCAGCTCTAATGCTAGATTAATAGTGCTTGCAATATTCCACGGGTCAATAACAAATGTATTTTGGACGCATCATTTTGGTTTCCACCACCCCTTTGAGTATTACTTTGGTAAAACATGTAATAGTAGGACAGATGGAACATACAGTCAAAAACATTAATGGTGACCTATTTTGATGAGAATCTAGATAAAGGTGCGCATCGAGCAGGGGTCTGGAACCTATGGCTCGCGAGCCATGTATGGCTCTTTTGATGTCTGCATCTGGCTCGCACACATTTCTTGACCCTATAAAACGTTTTCCATTTTTGTTTTTTTTTTTTGCTGGCATTTTAAAGTAAAACATCACAGTGTTCAAAAATATAAAACATTATAATGCGTTTTAATCCATCTATTCATTTTCTACCACAATTCCAGCTATCCTTCCGTTTTTTTCTGGGTCAGATGCAATTATAATTGGATAATGCAGTAGCCTACGGGGTCATTGAGAGGTCAAGGACGTCCCACCTTTTAGCAGTAGCGCAAAGACTTTTGACAAAGAGGATGGCAACAAGAAAGAAAGATGAGTACCGTACAACGCAACAGGAGCGTGGCAGACGGTGCTGAGCTTCACACATTCCTCGTATTGGAGTTTGTGCCAGGTTTTAAGGTGGTGAAAAAGATTTTTTTATGCTTTGAAGTACTTCCACATTACTGAGCTACCTTGCTGACCAATTCTTCCACTGCAAACGCTCTGCTCTGGAGCCGCTCTGCTCCTCCTCCTGCATGCAGGGATGAGAGAGATACAGCACAAATCCAGTCTATATCGATATCAACGATATGGTTGGTTTTGATATTGTGCTTAAAGTAAATATCGATGTTTTAGAAAATATCGGGGCTATATGCCCAGCCCTAACTTTTCAGATAAAGTCAAGACAATCAAATGAATAAAAGACATGCCTCTGACAGCAAGAACTGTTCACGATCGCACCATCATGATGGCAAGTCAAGTGGAGGAAACATAAATGAAGGATATGAAGCCTTCCTTACCACGTATCAACCAGACTACAAAGACACCAGCAAAACCATGCAGCACCAGAAGTCGCATTAATGGTAATTTATTATTGATTAGCTTCGGTATAGCAGCGTTGTTAAAAATAATAAATTCAGAGACTTATTATCTTCAAAAATTGCTGGTCTTGTCTAAAAATGCCTGCATTTAGTTGTATTCAGTGTTAAAAAATATGATATGGCTCTCAGGGAAATACATTTTAAAATATGTGGCTTTCATGGCTCTCATAACTATAAAGGTTCCCGACATAGAGGAATGTATTTAATGACATGTCACTGTACTATAGTAGCGATGGTCAGTCCACAGTCCAACAGTCCACCCCCTAGAATCATAATAGTACTGCCCGTCTGTGTATTGGCAGTGAATCAGCAAGTAGCCTGCTAATGGATGGACAAACAAACACACAAATGCCTTGGCAGAGGTCTTATTCAGCGCAGTACTGTATGTAGTCATGAGTTATTTCAGTTCATAAAAAGATGGACATGAGCAAAACAGATATGTGGAATCCGAATGTAATGTAACAACCAGGTGCATTGGTTTTGGGAACGGCTACTAGCTGTAAGTCTATAAACTTACCATATAAAAAGGAACAGTAAAATAAAACTTGGCGCTTTGGTGGAGTGTAGCCTTGCACAATATGACACAAAGATGGCACACGGAGGGAGAGAGCAGATTGTGGCAGACAGAAAAGAAGAAAAGGATGTGGGGATGGTTGGAGGGGCTGCAGATCAGGCAGGCGGGGTACAGGGGCCACAGCTGAACCCAATGACACCATGAAAATGATGGCTAGTGCACCATATGAGAGGAGAGAAGGAGCCCCATAAACCTTTCACACAAGACCTCCCGACATTCTCTTTCCTCTCCGTCACATTACTTTGTCAAATTAGCGGCAAACTTTTCATTTTTTAATGAAAACAAAAAGGAAATATTTAGAGCATCGTGCGCTCACAGCAGTGTGACGCACGCTGCCAGTTCTAAGTGGGATAAACAAAAAGAGAGACAAGAGGCGCCAGGCGATAGATGAGCTCTAAATTTGAGTAATTAGCCGTTTCTCAGCTTTGATCAAAGTGTTTCTCTCTTACTCGCTCACCCCGTCTCCGAATCTGCACTGTAATTAGCTTTTTGAGGCCGGCAATGTACAACGGGGGGACACGAGGAGAGCTGATGTTTTCGTTTATCTGCCCCCGCAGACACTGAATAGTTGTGCAGAAAGTTGCTTAAGAAGAATAAGTCACTGTCTTTTAAGTTTTACTGTCGCCTGTCAACATCTTGCACTTCGAGTTAGTTTCAGAGCATGTCTCTATTAAAGCACCAGCAGTGCTGCTTGTATTTATTGTTTGTATGTCTACAAAGGTCAAGCATTACAGAGTACATATGACGTTCGAGCAAAGTGCAAAGCCTTGGGGAAAAACTACAACGTTCCTTGCTGCAGATCTGCTAGCGCCCCCTGTCTTTGAGCCAGAACCGCGTTCTCCCTGAACATCTGCAGTGCTAATTTGAAAAATTCAGGATGCCTCCTCCTCCATATCTCTGACTACAGAGGAGATGACTTGGCAAAGCACGCTCAATAATTCAACACTACAGGCGTGCGAATGTATATGGTTGTCTCATTTGAGACTGGGGTAAGTTGAGGGTTAGCCGCGTCGACTTTGCTGCAGCATGCCAAACTACAAAGGCATTTCCTGGGGGCTGCAGCGAACAGAGGAGATACTGATGGAGGTGGTGGGGGGGGGTGCTGCGCTCTCTTACTCGAGACAGCTCGCTCGTTTGTTGTTTAACTTCGACTGCCAGCGCATACTCACTGGCATTGCACTTCTCTTCCCCTTTTAGATAATAAGGTTGGAGTGTTAAATATGCATGCTTACACCCTCGTATTTATGGTTTTGTCTTGGGGGCGTAGCAGTGGCATGCAGCAGGGAAGCGAGCATCCCGGCTGGTATAGCAGAGAAATGGGCATGTGATACATTGATTTTTATTTTTTATTTAATAATTTATTCTACTTTATACTGACAATGTTTTGAAGCAGTCCAGGCTCAAAAGATAAACAAGAGAGCAGAACTTGGTGTTGGTACCTTAAACTAAAAGCTAAAATGTTTGTTGCAAATATCACAATTTATTGTTATTTATTTTGTACTGCTTTTAGTACTTGTTTTGTATGGTGTCCTTGAGTGCTCACAAAAGTGCCTATAAATAAAATAAAACAAAAATGATTTAATATAATGTAATATCTACAACACAGAATGGAGTGAGGTTCCCCCAAGTTGTCGAAATTAGCATGTCAGTCGGTCTGCATCCCCTTAGCCACTCACCTTCAAACGTGACTTCATATGTTGACATACAGTATTTAGGAATTACTTCATGCTGTGGCAGTGATGACGTTTAGCTTTGAGCTCCAGGTTCTCCCATCATTCTGTTTTTATTTTTGGTTCAAACAAGGCAGTTTTAATGTTGAAATGGCTGTATACTGTATGTTGATATGTTTAGGTGTGTTACGGTGATGAGGTTTAGTGAGAAATATTGGAATACAATGCAAACCTACAAGCAAATGATGAAAAATGTATGGGGTGCGGTTCCCGAAGATGGTTAAATTAACATAGCATGCCCTTCAGCCGTGGTACATTCAACCATGAATTCACATTTAGGTATGACTTGATGTTGAAACCGTGATGTTTAGCAGCTCTGAGCTTCAGTTTCTGTTCCATCGTTTTGCGTTTGTCTTTGGTTCAAACAAGGCTGTTCGTATCGAATTGTTGGAAGAGAGAAAAGTCTTTCTGTAGCTATCCTAATGCAACTGCGTACCTTCAGCACAGAATAGTGAAAAAATGAATGGAGTGAGGTTCCCCAAGATGATGAAATTAGCATGACAATTTTCTGCATCTCCCAGCCATGGTACATTCAAACATGGCTTCATATGTTAGCATATTCATATGTTGGAGTTACTTGATGTGTTGTTAGTGCTAAGGCACAGTAGCTCTGAGCTTCAGTTTCTATTCTGTCATTCTGCTCTTATCTTTGGTTCAATCAAAGATTTTTAAAATATCATATTGCAACTATTGTAGTGCAATGCCTAGCTATACACTAACTCAGAGTAAGACAAAATGAATAAAGATGGGTTCCCTGCGCTGGCGACATTAACATGCCAGATTGTCGGCATCCTTTCAGTCACAGCACCTTCCAAAGTGGCTTCACATGTTGACATACACATATTTAGGAGGCATTAGTAGCGAGAGGTATAGCGTGAGGAATTCTGAGGTGTCGGAGAAGCATGACAGCAGTGGGGTGTGTGTTGCAGGTGTCACAGGTGGAGGTAGGACCACACCATTGACGTAGGAGAGGGCATGCAGCCGGTAGGACAGATAAAGGAATGCTGATATATGCTGACAAGCCAAAAGCATTTAGGAGGCTTAGCAGCTCTGCGCTTCAGTTTTTCTTCCGTCATCCTGCTTTCAAACAAGACAGTTAATCATGATTTGGAAATAATATTTACATGTGGGAAAGCACACTTTATTTGGTGTTGTTAAATAATTTTATTACATTAAATTAATTAGTAATCCCTAGTGGCCACGTTTCAAGTGTGAGCTTGAGAGCGCAGTGCAGACACACACATAACGGTACATAAAACACATGTGAGGACGCAGTAGGTGGCTGGGAAGCGCTCTTAATCTGGCAACAATGTGAAAGTCACGTAAGAGAGGATTCCTTTGCTTCCCTGTGAGCTCGCAACCCCCACCAGACACACCCTCCATCACTCTCGCTCTTCTTTTCCCGCTCTCACACACGCAATGTGGACCTCAGCGAGGCTGGTAACAGGTACAGAACCACGAGTTGGACAGTGTAAAAGACTTGTTCGTTGCTGTTCGCTTCCCCGCCTCCCTCTCCTTGTGGCGCTCATCTCCTCTAAAGCTGCAGGGTGGCTGACAGGCCTGCTGAGGGCTCTTGTCGCCGGGTGGATTAAGCGGTGATACAAAAAGAGGCTTAAGGGCCGCAGGAAGCAATGACTCCTAAAAGAAGAACGGGGGGGTGCGACAATCAACTGGATCAAGAGCCGGCTGTAGCAGCCAGTCAGAGGGCACCTGGGCCTCGTGGTGTTATGAGGGAGTAGGTCAATCCCCTGGTGACATCGGGGTCAGGGTTAGGGCAGCGTTGGATCAAATAGCACATGATACACGCACACACAAAGCACACACATACAGTACATATTTATTGCTGAGCAGCAGGCAACACAACTACCCACTTTTCAAAGGCAAATCTAGTAAACATCACATCCTCTATTCAGTAAGGGTGGGCGATACCACAAATGTCGGTATCAGGTAGGGGTATCCCGATACAACTTTTTCACTTTCGAATGGATACCGATATTGCAGCTTTGAATATCGGACAATACTGGTATCAATCTGATATCAGCACGCATCACACATACTTGTAGTGTGGAATGTCAGAAAAGGCTTGATCAAGTGGTATCACTCAGAGAACAATAATCAGCAACAGTAGGTATGAAAAAATGTACACATTTACTTCAGTAGAGGCGGTTAGGCATAGCGAGGTTAAGCGGTTAAAGCCGACTTTACTCACCACCGACGAGAGCTGGTCATCTTTTGTGTTGTGGCTCATGACTTCTTGTAACGATGCTTTAAATGCATGATGGATTTGTTTGTATTAAACTTCCCCAGTTCTGTGCCACCACTGGAAACTTGTGCATGACAAGTTTTGCACTCAGCTGCGACGCCTTTTTCGAACTTTAACGAAAAATGCACACAGTCGACATCACTCCTACTCCTTGCTTAGCATGTTAGCACATGCCGTTGTTGTGATCACATGGGCTCCATTCAGCTGCTGCTGGATAGACGTGCTGGGGCGCAGTGTGGAATTGACTGCTTATATTGGAGTGCCAATACTGGAGATTTAAGATACTTGTTTTTTTGCAGATATCGATATTGGATTGAGACACTCCTAGTTTCAATCTGATACCAAGTAAATACAGGGCCAGTATCACAGATACAAATGCTTTTTACTTGAACATTTTTATTTGATTTTGTGATTTTTGCCTTTAATTTGTTGATCGTGATAATCAGAATATAACACAGGACACAGATATAAAACAAAATAAAGTCACTGGTGCAAAATAAGTAAACCAAAGCAAAAACTACCCCTAAAACCCTCCTGTGTCCAAGGCCTTATTCCCTAAGCTTGAAAACAATATAAATCTATCTATAAATATGTACATTATGTTTGAACAACGCAACCAAAAACACACAGATATTTGTGAAAATAAGCATTGAAGGCAACAAAAAAATAGCAATCTCATCACGTTAGTATCAATCCGGTACTGCTACTATCGTGGTATCAATAATATCAATATTTTGATCGATCTGCCCACCTCTATTATCCATCCTTTTCTGCCAATGTTTGCCGTTTTAAAGCATGATGACCAGAGGTTAGGTAGGTGACACCATAAGGGTTTAAACTGCTGCAAGCGCACTTGAATGTAATCTACCTTGCAAACTCTGTGTATACACACACACACACACACACACACACGCATGCACGCCTTCTTCATATGTCACGACAAACACTCTACTGGGATTCGAGAGACGGTCGTCAGTTCTTCAGTTAAAAGAAAATCGCAGGTTTAGGACCACCGGCCATCTGTTAGCTAGCAATGCTAATCCTGCACCATGATGGGGGGGGTTCCCTAGCTGGCCCCACCCACCTGCTCCTTCACAATATAACCAGTGTCCCACTGCGTTAGATCAATACCCACATTGACCTGTTTTGCATGTGTGCTTACAACAGTGCTGAGCGCTCACTCAGTTGTAGCTGATCTGCATTAACCTCTTTTTATCTTTGTGACACCGCTATAATGCATCCACAGAGGTGCAAATTGATTTTATTCGGGTGATGCGTGAGTTTACAACATTGTTTCCTCAATGCGACACACGGGCCGTGTTAAAAAGCTTTCTTTAAATTACAAAATGACAACATACTAGCTGTCGTTTTTATATTTAGAACAAGAGAAGACGCCTGTGTCCTCAGACTTCAAATGTATGGGCTGAATAATTTCATGATTCAACTGCTCTTGTTTGTATCCTGTCATATTCTTAAAAGAAATACAGGAAAGGGCCTTTTTTTCTTCCACACAATCGCAATGTTGACACACAGTTGCAGCTTTGGGATTATTTTACATGAGATCATTACTTCTAACATTTTCAGTGTAGGTTCATTTGTCTGCAATATTTTGAAATTTGTGCTCTGGTGAAGGTTGGGTTTATATCACATTCACGTTTTGAAAAAATCTACCCAAGTTGGCTCAAAGTAGAAAAATACAATCAGAAGTTTGCAGCTTCCAATTCATAAGCATGAGCAAGTGTCTCCAAACATTTGACTGGTGCTGTACATTTTCTTAAAAGTTAGCGTCAATTTCATTTTCATTGTTTGGATTTTTGTGTGCAACTTTCCTACTTTTAAAAAATGTTTTTTTTTCCAACGGGTTCTGAAGTTTGTCACATGAAATTTTGGTGAAAGTGTATCCACTGAAACTGGAAGAAGAAAACAAATGTCCTAAAACATTTTAATTTTTTTTTAAAATCAGTTTTAAAAATACAACCCTTTTTTAAATATTTTTTGGTTTTGTGTCATATGAATGAATTTACACACTCATGATTTAATTAAAAATAATATATTGCAAATCATAGTTTCCTTTTCATTGGTTCTTTTCTGTGTGCGAGCTTTGTAATGTATTTTAAAAAATTCTAAATGTTGTGGCATTAATATTGGTAATAATTTATTCATTTGAAAACATCTAAATATAATAAAATATATGAAAATGACGATAATATGTATGAAAAATAAAAGAGAAATTTTAAAAAGAACCTGTAACTAGTTCGGTGGAAAACGTCAACATCAGTCCTTGATTAAGACAAAATCAAAACTTCACAGTATCGTTGTCAAATTGTGCTACAATGTAGTATTAGATTTTCTTTTTGCCTTGTTTTAGAC
This sequence comes from Dunckerocampus dactyliophorus, assembly GCF_027744805.1. Classification (NCBI taxonomy): domain Eukaryota; kingdom Metazoa; phylum Chordata; class Actinopteri; order Syngnathiformes; family Syngnathidae; genus Dunckerocampus; species Dunckerocampus dactyliophorus. Next base: position 37,789,960 of record NC_072820.1, read on the forward strand.
TCATATTCCATTTTATCCCTATAAATCCTGGATCTGGATGAAACTTTCACCTCCTTTTAGCTCCAAGATTTTAGCAGTTAACTTGGTATTGCAGATGATAAAGCCTCTGCGGTAATCACTTGTCAAGGTGACAGTTTATTGTTAATGACGTTTGGCTTTTCATTGCCTTTTAACCGCTTCTGCTATGTGTGGAATGTTATAAAAAGAGACAGGGAAACAATTTGAAGGTAATAGGGACTGGTAATCAAGTATCCTCTCCGACAATGCTCCTAATTCTCCATTCTGTTCATCTTTCCGCCTAACTAGGGCTTCTTCCGGAGAAGCATCCAGAAGAACATGGTGTACACTTGTCACCGTGAGAAGAACTGCATCATCAACAAAGTTACCCGCAATCGCTGCCAGTACTGTCGGCTTCAGAAGTGCCTGGAAGTCGGAATGTCCAAGGAGTGTGAGTACACTCACAATGTCCTGCTGCACATCTGCCACAAAGCTTATCCCAGCTGTTCAATCCTGCATGGTTTTTCCCAATAGAGAAAGTCTTAAGCCGCTGCTGCATTGCCTTAGTGCTCGCCATTGACACACGTCAGTTGAGCTTAATTATGTAGCATATAATATCCCATAATGCTACTGTTAGGGTGTCTGGAGGAGCATAGTCGGTGTCAACGTGATGCAGTCTGGCAGTAACAGTCAGGGTGACGCCAGGCTTGGCAGGCCCGTGATGAATATGTTCTCACCTGCCGGGAGTGGAAGAGCAGGCGTGTGCACCCCCTGGAGCTATGTGAAAGTACACACAGCTAGACTTGATAAAGTAATTGGCAGAGGTGTGATCAGCAGACAGCCTGATGACATTTTACACATGACCTCAATGTGTGCATGTGACACATTAGTCCTGATAAACACTCTCACATACTAATCTTCTTATGTAGACAGTGCTTCCTGTCTTCTATTTACCTCATCTTCCTGCCCCTGGTGGGCGCAGGGGGCGCTCCCTATGCCACAGCGCTGTGGCTTCCAGTAAAAGAAGTTATCCTCTGAGCAACTTACCTTTGAATGGGCCCATTAATCATGGTTAGAGGGATCACAGCAGCCAGCTTGGAGACACATTGCTTAGCGGAGATGGAGAGCCATCTAGTGGTGGAAAGGTGTAATAGCACAAGACGCAACTGCTAAGCGGGATGCTTTTGAGGGTGTGTGCGCACGCAAACCATTCGTACTATAGACTGTGATTCCCATTTGCTTGTCCCATCACTTCTATACTGGAATTTCTCACTTTATGTAGATTTATTTTACGTTGTTTTGATTAATTTTGTGCAAGGTAGCAGCTGTCATTACTAGCGAGAGAAACAATTGCATTCATTCAAAGTTGTGTCTTTGTTGCACACAAATGTAGTTGCTGACGAGTAAACGTGCCCTTCATATGATAATTCTGAGTCTTTGTATTTCAAATTTGATTTCTTATGAAAACTCTCGGTTATCGTTAAGAACCTGCGAGGAGCGATCACATTACAGTCACTCTATGACTGGGCTTGCACTCGCATGCAGTCGTGCTGTGCCCTGGTCCACCTCATCCAATCGTGACAAAGGTGGGGCAGAATGCCATACTTGAGCACGGATCAGAGCACTCGGACAAGTCAAATGTGCAGGAACTTTACATTACGATTGGTAGGGTTGGGCATCGTGCATTGATGGGAACCGGGGCTTACATTTCGATTCTCCCAGAATCATTCATTCTTTTACATTTTGATCCTTACATTACGGTGATCCAGCCCGCCGAGCGGTAAAAATGGCCGCAGACCAGCCGAGAAGAAGCCGGCGAACACCCACCAAGAAGAAGCGTCAGGGAGCATTTGTGTGCATCCTTTTCAGCCACTTGTGAACGTGTACTCCTATGTGAAGAGACTTCTGTTTGTGTCCAAGTTGAATTGTTTGTTAGTGGTTAATAATAGCCCTGTGGGAAATGCATGGGAAAGTCATTCATAAAAACTTCATAGCATTTTAAAAAGTAATGGAGACATTCAGACATTTCATTCAAGAACTTAGGTTAGCGCCCTCATTTAAACTCTTATGACCCTAACTTTTGAAAAGAATCGTAATCAAGAATGGTTTGGAATCTGAATCACTCAAATTCAAACGATGCCCAAACCTAATGATTGGCCTAGTGAGAGTACGTCCTTTGACACACTTTGGTATCAGGCTCCTTTTTGTGGTCATTTCGTGCCGATTGTGCAGATTGCTGAGGTCCGTGTCCTCAGCGGTGACTTTGGCAAGCAAATCTGCGATGGTGAGGAAGAAGAGGCAGGCCATCTGGGCCCAGCGGGGAGTCTCTCTTTGTGCCCGTCACACACGCAGAGTACATGCAGCAGCACACAAAAAAAAGGTGACAAAGCCCAACTTTGCCGTGCATAAAGAGATACCTTCATACAGCTCGGCCTTAAAGTGGCCCCGCACGCAGACGGTGGACCTCCTGCTTGGAGCCGGGGGGGGGGCTGGGTGACCTTGTGTCCGCAGGCGGACAGCTCCAGACGACAGCGGCAGGCCTGTGGCCAGGTGGCCATGCCAAGGAGGACAGGGCCAGGATGGGGAGGAGATGGGGTGAAGGCTTATGGGGAATATGCATTTATTCTAGTGTCACCTCTCCATCAGTGACATATTGTAGATTCATGCTTCAAACTTCAAGAAGGCCACACAATCCTAACTGACATCAGTTACAAGCTGTGCACCCTTGAGTATGTCTGTTATCTGAATTGATTTTTCACTGTAAAATGAAAGAAATGACCTTGCGGTGTTTCCAGAAGTGAGGATTCCATACCTCTTCTGGAAAGTTAATGATTTCTCACAATTCGGCTGGAAACAACATAATTGTACCCAATAACTATGATAAATGATAATAAAAGAATTGAGATTTAAAAAAAAATGCAAATGAAGTTTGTAGTATGCAGTTTGGCATTATATACTGTACTGTATACAAATTATTTTTCCAAAATGTTTTACATTTCTTAATGAATAGTGCATGAATGTAGAAATATGTCACAACAACAATTACAATGTTATATATATAATATATACAAGTAGTTTATAATTACTATAAATATGACATATGTATTAAACATTAGTAAGTTTTTGTTTCTACTATAACTGAGTATTTTAATGAGTGTCCTCTAAACGTAACAGTGATAATGGTGTTTATGAAGGTGTACATACAGTACTTTACGAGTGGTGAAGTATGATTGCTGGCGGAGCGCTGCGCTTTACGGACTGTCTGGCCTTGGAATTGAGTTCTTGCTTTGTATTTGCAGCTTTTAGATCCCACTATGTCCCCTGTGCCCAGTTATCACCTCACTGGATGTCTCGCACACTCGTGCAATACAAGCAAAGAACGAAGGAGAGAAAGCGTATCGAATCCAGTGCAACCTGACAACTGAAGAGGGCGTCAGAGAGAGAGTAAAAAGAAGAGAGAGAACGAGAAAGTTTCATCATTGTCGTCAGAGGCTGTGCACTGCCAGCTGCGGGAACATTGACATTTTTATCTTTTCATTGAATTTAATCTGTGTGATGGATGAGCTGCCACTGCTTTAATTTTCTTCACTCAAATTATCCCCCCGTCTGCCCACCTCTTACTGTCACAAGCACGCACACACCGAGAGGCAGTAACAGGAATTGTCTATTAACTGGAGGCTGAGGCAGGAATCCACGATGAGAACAAATGATTGAATGATGGGTCTGTGTGTGCAGCTGCAAAAAAGTTACTGTTATATTTGACAGTCACACACATAATAAAATCAAACAAAAGCCCCCCCACACAAACACATACACACATGTACACTCACTCACACAGACAAACACACGCACACACACACACACACACACACACACACACAGTTATTGCATGTGGCAATTCAGTGTGACAGGTCACCAGTAATGACTTCATTAAATTGTGTTGTGGAGCTTATGGTCGCACTGCCAATTTGTGAGTGCGGCTAATGTCCGTATGCTAGGGATGCCCCACTTTTATTTGGGGGATTAATTGGACATTGTTGCCACACAGAACAGGCTTTGACCCAAATATGGTCAGCACTTTAGTCCACTTTTATGTAACTGTCCTCATAAACTAGCTCGGGAGGAGTGAGGGATTTTTTTAATGTTCCATATGCATACTGTGTAATGTTTTTTGATTTGTCACATTGACAGCGCTAGCAGTGCTAATCCTGGAGTTTAGCAATAACGCACTGCATCATCAGACTTCCTCGTCCAAACCGCCTCCGCCCTTCATGTTCCCCCAGGCGGGGAGGCCTGGCTGCGGGCTGATGAATGAGCCACGCCACAAAGGAACGCTTCCCTCCATGGCCCCCGGGCCAAGCCCCTCTGTCACCGTCACTGATCTCCCATCAGCTTGAATGTTCCAGGCCTTAATGGTCAAGGTTAGGATTAAAACTGGGAAATCTGATCTAAGGTCAGCTGCAGATGGGGAAATTCAGGTGCCTCTGGGCAGAGGAGATGAAGAAACGGGGAATGATTTAAAGCACTTTTTTGGGAGGGGATATAACGCTGTTCTCAGTGGCACATTAAGAGGTAATGTGTTGTTTAACAGAGAGAGAAGCTGGAAGGCTTTAGCTCTGCCAACCGCACCCTTTTAAAACCATTACAGGCAGGGTATTTGTCATATTATGTTATTAGATTAGCCAGGACCCCCTAATGAAAGCTGTGGTCATTTGTCAGCCTTATAGGCAGCTCCATCCCCCCACTGCTATTTATCAAGCAGCACCCCATCTCTCCCAAACCACCCACGCACACACATGCACGATCTAGCCACAACTAAACCACACCTCGTTTTGGAAAGCTTAGGGGGGAAATGGATGGAGGCTATAATGGGATTCCAATGCTAAACACCCTGTCTCATGTTTTGTCATTTGGGGGGTGTGCACGCTATCTTCTGCCAGCCAGTTTGTCCTAGAGGGAAACTTCACTGCTTCTCTCATAGCATCCACGCTAGTCACTGTTTGTTGTCTTATGCTTACACTTTATGGATGATAATACTCGGCCTAGACACCTACAGGAAGTGAAAATGGACTCATATACAGTGGAACCCAGGTTTTTGAATGCTGTTTTTTGACGAAAATTATCGCCACGTACGGTATATATTTTTTATACACTGTCTTGGTAATTGTATGGCTAAACAGTGCACCTAAGAAACTACACCAATGCCCCCCAAAAAAGCACCCACGCAATGGTGACTCAGTGTCCAAATGTTTTTCCTCAAGTGTCTCACTCGTGCACCAATGTTCATACTACGTTTTTTTTCCTCTGTAGCGGTGAGGAATGACCGGAACAAGAAAAAGAAGGATGAAAAGAAGCAAGAGTGCACGGAGAGCTACGTGCTGAGTCCCGACACAGAGCAGATGATCGACAGGGTCCGCAAGGCGCACCAGGAAACGTTCCCCTCCCTCTGCCAACTGGGAAAATACACTACGGTCAGTCACCTGCAACAACCTGACAGTATTTTACCCAGTATGTGTACATTCAACTGCCTTCTATGTCTTCATTTGGACAGAGTAACAGCTCAGAGCGACGCGTGTCGCTGGACGTGGACCTCTGGGACAAGTTCAGTGAGCTGTCCACCAAATGCATCATCAAGACGGTGGAATTTGCCAAGCAGCTTCCGGGCTTCACAACGCTCACCATCGCTGACCAGATTACCCTGCTCAAAGCCGCCTGTCTGGACATCCTGGTGAGAACAAGCGAGTGTAGTCCACAGAGAGACAGCTTGCATGGGATGAAAGCCTACAGCTGGCTCATGAGCGCACATCTCAAATATTCATGATGCTCAATGTCAGGCTGTCCTACTTTGAGACAGCCACATTCAAAGCTTGTCGGGTTTTTTCTTTTACATAACTTTATTGCCGTCTGTCTCTATACGGCTGTTCTGTAGTTGGGTATAGATTTTTTTAATAGATTGTTGTGGCTAATGTAGTCATAAATCGTCATAAATGAACACGAGTCAAAGGTCCTCGATAGAACAGGAGCATTCTGCTGTTTTTAAGGCCCTACTGCAAAAACGCCAGCCAAAGATCTTCTATTGTGGCAGGAGCACTCAAAAATGTCAGTCGAACTGAATTTGACGCCGTTCATGGAATGGCAGTTGAACAACTCTGGTTTACATCGCTGACAACTTCTTGTATCTACAGATACTGCGGATCTGCACACGCTACACGCCAGAGCAAGACACCATGACTTTCTCAGATGGACTCACGCTAAACCGAACCCAGATGCACAACGCCGGATTCGGACCCCTCACCGACCTGGTTTTCGCCTTCGCCAACCAGCTCATCCCCCTGGAGATGGACGACGCAGAGACAGGCCTGCTCAGCGCCATCTGTCTTCTGTGTGGAGGTACACTATTGTATATAGTCAATATGAAATGTAAGGTGTTGTAAAGCCGAAGTTCCCTTAGTGGGGTACACAGATTGGCGTAGGGGGTACATGAATAAACATTAAAAACGGCTTGACTACATTAGCCCTGAACACTGGGATTTACGTAATGTGCTCCAACGCCTCACAGCCAGCAGTACAGTGCAGAAAAAAGGTGGCAGCATGACGTTGTTTATTGTTCCGTGTGCGTGAGATGAACAAATAAGTTTGACGATGATGTTGTGCATTAAAAGTCTTTAATCTTGAAGATTTTTCAAGATCATTTATATTGTGAGCTAAATGAGAGCTGGCCTAATTAGTGCGTTTTCTGAGCTGTATTTCGAGCTGTATTTGTTTGTTGACTGGATGCACTGACTATGTTAGAAAGCCCCCAGTTTTGCACGTGTAAGTAAAGGTGTGCTTTTCACTTGGTTCATAATCTCATGCTACATGTGCTCGTATGCCCATTTGGCTCAGTAATAAGCCTCGTATTGAATTATTACCTTGTCGATTTCTGTACGTTGTGTGCCTTTGTTTTCATAATTATTTAGAATTATTAACTTTTCGCGTAAGATTAGTTGCATTGTACTGATTACTTCCATGTTGTTGCAGACCAAAGCACAGCAAAAGAGCATAAAGGTCACAGTTCACCACATCTTACCACAGCTTGTCACCACTTAAATACTCATACACATACAAGTACACATACAAATACAAATAAACTCACCAAACAGAAGACAAACCTGCCAGGAGATATCTTACCCTAACATCTTACTCTAAAACCCTCTCCGTTTAAAATAAGACACGCGACTTTTGAAATCTAATGTCATAATGTATAATATATTTAATAATATATAAAAGATGTTTCATTGTGTGGTTTATGTTTTTTAAATGTGCAGGAGTAGGGGGTACATGACTTACAGTCAGATGTCTGAAGGTGTGCGGGACTGTGAAAGTTTGGGAACCACTGTTGTAAAGCATTGAGCACCACCTAGTGGTCTGTTATGGTCATTGCTGTAACAGAAGTGACCTTTTTTGTGTACCTTCGACAGATCGTCAAGACCTGGAAGAGGCAGACAAGGTGGACGTCCTGCAGGAGCCCCTTCTGGAGGCATTGAAGATCTATGTGAGGAAGAGGAGGCCCCACAAACCACACATGTTCCCCAAGATGCTGATGAAGATCACCGACCTGAGAAGCATCAGTGCGAAAGGTGCACAGCACTTTTTTTTTTTGTTGTAAAGTTAAAATTATCCTGTAAAAGAAGCACCAACTTGCTTTATTGTTGCCATTTTGACATCATAAAATATCAAGCATAAAGGCCTGAATACAGATTTAGCATTTAGCATTAACATACTGTATTATCTAGAGTTGCAATCCATTTAGTTTTTTACATTTTTCTTCTCAATTGTTTTTTTTCCCCCCAAATAGATAGGTAGAATAGATTTATGGAACAAATTCAAGTGTAGTGTAAAATAATGCACACTAAATATTTGCCACTTGAGGCTACTATTTGATAAGCAGTACTTGAATAAAAGGTGAACTATTTGTGTATTTTATTGGGGTGTCACGAGACACTCAGTTGATGAGACGAGATTGGGTCGACGAGGCGAGATTTTAACTTCACTATTAAGAAAAAATTAAAAAATATATGACAAAATGTTGCAATCTACGAATATAATGCGTACTACGTTACACTCTACTGCATTCTGTGTGTATGCTACCCAATCTACTAATATAATGCGTACTACGTTACACTCTACTGCATTCTGTGTGTATGCTACCCAATCTACTAATATAATGCGTACTACGTTACACTCTACTGCATTCTGTGTGTATGCTACCCAATCTACTAATATAATGTGTACTATGTTACACTCTACTGCATTCTGTGTGTATGCTACCCAATCTACTAATATAATGTGTACTACGTTACACTCTACTGCATTCTGTGTGTATGCTACCCAATCTACTAATATAATGTGTACTATGTTACACTCTACTGCATTCTGTGTGTATGCTACCCAATCTACTAATATTATGCGTACTACGTTACACTCTACTGCATTCTGTGTGTATGCCACCGGCCCTGCCGCCTCCACCCACCGAGACAAAGAGACTGTATGACTGACTAAAGTGCTCAGTCCGTTCCTGCCGTTGTTCTATGGAACAAAGGTGCCAAGGTGCAGAAACCAGTGCAGAGTGAACCAGAAAACAGACATGCATGCACATGGTAATGTGTTGAGGCTGACAAAAATATCCAGTTCGTTTTAATTTATTGTGTGATTAATTCATTGATTTATTATCGTCCCAGGCTTGGTGCCTACAAGACAGTTTGTTTTTTTTCTGAACGAGAAATCTGTCACGTTTTAATCTCGTGAGATGTTGTGACACGACATCTCGCGACACCCCTAAAATTGTATAAATATATCATTTAATTGTTTTAAAACTATGAAATATTTCCGGTTTTCTGTTTGGATTATAATGAAGAGAATAGTCATGATAGCCATGGCAAAATACATTCTGGAGTGTGAAGAAAGGGAAGGTCACACAAAATACTCGCTCCTCTAGCTTTTGAATTAATAATGAAATGATACATTTGAATAATTGTGTAATATAGTTTTCAAATAATTGTACTATTTTTTGGGGGGGGGAGAAATTATTATATAAGGTACTACTTTTATGTAAATTACTTAATAATTATAATTAATTGAAGAATCCTCAGTATGTTAAGAGTTTATTTAATTGTAATTAACTACAAAACTTTTTTTTTTTTCAATAAAAATAATTTAGTGAGAATGATTAATTTTTTCATTATTTAGCGTTAGGTAAACAACACATTTGAGTTTTTGGTTACATTTCAGTTCACGCTTTGCAAGTGTAGTGGGCAGGCCACACTTAATACGTTCCACTTCAGCTTTTCAGTTCACGGCTGAATAATAAATTGATGCAATAGTATTATTTTTTTATTATTTAAAAATGATACAATATTTTCCTTCAGCCTTTTGTGTGTTTGATTGCATTCCAGTACAATTGAGGGATATTTCATGTTAAACAGTGCATTCATTGTAATTCATGTGGAGTGATCAGTAGTCATGTGTGCACCCTGAGCAGCTTGGTGGTTCAATGCCTTGCTCAAGGGCCAGATCTCGGAGGTTAATGTGTGTGCCTTCCCTCCGCAGGAGCTGAGCGTGTCATCACCCTGAAAATGGAGATCCCAGGCTCCATGCCTCCCCTCATCCAGGAGATGCTGGAGAACTCGGAGGGCCTGGAGAGCGGGGCTTCAGGGGGCCGACCCTGTGGCACCCCTCCAGGCAGCTGCAGCCCCAGTTTGTCCCCCAGCTCCGCCCAAAGCAGTCCGGCCACACAATCACCGTAGTAACGGCCCACCTTGTTTTTGTGTTAGTTCAAACCAACGCCGGTCAGTCTCCTCCTTCAGTGGACTAAAGAGGAGGGCCGAAGGAGGAGGCCTTGACTGCTAACCGCTGATGGATGGAGACTGGCAGAGCCCGCCTCCTTCCTACTCCTGGTCTGCTTTTCCTCACAAGGTTACCACGTAAGGGGCGGTGTGGCCGGAGCATGCCGGGACGGCGCCGAGAGACCATACCGTAAACACTGCTGATGACTCCTCCTCCTCCTTCTCACGCCAACGCTGCTCCTCCACCTTGACGTGAATGCGGCGCAGCAGACAGGAAGCGAGAGTAGCTGGGATACGGACAATGCATATAAACACCAGACACTTTTTGTTGTTGTTGTCGTTGTTGTTGTTGTTGTTGAGGCAGACTACAAGCTTGGGACTTGTCAAAAGACCCTCCTCCACCTCCTCAAAGACTTGGGGTCTTTTCTCTTTTTCCAGCTTCTTCAAAAAAACAGATTTCGTACACAAAGATATATATAAATATATAGAAAACTTAAGGAACTATTGTGCTCGACAGAATGGAAGCCGCCGTCACAAGGACATGTTTTCTGAGATTAGGAATTGTTGTACTCCCTCACAGTTTTTATCCATCATGAGAAAAAAAGTTTCCGTTTGATCACACGTGTACATTACTCTAATTGACAAAAAAAAAAGCAAAATAGGATGACATTTTTCCAGTCCACACACACACACACACACACACATAATAATAATGTGCACAGAAAAGTGGCAATGAGCATCTATTCCTACTATTCCAGGTTCTTTTTTATTATTTTATTGCTTCCAGCAAAATGGAAAAAAATGATTGTATGAACTTGGTTGTATGATATGGTCACAGGTCCTTTCAAGAAATCAATTTAATGAAGATTCATTATTAAGGTGTATTTTAAGTAGCCTTTGAGTTTGTGTATATAAGCTGTATTCATTTCTTAAAAACTATGAAGAGTTTTAGGCTTCACGTGATTTTTTTTTTTTTAAGAATACCTTTTATGTGTTTTGTTCATGGGTTTGTGATTCAAGGAAATACATTTTGAGCACACTTTACTGAAGGAACTTCTTTCATGTTTGTGTCCTACTACATATAGGGCGGACCCTCAAAACCCCCACCCCCCACCCCTCCCTCCCCCTCCATGTGTGTGTTCATGACTACAGTAGCACTCCAGCTTTTATTTTTATTTTTATTTTGGGCCACGTAGCAAATGATTTTTGTCTCTAAACATGTGGAAGCCACTTGTAGCTTGCTGGGCTCAGGTTTGCAGCGCAAGAGAGTTCAAATGTGAAGAATGGTGTACTGTACACACTGTATTAAAACACACAAGTGATTCCCACTGATTGGGTCAGTAATAAGTAGAGTGGCCAGAACTGATTATGCTCCCCCACTCCCACTTTCTAGAATGACTAACCCTGCACCCTGTGATCACTTTACGCCAAAACGCCTTCACTTACATCAGACCATCATTACTGTACACACGCCAACGTCTCAGGAAGGAATCATTTTGTATGCTTGGCCTGTCCATTTGTATATGTTCTTGACTGTACCCCCCTCTATCTCTCTCACACATACACACACAGATACACTGCTACTGAGCCCCCAACATTTTCCTTCACGCCCCTGCCCTCACCGTGCACAAGAACTGAAAGACCCGGCGACACCAGGATGCTGCTTTCCTCATCGCGTTGGACTTTTCCAAAAGAGCGCACAACCCGTCTGTCTCTCCACAGATCATCTGGATTAGACACACCAGTCAATTTGAGAAGTATGGAATATGTTGCAATTTTGTCAAGATTATCAAGGGACTTTGAGGAAAAAAAAGAAGAAAGAAAACAAAAAAAATCTAAAAAAAAAAAAATAAAATGAACATTTAATAATAAACTGATGTTTGTGTTTGTTACTGTGTGTAATTATCTGATCGTTCACAACCACCTAGGTGTCCCTGAATGCATCGTAGCCATAGTAAGTAGAACACTACTAAAAGTGGAAGTCTAAGGAAGTTTTCAAAAGTGCTTATTTTTTACTTAAAAATATTTCTTTCATACCGGGTGTTTCTATGTTAGTGCAATTTGCTTATTTTAAAATGCATACTGGAATCAGAGATGGAGTATATTACTTTAAGCAAATTCATCTTCCAACCATTTCCATTCCTGTTAAATGTGTATTTTTTTTAATTGGCAATACAGTAATATTTTTTGTCTTTTACATGAAGTAGCCTATCCTAATTATTTTTACATGTCTATGTTTTTTGCGCAAACTTCTACTTCTGAACCGCTGCACACAAAAGGATGAAAATTTGGCTTGTCTTACCTGTGCTATTATTTTTATGACAAATACACCACATGGTGGTGCTGTTATTAAACCCCATTAGTCGGACTGACTTGAAATTTCTCACAAAGCTAAATGTGCTCTACAAAACACCCCCTGTAACTTTAGGGTGTTTTGCCGAATCATCGTGAAATTTGGAACACAACTTTAGGGAATTGACAAGCACATGTCTGTAAAATTTGAACAACGTTGTTTGAAAAACGTGGCCCCCATCAAAGAAAACCTCTTTGCTGGGATATTAGAACGGAGCAAGCCATATCTAATTATTCTGAACACAACACATGGGGAAAGGCACAAATGTTAGTCAAATGAAAAAATAGGAACTCAAAATGCCAAATGACTGTATATAGATTTTATTTGAAAGAAAAAAAGCCTTGATTAAAAAACGATTAAAAAAATGTATGAACATTAAATTGTATAGCATGGTTTATGTCTATATACAACTTATACGTATAATGATATCATAATAACAAATATTACACGTCTAAATTGTAATATACCCTTTTGACTACGTCAAAAGAGACATTCATCGACGGCAGAGAAAAGTGGTACTAGTGGGAGGAATCTGTTTGGCCCCGCCTACTCCGTGTTGCTACGAGATTTCGACCAATAAGCGTTATTCGCGCGGAATTTCAAATTATTTCAAATCACCAGACCATCACTAAAGCGGTATCGCTACGCGCCATGTTCGTAAACAATATAGTTCTTCTCACCTAAGTACGAGTACATTTTTTTTGTACCACCTAAAAATATATTTATAATTTTATTTTAAGACTAACCTGATGAAAATCATCCTGAAGCTAAAGTTGATGTGTCTGATTAATTTTTATTGTTGGGTTTGTACACCCCGGCGGAGGGATACTCAAACCTCGCTCTGAAAGAGAAGATACGCTGCTGTTGAGTAAGGTAGTTAACGTTAGCCACGCGTAGTCTGTCGGTAGAAAGGCTATTTAGTAACTTTATTTTACCTGACATGGTATTAACATTTTATTAAACGTTTATTCGTGCTACAGCGCCTTTGGGGTGTATGGATGGTGTGACGTGTCGCTGAAATCCAGGTAAGTCTACAGATTAACTATCATTGTCGTGTAGTCTTGTTTTAACGTGCATGTAATTTATTTAATTCGACGCCATATTAATGTTTCTCCGAGCATATCGCAATATAAATTTACAGTAAAAGCAATTGTACGCCACAATGAGGCGAAATGTAAGGGTTTTAATTTACAGAAATACAATTTCACCATAACAAGTGTGCATTGCAAATTATATTGGCAGCTAGCTAACGCTCTGTGCAATGTTGACCCATGTGCTTGCCATCGTTAAAGGTAACGTTGCCACAATGCCACTGCATGGGAAAATAGTCGTGATTAAACGGAGTGGAGGAGATGGAACGGAATTTCCTCTCAGTACGTCGTGCTTATTTGGAAGGTGAGTTAAAAAAAATAAATAAAATGCATGGATAATAATTGAATTCAGTTGTTGTAACATTTCAAGCATTGCTTATACATTTGCATGCAACAGCAAGTGTGTCTGTGTGGCTTCTTTTTATAACAAAGAGTTGAGAAAGAAAGGTTAATGGTAATGCAGCTTTGCATCTAGTGTCAGGGCAATACGTACCCTTTTGGTTTGTGCGCCTCCTTAACATGACTTCATGTAGAGTTCTTTTTTTTTTTGACACTTGGTGGAAATCCATCCATCCATTTTCTATGCTGCTTATCCTCACTAGGGTCATGGGGATATGCAGGAGCCTATTCAAGCTGACTTTGGGCGAGGTGTGGGGTCCCCTCGACTGGTCGCTTGCCAATGGCAGGGCACATATAGACAAACAACCATTCACACTCACATTTATACCTATGGACAATTTAGAGTCTCCAATTAACCTAACATGCATGTTTTTGGAATGTGGGAGTACGTGGAGAAAACCCACACACGCACGAGGAGAACATGCAAACTCCATTCAGAGATGCCCAAGTGGAGGTTCAAACCCGATCTCCTGACTGTGTGGTCAACATGTGGCTACTTGGTGGAAATATTTGACAATATTCTAGAGAAGGGGTAGGGAACCTATGGCTCAGGAGCCAGAAATCTGGCTCTCAGACATCTCTTTAACACGACAAAATGTAGTTTTTTGGGGTTTTTTGCTGACATTTTAAAGTAAAACTTTGCATAAATCACAGCGTTAAAAATAAATTTAAAAATATAAAACTTTCCTATGCATTTTCATATTAATCCATCTATCCGTTTTCTACCACAGTGCAGGTGTCCAGAGACAAGGGCAGCTGTCATTGCGATATTTTCTGGGTCAGACACCAAAAGTCTATTATTGTTGTTGTTATTATTATTATTATTATTATTATTATTATTATTATTGGATAATGCAGTACCCGGGTCATTGAGAAATCAAGAAGTAAGCTTCCCTTCTTTAATCAAATAGTCAGCTAGGTAATTGTGCAGAATTAATTTATTATTGGTTAGCTTCAGGATAACAATGTCAGAGACTTAATATATTCTAAAATTGTTCATATTGCACGCTTTTAGTTGTGTTAAATATTTACACTTTAAAATATGTGGCTTTCATGGCTCTCTTAGCCAAAAAGGTTCTCGACCCCTGTTCTGGAGCAACCGATTTATGTAGTAAATATGTTACAATGAGACATCCCTCAGGTGCCCTGGCTTGTCGCATTTCTCTCATGCAGTTGTTTTTAGGGATGGGGGGTGGTATTTGCAGCATTTTTCTTTTGTAGCATCTTCCCGTTTTTTCCCTGGATCATTTCTGTTCGGACGCTGCTGTACGTTTGCACCCATCGGCCACCGTATAGTTGAGTGATGTTATCTAACAATTTGTCTATCTCTTTGCAGGAAGCCTGACTGTGATATTCGTATTCAGATTGCTCACGTCTCTAAAGAGCACTGCCGCATTGACTTGAATGAAAATAAAGAGGTAATGCATGCCAGCATGTACAGTTTTAAATGTATGTGTACATGTAGGGATTGATATTAAGCAGCCATTATGAATTTGTATGTTGATATCATGGCTCTATCATTGAGCCAGAACCGTGACCTGTTTTTACAGTTTAATGTGCTCGTTTTGTCTTTCTTCAGGTTATTTTAACAAATCTGAGCTCGGTGAACCCGACCCGTGTCAACGGAGAGGCTTTACAACAGTCTGAGCGCTTGAAGCATGGAGATGTTATAACCATTGTTGACCGTTCTTTCAGGTATGTTATTAATCCATCCATCCATTTTCTATACCGCTTCTCCTCCTCATGTTATTAAATATAACAATATACATTTAAGTGCAGTACTGTATACCCTATATCGGGGGTGGGCAAACTTTTTTAAGAAAAACACCAAAAGGTTGTCTTAGATTGCAAGTCATGTAGCCAGCTTGTATGTTAAAACTTTAAATTAAATACTTTGGAAGCAACTGGCAAGCCAGATTCAAACGCTTAGCGGGCCGGATGTGGTTCCCAGGCCGTAGTTTTCCCACTCGTGGCCTACCTTGTCAATTGCAACATGACTGGCAGTATAAACCTTTGTCTAGGATAGATGGACCTTTTTTATAGAGTAATATGCTAATTTCAAAACATTCTACTTTTAAAACCAAAATTAATTTGACTTTTTTTTTATATCCTGCAGAGTGGTGCAATTGCTTGCACCAACTACCTATACAGTAAATTATGTGGGTTTTTTTTTTTATAATTATTAACTAATGGCATTTCCACATCTTCAAAAAGAAACATCTTTCCTAGCACACTTCTCCACGTTTATGGCCCTTTCAATTCAGATAACTGTCTGGTCTATATTAATTTCATTTAAGGTTTGAGTACCCCCCAGGGCCAACACCAAAGAAATTGGCCAAAGAAGGCAAAACTGAAACTCCCAAACCTCATCTGCAAGATGGAACCAATCACAACATCCAGCGATCGCTGGAGGACAACATGGAGGCTGATGACACGGAACCAAGCAAGACAGTGTCCCCTTTTAGTGATCTCTATCAAATGATCAGAAAATCTTTGGACGTCAAGACCCCTCAGAAGTCTTCTGGCAACAACATCCAGATGCCAACAAGCAAAACCAAGGAACATGTTTCCACAAAAGACACACCAAAAACAGGCAAGGTTGGTGCTGGAGATGCAGCAGAGGCTGTCACCCCAAAATCTTACAAGAAGAGGAGGAATTCCTCCCAGATTCTTGCATCTGACACAGCAGCCACTCCAGAAAATGTAAAATCTGAAGTAGCCTCGCCACAGACAAGGCAGCGTACAACTCCTCGGAGGTATTCTGCCAGTGAGGTTATCGAGCAAATTTGTACTCCAACACTGAGGTCGCCTATGAGACGGAGGAGCAAGGAGGCCACACCAGCCAAGGACCAGGAGGAAGTAATGCAGAGTCCCAACACGGACTTGGCAGGAGTCACCGGAAATGGTAAACATTGTACAATTTAAACTATGTATTTCTCCCCCTCTCCCCCCAAAAAATGTTCCTTATTCTCTTGTTTTTGTATGTTTTGTCTTTTTGAAAGCAGAGCCGAAACCATGTGGAAGTGCAGACCTTGTCATGAAGAAGAAGCGTGTTTCTTTCGGCGGTTACCTAGTTCCTGAATTTTTTGACAAAAAATTACCCCCTGATTCGCCATTACGCAAAGGAGACACCCCAAGGAGAAGCCTTTGTCTGTCCAAACCCAAACAGTCACTGCTTAGACGGGCATCAGTCATTGGCCTTGAAAATGTAAGACACTGGCTGTTAACATGTCTTAAGGTGCAGAGTGAAATTTAACTTAAACTGATTTTGTTTTGTGTAGGTGGCTGATGTGATTGGATCACCTAAAGCTTCTGGTAAGAAATCCCCAAAAGGAAAGTCCCCATCTCCAGGAAAGAAGACTCCAAAACTGAGCACACCTTCTCCTAATCAGAAATCACCAAAATCTACCTCAGTCTCTCCAAAGGGGCACTCATCAGGAAAGAAGTCCCCCAAATCAAAGAAGCCTTCTCCCAAGGTGCCAAAATCTATACCAGTCTCTCCCAAGGGGGCATCTCCTGGAAAGAAGTCACCAAAAGCCATCACACCCTCTGCAAAGGCCTCGCCACCTTCAGAGAAATCACCTAAATCTAAATCCTCTTCCCCAAAAGATTCAGGAAACATGTCACTGAAATCCCGTAAACCGAGGAGAGCATCTTCCTCCATTAACAAACTGGAAACTCCAACCACCAAGAAGAGAACATCCCTCAGGCCTACCCCTCAGGAAAATGTCATCGAAACACCTAAAGCCAAAACCCCCTTGGGCTCCCAAATGCAAGTATCTTCCGTGCAAGGGCGCTTTTCTGTGTCACGTATCAAAACCCCTTCGCCAATCGCAGAAGACTGCATCACAACGCTGTCGCCCACGGTTACACCCAAAATCCCGCTGAGAAGGAAGAGCTTGAAGAGCACGTCCCGCAAGACTCCCAGTTTGGCAAGGAGTGCTGCCAAAGTTATGCTCAGACGAAGTGGCATTTCACGGGCATCAATGAAAGGTATCTGTCAACCCCTTTTTAAATATAAGAATGTCATGTAGACCACTGAGATTTTAAGCTATCGAACCTTTTAGAAGCAACGCCACACAATGTTCTGCTTAATCTAGTGTATTAACTGGATTAAAATTTTTTATTTTGTGATAACATATTGGTGTAATGGCATTTAAGTAAGGTGTAATTATAATGCTCCTTTTTTTGTTCTTTCAGTCATGAGTGCTTGGGCGGACACTGTCAAGTTTGGGCAGCCTAAGGTCCCAGCGGTTGCACCAGCTAAAAATGTAGTGAAAGGTACTTCAAAAGCTCGGAAGGTCATGAATGTATCCAAACTACAGGTAAGCCGTTTTAACAGTTACCCTTCTTGCAATGATGTACACTAACCATGTTTTCCACCTTTCAGACCCCTGTGAGAAAGCCTCTGGGCCATGTGAGCACTGGACATGCAAATTCACCCGTTACCATCATTGTGGGCCGAGCTGTCAAGCAGAAAATCATCCTCCCTGCTGCTGCTGCACCAAAAGTGATCTTCAGTGCAGCAATCTCAAAGAAAGACCTGAAAATGGATGAAGATTTGACTGGTAATTACCTTTCTTTTGCATTCCTGCTGTGTTTTGTTGAACTGTCATTCTTTACACTTTCATATTGTCTTTAGGCGTTTCTGAAATGTTTAAAACACCTGTGAATGAAAGAAAGATGTCTCAACAAGACAAGAGTGTTGCCAATAAGACACCAGTGGGAGTTGTGGAGCCTGCTGTGCTAGAGCCTTCCTTGTTGAACACCCCTGAGGAGCCAGGTAAAGTGTTGTTTTGTTGCATTTGTGCTCAACCTAAAACACCGTTAGTGAATTTAAATGATCATGTGTGAATTAATTTCTAGGTGAAATGATGGTATCGCCACTCACTGCTGCATCGACTGTGAAAGCAGGCAGATACAACAAAGAGGCAGTGAAACGCCTCCTTAATGATGACGAAGAATCCAGCTTCATTTGTGACACCTCTACTCTGAAGACTATTTACAATCCTAGTGAACAGCAGTGCACAAAAATGGAGACCAGCTCTGTAGCAACTCCTAAACAGAAGCCCCAACTGCCAGAGAGTCTAACTGGAGTGAAGAGGATCATGAAGACCCCAAGACAGAATGCTGAGCCTGTGGAGGACCTCAGAGGAAGACTTCTGAAAACGCCCAAACAGAAACCTGAGCAGCAAGAGTGCCTCACTGGAGTGAAGAGAATCATGAAGACTCCTAAACTTAAGCATGAACCTGTGGAGGACCTGAGAGGAAAACTTCTGAAAACACCTAAACAGAAACATGAGCAGCAAGAGTGCCTCACCGGAGTGAAGAGGATCATGAAGACCCCTAAACTTAAGCATGAACCTGTGGAGGACCTGAGAGGAAAACTTCTGAAAACACCTAAACAGAAACATGAGCAGCAACAATGCCTCACCGGAGTGAAGAGGATCATGAGGATCCCCAGACAAAAGACTGAGCCCATCGAGGATCTGAGAGGGAAACTTCAGAAAACTCCCCGTCAGAAGTCTGAAGTGGCTGATGTTTCTTTTAGTGGTCTTGCTGATCTGCTGGAGACACCAGTTAAAAAATCACAACCCGCGGAAGCCAACACAGAAACTCAAAAGGTTGACATCATCCCAGTGGACTGTTTCTCAGATGTCAAGAGAATGACGAAAACACCCAAGCAGAGAAGTGCTCCAGTTGAAGACATGCTCGGTATTGAGAGACTCATGAAAACTCCCAAAGAGCGAAGTCAACCAGTAGAGGAGAACTTTGGTATCAAGAGACTCATGAAGTCACCCAAACTGAGGGGTAATGCACCTGTGGAGGACTTTGAGGGACTTCAAGATCTTATGGAGGAGCCATTACCAGACCCCATAAAGCAGCCGGAAACAGCCATGGTAGTGATAACATTACATTACTTTCTTGAAATGACTACCGGTAGTTGTAACAAGGCTTGTTACATTGCATTACATTTCTACAGCATACTAGTAAATGTATACAGTTACGTAATTTTACGACATATTTATTATTGTCCATATGTCACCTGCATGCTTTTTGCGTGTGTGTGTGTGTGCGCGCACGTGTGCTGATCTCTAAATTCATTTAATTTCTTACAGCTTGGAGATCAAACAACTGTTAGCAGTGGCTTGGACATGGCAAAAGGTATGTTGCTTGTGGAAAATTGTAAACATTTTAAGAGATGGACTGCATTTTGCGGTAACTTTTTACTTGTGCTCCATTAGAACGCAGTTTTGCTGCCGAACAACCACAGAGTGACAGTGGGTCATCAGAAATTGACATCTCAAAAGGTATTGTTCGGTGATTACACTACATAATAATACATTGGAACCTCCAAAGTCAAAGCAATATTTTAACTGTATAGGCAATGTTTTAACATTAACTGTAGGAATACAGAGAAGTTACTGTTTTAATATTACAAGTTATTGCTTGAGTCAGGATGAGAACTGCTTGAATTTTGTGCTTGTATCTTTTAAGAAATTGCTGGTTAACATTGTTGGTTATAAAATGGGGGAAGGGGAAGGGGGGGGATTGCTTTTCAGTGCAGTAAATATATAGTGCTTCACATCTTCAAATTACAGCAATCCCTCGCTTGGTGCTAACGAGATTTGCCAACTTCTCGTGTGGCAAGCTTTTTTTTTTTTTTTTTTTTTTTTTGTCGAGTTTTAACTCATATTTTTCCAGAAAACTGTTCACTGTAGTCCAGTAAATTACACAAATATGTTGTATGAACTCAAAGCTCTAACTAGCTAAATGCCACAAAATTGACATCCCAAGATGGAATAAATGGTTACAAATGTGTGAAACTGGATTATTAAACAGCTGCTCCAACCACCATTTATTTTCCCCTTTATCTTTTTTTTTTTTTTTTTTTTTTTTAGGCGAGACAACTAAAGTTTTGGTGGAGGTGCCCAGCGATTCTTGCGAGCCGTCAGATGCTAAAGAAGTTATTTGTCAAGCTGTGGTCAAAGAAGAGGCACCAGTAGTGAGAGAAACTGCTACTATGCACTCCGCCACTTCCAAGAAACCTATTCGAGGTAGAAGGGCCAAAACGGTGGAATCCAAAGCAGATAATGATAAACAGGAGATGGTAGAACCTTCTCAAGATCCTGTTCCTGTCAGAGGAAGACGAGGTCGGAAAGCTGAGCCTACTGAACCTACCAGGGATGTTGTTGAGCCTGCACGGGAAGAAGCAAGAGTTGCCCCTAAGCCTAAACGAGGAAGAGGTGCCATAAAGGTTTCTAAACAAATTGAAACTGTCGAAGAAGCTGCTGCCGAATCTTTGCCGGAGCCTGAGAGCAGAGAGAGTGGAGGTGATGCGCCCTTGGAAAAAGAGGCTATGAAGCCTAAGCGAGGCCGAAAACCCAAACAACTATCTCTGCAGTCCAAACATGATGATGTTGCCCAAGAAGGTATTAGACATTTCTCTTTCATATGCAGAAACATGCTTTTTAATGTACTACGAGGGAAAGGCTTCTTGAAACGTCATTTGTACTTCTGTGACAGAAGTACAGATGACGTCTCAAGAAGCCTTTCCCTTGTTGGACAACTCCTGTACGACTGAGAGCCTACACAGACTTTTTAATGTACTGTACACAGATATTTGCTTTCTCGCAATTTTAGGCGATGGTGACAAGCTTGAGCTGACGTCAAGTAAACACGATCAAAATATGCCGTCTGAAGTGGATGTGGCAGCGGAGAAAGATGTCACGATTGTACAGAAGTCTGTTCGTGGGAGAAAAGGCAAATTAGTAGAGAAATCCAGAGCAGCGGAGGATAAGCAAGAGGCAGCTTGTGAAGAAGCCGTTGTCTCTGCTCCAGTCAGACCAAGAAGAGGCAAGAGGACTGAAGTAACTGTACCACCTGCAGGCCGGCAAACTACCAGAAGCACAAAGGCCAAAGAAGACTCTTCTGTTGCTCAACCGAAAATAGTTGAAAATATGGAGCCTGTGACTTCAGCTGATAGTGTGAATAATGTAACTGCATCTACCACTGGCCAAGAAGAGGTCAAGGAGCCTGCAGAGGAATCTCTGGTGAAGCCGAGTCGGGACAGAAAAGCCAAGCAAGAAGCAAAGCCCCAGGATCCAGTTAAAAAATCAAGGAGTAGCAGAAAAGGCGGGGAACCACTTGTTTCTGAATTAGAGAACATAAGTCCGCAAGATCCTGCGGTTGCTAGAACTAGACATGTCGGCGTTAGGAAAACAAAGCAAGAAGCAGCAAACGTCACTTCTGATGAATCCATAGAGAACCAAGATGGTCCAATTGAGATGCCAACAGAAAAACCTAAACGGAGCAGAAGAGCAAAACAAGTTGAAGATGTTGGCACCTCAGAAGTGCCAGAGGAAATGCCTGCGCAGAAGCCGCAAAGGGGAAGAGGAGTGAAAACCAATTTGAAAGATGACATTTCACAAGTTGTTCCAGCCAAGAGAGCACGACGTGGGGCTGCTGTCACCGGTAAGGAGGCCAAAAAAGTAGAAGCACTCGTCACAGTTCCAAAGTTGGCTCCAGCATCAGTTGAACCAGTCAAACGGGGAAGACTGGCAGCAGCCAAAGCCTCATCAGAGTCAAATGCCACAGACTATTCAAATGATGTCATTGCGGAACATGCAAAAACATCCCAGAGATCAGTGAGGTGGAAAATGGAGGTAGAAGTCCACGAGATTCCAAAAGCCACACCTGTGAAGGCGGTACGAGGCAGGAAGTCTAGGCTTGCTGATGAAGCTGAACCTCAGCCTGCCAAGAGAACCAGGCGAGGGGCAAAGGCTGCAAACGAAGCAGAGTCCACCAACAAAGCTGAAGAGACTCTGCCAAAAACCAGAAGAGGAAGACCAGCAAAGAAATGAACTTTGTATATAGTCAATGATCATGAGATGTTTTTTGTATTTACTAGTCTTTTTAGATTATGCCTTTTTTTTTTTTAATTATTGATATAAAAAAAAAAACATAAGCACTGCTTGTTCATTTTTACAGCAGGGATTCTTATCCAGTTATTTTGTGTTTTGTATTTTATTAATTATGCATTTTCATTCTTTTTTTATGGTGAGGAAAGAAATTACATTTCTGTACAATTGGAAGCATTTGTGAGTGTTTCTTGAATTTGTATTCTATAATTTTCTTACATTTGATGGGTAATTACAAATTGACATTTTGGAAAGCCTTTCCCCTCTTTAATTGCTGCATTATGAGAATTTTGTATGAAAAATACCTTTAAAATATATTTTTATCATTTCTAGGAAGCAATGTTTTTATTTTTTATATTGTTCCTGGTTATCCTCATATTAAAATAAACGTGTTCATGTTTTGTGGGAATTTGTTTTGTTTTTTGTTTTGTTTTTTTAAGATTTCTACCTAAAATGAATCTCTTTGACTCATTTAATTGGTAGGATGGTACGTATTTCTTTACACGGAATCTTGGAGTTAAAAATGTGACAACCCGGAACCCTTTCCGAGGCGTACCCGGAACTAACGTACGCTTGACGTTGGAGGGAGATTTGAGAGGCGCATGGAGGACCGCTTTTTTTCTTTGTTTTCTGACACTATAGTATCAGTTGGAGATCATTAAAATAAATATAATTTACTACTAGAATGGAGTCAGAGAACGACATAAAAACGACACCGAGAGGTTTTCACTGTGTCTTGTGCAACGTCAACTTACCAAACCGTAAGTAACGTCACTTGGCTTTGTAATACCTTTTAACGTGTATTTAGCATATCTAAAAGTAGCATGATTTTAAACCCGTATTGTGTATAAACTAATGCAAAGGCTATCAAAATTGTGCTGCTCTCGTGTAACTAAATAAAGTAAATATGTTAACAGTGTAATTCAAGTCTACAACCATAATAAAATCACTGGTAAAATAAATCCTCTGACAATATCAACCAAAACATTATTTTAGCGGTTGTGGATCTCATTAGTTTGCTATGGCCAGTGAATGCATTTTGCGTATTATGCCTTATCCCTGCTGTAGAACCAAGTGTGGATCAGCATGTCAAAGGACGGAAACACCAGACATTGAGCAATGTGCGAACCACCAGGAAGACCCAGGAGGAGCACAGTGTTTTTGTCAGCGGCATCAAACCTGACACCTCTCAGACTGACCTGGCTGAGTACTTTCAACAATTTGGACCAGTGTCAGATGTCATCATGGACAAAGACAAGGTCAGATGACGTTATATTCTCTCTTCTTTAGGGCTTGTGTTTCTTGATGTGCGCTTCTTCCTCTACAGGGGGTGTTTGCCATTGTGCAGTTCAGTGAGACGGAGAGCATTCAAGCAGCCTTGTCCTGTGTGGGGCACCAAATGAAAGGCCTGAGCCTGCGTGTCAAGCCCAGAGAGAAGAAGGACTTCAAGTACATCCCCAAAAAGAAGAACGACTTGGAGAACCTCCAACAACTTCTTGACTGCCTAAAACCCAAACTATGTCAGCTTCCTACTGTAAGTAATTTTACAGATATTATTAGGGTCACAGAGGTTGTCAAGCATGTCATAAATAACAAACGTATGCTCCAGGCTATACTTCAGTCTGCATGTATTCTTCGATCGCCTGTGCCAAGCGTTTCTGTTTTTGAAACTTGACTGTACCGTCATCAGTCAGCATTTCAGTATTACGTATTGGACAATCTGATGTGTCAATCATTACAGGAGAATCACTGATTGGAGGGTGCCCCATCCCCCTGCTAGACCAGGGGCGTCCATAGTGCACCCTGCAGGCCATTTGCAGCCCGCCGCTCGTTTTTTTAATACATGTGTTTACATTATCATCTGCTTGGTTAAATTAATTTGTGTGGGTAGCTAATATTTAAATAATTGGAACTGTGGAAAAATGTATTTGTACTGATCTATAGTGATGGCTTGTTTGTGAATGATCCGGCTCTTAGAAGTGACCTCGCCGCCTGTAGTTGGATGTTTGCAAAGAATACACATCAGATTGTACCTTTTTGTCGAATTGAGATGGGTCTTTGTTTTTTTATTTTATCATTTGTTTTTTTTATAGCAATCTGTTCCAATGTTGATCATATATATAAAGCTATAGAAATAATAAACATTTGATATCATATATTTTTACACTGGAAATTGGTTTTACACATATTTTGGGAATAAATCAATTTAAGCAACAGAAAAAAATCTGAGAGGCTCTTTTTTTAGGGAGCTGAGCTAAAGGACGGGCTCCCTCAAAAGAGCCGAAATTCCCATTACTCCTGAGCAACCTTTTCCAATGTCACAGTAAGATCGATTTCCAGTTCTATGGTTAGCATCACATTTTTTCTCAATGCCTTTGCTGGTACCCTTCTGTGGTGGCATCACAGTAAAGCAAACACCCTTGGGGAGTTAACCTTTATGAGGCTCACTGAGATGAGGGTTTGAACTGCCAAGTACTGTTTCAAGATTCAAGAGAGTTTTATTGTCATGTGCATAGTAAAACAGCAGTTATACCATGCAATGAAAATCTTATTCTGTTCATTCTCCCAAGAAAAGAAAGAAAACAAATGAAAGAATAAGAACATAAGAAACATAAACACATAAACATATATACCAATAAATTAAGCAACAACAACAGAAGAGACATTAATACAAGTAAATAATACAAATAAATAAATAAATAAATAAATAAAGTGCTATGAGTGTGTGCGTGTGTTGCGTGCGGCGTGTGCGAGTGCTTCGTTGAGGAGCCTGATGGCCTGTGGGTAAAAGCTGTTAGCCAGCCTTGTGGTCCTGGACTTCAAACTCCTGTAGCGTCTGCCTGACGGTAGGAGTGTGAATAATGAGTGTTGTGGATGTGTGCTGTCCTTGATGAGGTTGTGTGTTCTGCGTAGGACTCTAGATTTATAAATGTCTTGCAGTGAGGGGAGGGCTGCCCCAACAATGTTCTGTGAGGTCTTGATCACCCGCTGGAGTGCCTTCCTATCACGTGTTGTACAGTTACCGTACCAAACAGTGATGGAGGCGGTAAGGACACTTTCGATAGTGCATCTGTAGAAGCAACTCAGGATTGTGGTGGGCATGCCAAATTTCCTCAGTCTTCTGAGGAAGTACAGTCTCCTTTGGGACTTCTTCATAATTTGTTGGGTGTTGTGAGACCAGGTGAGGTCCTCGCTGATGTGTGTGCCAAGGAACTTGAAGGTTTTCACCCTCTCCACCTCAGTCTCATCAATAAACAGGGGTCTATGCGGCTCCTTTTCCCTTGTTCTTGGGTCAATGATCATCTCTTTAGTCTTATCTGTATTGAGAAGGAGATTGTTATCACGACACCAAGCTATGAGGTCCGCCACCTCTCTTCTGTATGATGTTTCAACACCACCAGTGATCAGTCCGATGACTGTAGTGTCATCCGCAAATTTAATGATGCTGGTGTTGTTCTGGGAGGCCACGCAATCGTAGGTGAAGAGCGTGTAGAGGAGTGGACTCAGCACACACCCCTGTGGGGTCCCAGTGCTCACAATTCTTGAGCTGGATGTGCGATTGTGGACTCTGACTGACTGGGGCCTGCCTGTGAGAAAGTTAAACACCCAGTTACAGAGGGAGGGAGCCTTTTGCCTTTTGAGGCATATTTTTCCCGCCATGTTTGATTGAACTTTGTATGAAATTGTATGCCTCGGGACACTTGCACTGGATTCTACAAAGTGCACACAATAAAGCACCGGTGTCAGTTGGCATGTGTTCTTCCTTCAGGTGAATGCTCAGATGCAGTTTGTTGTAGAGCGTTTCCAGCTTGGAGAGAATGAAAAGAAATCCCGGGGCTTGTTGGTGCTACTCTTGCAGGAGGTCTTTGTGGAGTTTTTTCCAGGTGAACACAAACACATACAGACAGGTAAGAGTGCAACACAACTTCACTCACTGAATCATGTTTTGGATCACAGACAGCCAAATTCTACCATTTGGCTCATCTGTCAACACTTTTGGTATCCATTCCTGCGACCTGGACCTGTTTCTGGACTTGGAGAACACCAAGGTTTTCCAGGCGCGAGCCAAGTGTCCCTCAGAGCAGGTTTGACATTCATGTAAATACATTTAGTGATGAGATAGGCTCGCCTTATACTGATTAGTCTTCCTCTCTGCTCAGGCAACTGAGGCCATGTCAGATGACAGCCGCTCTGAGGACTCCATCCTGTCTGATATCGACCTTTCCACCGCTTCTCCCGCCAAGGTTCTGGACCTTGTGGCAGCCATCCTGAGACGGTGTGTGCCCAGTGTGCATAAAGTCCATGTGGTCAGTAGCGCCCGTCTCCCGGTGGTCAAGTTCCATCACCGTGAGCTCAACCTGCAGGGAGACATCACGATCAACAACAGGTCTGGATTGATTTTTGTAGCTGTGGAAGTCTTTTATTACCATTTTATTATTGTTATTTATTGTTATTATTAAATGCTATTTTTATTTTGAACTTATTTTCCCCATCTATTCCCATTAGACTTGCAGTAAAGAACACCCGCTTCCTCCAGCTCTGTTCAGGTACAGAAGACAGACTGAGGCCTCTAGTGTACACCATCCGCTACTGGGCCAAACAGAAACAACTTGCAGGTAAAATATATAATTTAAGTGGGTACTAGATTTTTTTTTTTGTGTGTGTGAGCTTGTTGTTTCATATATTGGCCAACAGATGTCAGCAGAACCTCACTTCCCTTTCCATTTGATTATTTTTGGGACACATTTGTAATCGTTCTGTGGGAAGCTGGGATTTACAGTGTCAATAAAATAAAAATAAGCACTGCAGATTTTGAGTTGTTAAAAGTACATGCTGTGTTGATATACACTTGATATATAAGTGTAATTGTGCTTAACTGATAATGATACACTTACTCTTAATAAATCTTTCCTTAATAACTTCCACGATCCAGTATTGAAAGAGGGCTCTGTCTCTCTCTGAGTTTCTAAATGATGGTTATAGTGCCTGCTAATGAAAAATCCTGTCGTCATTTAAAAAAAATAAACACAAGGTGGCAGTAATGACCTCCTCTCTCAGCCTGTCATATGCACAGTGGTGTGTTAATTTGTGCTATAACACAAAGGTAACCCCAATGGCCCTGGCCCACTGCTCAACAACTACGCTCTAACGCTGCTCGTCATCTTCTTCCTGCAAAACTGTGAGCCTCCTGTTCTCCCCACTGTAGACCAGCTTAAAGACTTGGCCTGTAAGTGCGGTGTCTGTCCTACACTCTGCTGCAAAATAGCGATCCTATTTAATCCTAATAATGCTGCAAAACTGATTGCAGGTTAGATGCAAGTAGTTAAGAGTGTCTAAGTAAACAGTAGACTACTAATATACACAATTTTATTGTTCATGTTAACTTTAGTAGTGTTGAAAATTAGGATTGTGTCTTACAATACAAATACATTTATACGTTTTGCTGCCACCTTGTAGGTGAAGAAGAGGAGTGTGTGATTGAAGGTTGGAACTGCACCTTCCCCAGTCAATCCATTGCTGTGCCACGTAGTGGAAACACCCAAGATCTATGTAAGTCATACAAAGAACGTGTTGATAACTAGACAAAGCGCACCCCATGAGAAATTGGTTGTGAAATAGTCCAAAAGCATCTGACTCACAAACTACACATCAGCCTAGTTGTGCATCCATACAGCAAGCACAAAGTTGAATAGACATAGAGTAACTTTGGCTTTGTCTGCTTTGTCCTCGATGTATACGGCAGGTGCATGAATGATAAGTGACAGTGAGGGAACTTAAGCAGGAATAAATTGGTTCCTCTTCCAACTTCACTGGATGATTAATGAGAATCAATGCGAACAGGACATGTGAAATGGAACTGCTAATGTGAGACAGTTGGGTCAGTCTCCTGAAAGGGGTACCGAAGCATGACAGAGTCATGTTTTAAACTTGTCACAAACGACATACCTTACACGTAACACAAAGCTAGTGGTTGGACCCCGCTTGAAACTTCACCTTCCGCGGAAGCATGATGTAAAAAAAAAAAAAAACAGTTCCCCAAAGTGTATGGATTAGGGAAAAATAGATACCGTAAAGCACCGTGTATAAACCGCACTTTTTTTCCACTGGTAAGAAGCAAAAAATCGGGGTGCAGTTTATACACGATGACAGGTCTCTGACCCGACGCAGAAATTGACGAGAAGCCCATTTTAGAATAGCCGTCTGTGGGTCAGACAGTTGCTTTGACTTTAGCGCCCTCTGCTGTACAGTTGCTGAAAATGCTTGTGTATGCAACTAAATTATCTGACGGCTGTTTGTATTTTCACACAGTGAAACGATCTCTATACACACTGAAGCTAACCTAAGCTTCCAATGTAAAATACAATACAACGTTGGAGTTTATTCAAATTCACACTGAAGCAATGCAAAAAAATAGAGAAAAAGAGAAGCAGTGAAAGATAAGATATCAAAACATCTCTGAAAATTGCAAATTTCTTTATTTTGATTTTTTATTATTATTATTATTATTATTAATCTGTGCTTAGCCATAATATTAAAGATCTAGATGCCGAAGTTCAGATTTCTCCTTTATTCTTCTTTTTGAAATTGCTTAGTACCTTTACGCATGTTGATTTGAGATGAAAGAGTTGGCAAGCATTTATGAACTAAAAAATGTTTTCCCCCGCCGCCATGAGCCTGAAAATGGGGGTGCGGTTAATACACGGATGCGGTTTATACACGGTGCTTTACGGTAATTATTTGGTTCATTAATTTTACAGTAATTCATCCTACAGTAATCATCCTAAATATCTTTTATTCCAGTATAATGTTGGCATCCTTCCCTTTTAAATGGCTTGAATTTGAGCTTCCCTTTTTTTGTCCACCCACGATGGCTATGGTTTAAATTTGCATATTTTTTTAATACCAAACTGAAAGGAGGTTAAACTGAAATTAACCACGATAAACAAGGGATGACTGTATCGCCTTGTTTTGCTCATTTATACAAAATAACTAAAAATATATGAATTGTATAAATATGGTGGTACAAAACAAAGTGTGTGTGAATGCTTTCAACCTTTCTGAATGTGAATTCTGATCTGTTGTCTCCATCTAGGCAGTCTCCTGGCTGCTTTCTTCTCCTTCTATGCCAAGTTTGATTTTGCAAGCAGTGTCATATCTCTAAGGGAGGGGCGTGCACTCCCAATTACAGATTTACTCTGCCACAATGGAAAAATAGAGGAGGCCACAGATGACCAGAAACCAAGCAAGCCCAATCAAAGCGGACCAAAACTAGGACCCCTCAATGTTTTGGACCCTTTTGAGCTTTCTCACAATGTAGCAGGGAACCTGAACGAGCGCTCCCAGAGATGCTTCCAGAAGGAGTGTCAGGAGGCTGAGAAGTACTGCCGGAGCCTCCAGTACCTGCGCAAGTCCACCAAGGGGAAGTCGTGGGGGCTCGTGCGCTTGTTCACGCCGCACGGTGTCACACAAACCAAACCAGAGGAGCTGACCATCAGCATTCCTTTCAAATCGGACGTGCTCCCGGAAGCTCTCCGCAGTCAGCTACGCATGGCTGGAGATGGTTTTCGTCTGCTGTGGTTTGAGAAGGTGTGCACCTCTGTGGAGCGAGTGTTCCAAAACATTCTCAGATGTCACCTTGCTTCCTCCATGGATTTCGCCTTAGCAGAGGTTTCAGCTGCAGATTTATCTGCTGAAATGGAAACCAGCACAACCTCCCTCAACACGTCAGCCAATGACAGCCTTGAGAGCGTCGAGTTCACCGAGAACGCAGCTGCGACTGGCATCAAGCGACGACTGTCTTCTGGCAGTGATGCTTCAGTTTCCCCTCAAGGCAAAAAGCCAAGGATATCCAAAAGGGGCAAGTGTGAGCCCCCCCATTGGCTGTGGGTGCAGAAACACCTCGTGTGGGCCGGCAGGAGGAAAGTGAGACGTGAGCTCATCAAGGAGACGGACTCGAGGCCCGAGGGCAGCTGCATGGAGATCGAGTCCCAGGTCACAGCGCACATCATCCAGAAAGAACCAGAGCTTAAGAACCCACTGGAGTTCAAGGTTCAGCCCCAGTTGGTGGGAGGGACAGAAAGCACAAAGGTGGTGTTGAGGTTGGAGCCATGCTGCGACAAAGCTGGAGTTTTTCAAGACTTTTTTCATTTCCTGGACGCTTTCCTCCCAAAGATGGTGGAGACACTGCTGGAGAAAGAAGTGGGTTTAGCCTAAAATAGGCCACCGTTTAAATATAAGAATGCCTTTGTTTTGAGTCCGTGTGACGTTAACTGCAGTGTGAATGAACCTTCCAGAGGAGCAGGAGGTGCTGTGGCTTTGTATTGACCAGCCAGTGAGCTTGGCTAGGATGTTTTAGTTGATTATTTGTTGTTGCAGGATAGCTAACTATTAAGTTTAAGAGGTGGCTTGATTTTTAGTACATTTATGTTGAAGATAATGCTCTTGAATCATGATGCTCTAATGGACAAAATCATGTGATGCAGTCACCAGAATGATTAAATAATATTAAAAAATTGTTACTTTATACAACACTTGATTGGTAGTTGTATTTTCCTAGCATGGACAGGCTCTGTGCTGATGGTCGACATGGCAGCCAATGGCTCTTTTATCCAATCAGCTGGCCGCTCATGCAACACAGACAAATGACAGCAATTACTCAGTCAGACAGACGCTTTTATTGCAGCGGGTTGGGCTGCAGGTGAGGAATGCTCAGTGCTCCACTGTGCTGATTAACGTCATTCATCTCCCTTTTAGGTAAATACAGGCATGAAGCAGGATAGTTGGACTTGTAGAGCATGGTAAGATGCCTGTTAAACACTCAGCTGTTGTTTTTATTTACATTTAATGATCTGAGGCTCTATGGTCAATAAAACTAATACGACAATAATAAAGTCAATACAGTAGACCTTCCGTGACCACCCGTGAATTGGGAAAAATTGAGTAATTGAGAAGAAAAGTCTTCTTTTTGACATACAGCTCACTCCTTTCCAAACCGTCCTGCTAGCTTGACGTTCTCCGACAAATTTGGATCAGCATTTGCAATAAGAGTGACTGTTGTAATTATTACATTAGAATCTGTTTCAGAAACCCTCCCTCGTCTGTTTTCAATATGCCTCACATGCTTATTAAACACACTTTAAATTATGTAATGTATGTATATTAGGTGCTTGCCACTAATGAATGCTAATGTAAGATCACATGGAATCAAAGGCAGGGTGTAGCCTTTGAGGCTGGGGAGCGCCGCATCCGGACCACCAGCACTGGCGCCCCCCAAGGGTGTGTTCTCTCTCCACTGCTCTCCCTCGATAGTAATGGCTGCACCGCAGTGGACCCTTCTGTGAAACTCCGTAGTTTGCAGACGATACGACAGTCATTGGTCTCATCCAGGATGGCGAGTAGTCTGCATACAGACAGGAGGTGGACCAGCTGGTCCTCTGTTGTGGTCAGAACCATCTAGAGCTGAACCCGCTCAAGACTGTGGAGATGACAGTGGACTTCAGGAGAAACCTCTGCACTCCCTCCCTCACAATCCTCAACAGCACATTGTCTAATGGGGACACCTTCAGGTTTCTGGGAACCACAATCTCTTGGGACTTGAAGTGGTCCTCCCACATAGACACTGCAAAAAGGCCCAGCAGAGGTTGTACCTCCTACATCAGCTCAGGAAGTTCAATCTGCCCTATGAGCTGCTGATCCAGTTCTACACCACAATTATTCTGTGTGTTCTGTGCACCTCCATCACTGTTTGGTTCGGATCAGCAACCCAACAGGACAGGAACAGACTACAAAGGACCATCAAGTCTGTAGAAAAAATAATTGGAGCCGACCTTCCCTCCATCTGTGACCTTTATCGGTCCAGGGCCAGGAAGCGGGCAGGGAACATCACTGCAGACCCCTCACACCCTGGACACATACTGTTCAAACTCCTGCCCTCAGGTAGGAGCTACAGAGCACTGTACGCCAAAACAACCAGGCCGTCACTCTAATGAACACTTGAGCACATGTCAGAGTGGACCTTTAAAAAAAAATCCCGTAAATGTAAATCCTGTTTTTTTTTTCATTGTAATGCTGTTTTGTTTTTACAAGTGCAGATAATGTTTATTAATCACACACCCACTTACTTGAACTGCACTGTCATTATATTATCAATTTTGCACATCTCAGCCTTTTTAATTAATTATTAGGTTTTTGTATATATGTACAGTGAGAGCTAATTAAACCGAAGTCAGATACTATACAGTACATACTGCTAGTCTGTTGCATTTGGGAAGTTCAATCACTTAAAATTACAACTTTTTTTCAGATACTGTATATAACATTTATTTCCAGTTTACCTTCATAAAATTAAGTTAGTCATTTTTCTGTTGATATTCTCCCTCTAGCAAGTGTCACTTTTAAACATCCACTTTCCCTCCATTATACTTCCAGCTACTTCAATATTACCTTTCCTGATGTTTCTTTAAAGCCAGTATTGATATATGACCACACTCTCACACCTCTGAGCCAGAGAATCAGAGTGATTGATACCAAGTGATGAGTGTTTGCTTCCAGGTGTCCCAAAACAAAGAAGCAGACTAACCAGATATTTTCATCTATGCACAATTCTTTGTACTGTACAGTATTTGATTGTCAATTGTTGATTGACGACCAAGTTCTGTTGCATGTATAGTACATTTGTTCTAATTACTTTCGAGAATCGATTCCTGGGGTTCCATCGGCACATAAGGGACAATTCCTCAGAGCTGTAAAAGAGAAAAAAGGCACTTCCTTACTGAGAGTAAGTGATGGTCTTGAATCGGCTTCAATTTTGTGACGTCCATGACTGCTAACAGGTAACATCAGCTGACTGTGCCTTCCATATGTATTGGAACTGTAGAAAAAAAAATGGGTTTGACATCAAAAGATGAGTATGAGACTTTTATTTCCAAAATTGAATGTTAAAAAATGGCACCTTTTTGTTTCAACCCATTTTTCATGTAAGTGAAAGTATTGGAACATGTGACTGACAGGAGTGTTTTGTTGCCCTATGTGTCCTATTACACTGAACGTCTATGCTCAGTTCCAGATTGGGTAGGATAGGTTTTGCCTGTGCAGACCATTTAGAAATGGAAACAACATGAAAACTAGAGAGGCTGTTTATGGGTGAAAAAAGAAGATGGAAAATCGATCAGAACCATTGCACAAACATTGGTCATGTGTTGCGGATGGAGTGGCTCATGGTGACAGGGCTGCAGGGGAACTATGACTTCCTCTTGCAGTGACTTCTTGATTCATGAACAGACTCTGTAGCGAAATTGAGAACACACCCCAAATCAAATCATCAACCTTTTTCCAGGTCACCGGCGCTATCCATCAGAGTTACCTGAAGCTGCTGGCTCACTCATAAAAGCAACGCTTTGTGGCGCTGATGCTGTAATTGGCCCACTCTGCTTGCTTTCCAGAAAAGACAAATGGTTCTTAGTGAGGAGCAGGCTTTGAGTAGCTGGTCCTCTTGGGACAGGAGAACCGCATGAGACGCTGCTGTTTTGGAAAACACATGACGTGTACATTCACTGTATGTTCATGCCAGAAAATAGTCAGCATCCAGGGGGGGAAATGACTAGCTTGCCCTGCCCACCAGCGGCCGCTCCAAACTGACACTGACTGCAACCATTTCCAGCACATACAGTATATGGTCATGAATTATCCTCAGTCCCCTGCTTCATCTTGCACTGACCTGAGCAAACACACGTGACTGCCTGAACAGCACTTAGTTCATATTAGTGACTCCCTGACTGAGATAAATCTAAATCAAAATGCATCATCATTTCCCCTGTTCTGTGCCTTTGACAGGAAGGAATCAGGCTCTCCCGCAGGAGATTGCTCTTATTGTACACCATGCATGTGTGTGTAATCTCTAGCTCGTGTTTGGACTGAGCAGCAGTGTGTGCCATGCAAATGGACGATTCCGCAGTGGAACTTTGTGCAACATGGTTATTGGCACAAGTTGGTCAAGTAAAGTTCTCCTCTTAGGACCTCATGCACATCTCCTTAGGAGGGCTTTAACGGAGTGCTAGCAGCCTGTGAAAAGATATTGTCCTCTCTTATCTGGAGCTGTTCACATGCACACACTGCGGACAGCTAATGACTTTGTCCTGTGCACATCATTGTCTCTTGCCATTGACTTTTATAGCCCAGTAGAGTCAACGGCGAGATGTTGATTACTGAGGTAGAATTAACAAAATGTTCTGGAAAAGCCACCGTGAGCTGCTGGAAACGGACAATTGCAACAGAAAGACCTCATCCCATTCTTTCAAGGAATCATTATTTATTCATAACTTTTTGGACTCACCATTTTATTTTTAGATGCCATTTTGACTGCCATTAAAAAAAAACAATACAAAAAACATATTTTGAATGAATGATGGTGCAATAATTGCTGAGAGATGGTCCGAGCAATCAATGTAATCTTACAATCCACTTACAGCCTTTTATAGCACGCTCGTATACACTTTTAACTGCTTGTTTATTGCCATGCAGGAGGTCCACAGAGGATGTCAGTGGGGATTTATGCCCAAATCAAGTGGTGTTTTTGACAAGAGCTTGGGGAGAGGCAAATGAAAAACCTTTGTTTTTTTCACGATTCTATAAACAGCTCATGACTGGAGCAGTCACGACCTCCCAGGGGAGCCCACCACGGCCCCACCAGCAACATATGTCCTAGTGTACATATCTTACCCTCATAGACATTGCTTGAGCCATCTCATCTTGCAAGCCTTTTGAAGCATTTATTTGGGATGTATCATTTAAAATACATTTTATAAACCTCACTACCTGTTTACTAAACACATAACTAACCAGTGCTAAATAGGAAATACAATTAAAGGCCTAGCTACAGTATATAATATATATAATATTACAAGAAACACGTAAATATATATTTTTTCACAGAAAATCTTATTCACCCTACATCAGTGCTAGTTGCCTACCTTGCCAAATAGTGAGCTCACTTCTTTGCCCATGTGTGAGTTCTGAAGAGTAGTACCTCATTAATGATATTACAGATACTACAGTATGCCCACGCCTTTTGTTAACATTGTTGGAGGTCATTCCAAATCTTTTGGAATTGAATGTAAAATAAATGATCGTGTGTGTGTTGCAAAAGAGCATACATGCCGTAAAGCAGTGGTGTCCAAAATGCGCCGTGGGGACCATTTGCGGCCCTGGCTGTTTTTTGTGTTTTTTTGGCCCATGGCATATTGTAAAACTACAATTAAACAAGAAAATTTAAAAATTTAAGTTGCCTATTATAAAAAGAAAATCTTATGGGGAAAAAAGTTGTCGTCGTCCCAATTTTACGTGAATAAAGTTTAAATATTAAGAGGAAAATAATAATAAAAAAATAGAAATATAATACAAGAATGTGTGATTTAAATAAAATATTTTAAGTTGTAATATGATGAACATAACAAAGAATAAAGTTGAAATTTTTGTCTAATTAGATTGGGAAAAAGTTTTATTATTACGTAAATAAAGTCAAAATATGGAAATAAAGTCATCATACGGTAATAGAGTACCTTGTTTATTGCGGTGAGTTGGTTCCAGACCTGGCCGTGATAAGTGAATTTTCTGCAAAGTAGGATCCCTTCTTTATAAATGGAATATTTTTGTAGTTAGAACATAGAAAACCTGTTTACGACCTTCTAAATACAGTTTTTAACATTATTAGAGCCCTCTAGACATGAAATAACACCCCTATAGTCACCTTTATATTTGTATTACCCAATATTTTAGATAGAATCAGAGACAATAAGCTGTTTAAGTCATGCTTGTGTGTGTCACAATAAATGTGTTATGTGTGGAGGTCAGGAAGTGACGTTGGGGGTTCAGAGTTGAGATTTAGCTTGACCTGGGTTTTGGCCACAACGGTAGCCTGTGTTATTATGATGATGATGATTACTATGATTCCATTAATATTACTGTGGTTGGCTGGCGACTAGTCCAGGATGTAACCCGCCTCTTGCCCGAAGACAGCTAGGATAGGTTCCAGCATACCCACGACCCTATTGAGGACAAGCTGTACAGAAAACGGATGGATGGATGGATGGATGGATGGATAGATGGATGGATGGATTATGTGCCTGTTGTAAAAGCCTGTCATTCCGGCGATCAAGTGCCCTCATGCTTCTCTCGCTCAACGTGGAGCCCGGCACCGTGTTGCTCGTCTTTCTTACCCCGCTTGCTGGCTTTTATCTAGTCTTGCTTAGTAAGTACCTGCCCGCTTGACTCTCTCAGCGGTGATTTTTCGTTCAACTAACTTCCTGCTCGGGTTTTTGTCAGCAGTGCTTTTGTCTTCAGCCTTTTTTTTGCCTGACTTCCTGCCTGCTAGTCGTGATTGTTGGTTATTTTTAGTGTGTGGCGTTGCCCTCTTTTTGTTCAGATATTCTTCTTTGTTGTACCTTTTCCCTCTGTGAGGACACCTTCTGTTAAATAAGGATTTTTTGAGAAACGGAGCTTGTCTCTGCATCTTGGGTTCCAGAACCGGCTCACGCCGTCCCCTAACAAATTTAAGCACAAAATACATAGAATTTACTTATATTTTTTGACTAATAATAGGCCCTATTCAACCACAAAACAGCCTGATTTATTAATATGTTTGAAAAATCGTGATAGTGTGAACCTATATTTAACTTGTTAACATACAGTTGCTACCGTACAGTACATGGGTGGTTTCACAAAATGTAAAATATCAACGTGGCCCCCTCATCCTTTGACTTTTCAGTATGTGGCCCTTAGTGGAATAAGTTTGGACCCCCCGCTGTAAATGCTTAAAACAGTTTGCTTCTAAAGCAACGTCTTAAAAAAAGACTGGTATAGCACACCGAGCAAATAAACCCCCAAAAACATCACCCGGTGATTAAGCAATAAAAAATGGAAGGCAAATAAAAAGGATAGCTGTGCATCTCTATCTCCGTCCTTCATGCAAACATACGGACACGCACTTTCCAAAGATAAGTGTCGGGACTTCAGGCGTCATAACGTGAACAGCAGACCGTGACGATCTAAGATCAACTGGAGCTCCTGCAATGGTCATAAAAGTCATGGGTTAGTCTGAGCACCAGAGAAATATCTTCTGTGTGCAATGTGGTGGTCATGGTAGTGATGGCCAGCCGTCACACTCCAAAGTCTTTGTGGTGGTCTTGCGTAAAGGCAACATGTTAGTAGTGTCAATACTAGCCATATTTGATCTACTGTATCATTTCATTACGACCTAGAGGAAAAGTGCTTTGTGTATCTTAAAATTGATCTGTGCAGCTTTGGAGCTATATTAAACCTTTTGCCAGCATCTTAATAATGCATGAAGCTGTGACAAATGCATAGAGAGGGCTGATTAATGGTTAAAACAAATGAGGTCATCATTCAACACAAGGAACATCATATTTAACTCATACATTGCCGTTTCTTTAGTGCCTCGCTTATAGAAATAATGTTTTTTCCATCCAAAATCCTGATTAATGCATTGTCTATGACTATGCATTCTTTACTTGTGTACATACTTGTGTATCTTGCTTGCTGCTGTAACAGATGAATTTCCCTGCTGTGGGATTAATAAAGTACTACTACTACTACTACTAACGTGCAGAATAGAGTTGAGTCAATCAAACAATTGGATGGCCCTGATTACAGAAATCTCCCTGAAAATGAACCCTATTTATCCCGATAATCTACGTTTATATATGTATACATTGCATGTTTCATTTGAATTAAGTTGCTGATCCTTAAGAGACCCAAAGGATATTTTGTGCCATTCATATTTTTTCACTTTCAAATTCATTTTGGTTGTATTGAATAAATATTGGTTCAATCTCCAAGATATTAGTTTTTTAGTGTCATCTCTGTTTCTGAATTAGCCTAAACTGGCAAAACTCCACAAAAACGGACACCTTTATTCCTAGTGACACAAAATGTGCTATTGAAAACCACTGAAATAGATTTTTTTAAATCCCACATTTATCTTAACATGAATGAATGCAATCTTTTATAAATTAAGTTTTTACATTTGTGTTACTGGCTTCCAATGATCCGTTTTCATGTTTGTCCACTAGATGGAGCTGCTTTTTCCCATTCAAAGCATGCAGCAAATTGAATAAATAAATACCTTTTACTTTTTTTTGCAAGGGTGCCTTGCTACTGAAATGATAAGTGTGTGGCTCTATACATGTGTGATAATGGTGTGTTTGTAAGAAATAATTAAATACAATAAATGATTTAAATGTGAGTGTGTGTGTTCTCAATTAAAAGATACTGACCTTTAAAGGGCTGTAATCCCCAGGTTACAATTAGTATTTTACATTTACAGCATATTCCAGGCTGAAGTAGTAGTAGTGAAAGATTTAGTTGTTAAAAAAATGTACACATAATTGAAACTGACACTGTAGAAAGATTTAACGCATGAAAATCCATGTTGTTGCCAATCACTGGCCAATCTTTTCATGATAATAATGAACTCATTGAATATTTTTCTTGTTTGTTTTCTTCAATTAAAAAAACAGGAGTAACAAAAATGGTTTTAAATCCCTCCAAATATAATTACTATTTAATATGTATATTTTAGGCAGAAGTCATTTTACAAGTCATTTAAAGTGAAAAATATATATTTAATAATAGGCCTATATATCTTCATTCGAGAAAAATCTTTTCCCCTATAAAATTGGCTGAAATGCTCAAATTTGTAAATTTATTTATTTAAGTGTGTGTGTGTGTGTGTCAGCTGTGACGCATGACCTCTTCCAGGCTGCTGGAGTAGAAAGTGAGAGGTGTGGTTTGGTGTTACTCAACACACCTCATGTATGCATCCCTCACTATAAAAGCCACGAGAGTGAGAGGAGAAGAGCAAGTCAAAGCACCATCAGCATCACCAGCCAATCTGCACCAGGAGACTTAGAAAAAAGTAAGTTTTCTTCTCCCTTTTGCCAACTTTGCTTTCATGAAGTTGAGTAATATTAGATGCGAGTGTGCATGATGGTGTATTCCGTGATGTGGCAGATTATGTATGGATGCTGTGTTTGTTCCCCCTCAGGCAACCATGCTGAGATTGTGCATTATGCTCACCACGCTCCTCTTCTGCTTGTTGGTGTTTTGGAGCACCTTTGCCGACGCTTACCCACCAAAACCGGAGAGTCCCGGGAGCAATGCCTCTCCGGAGGACTGGGCCAAGTACCACGCTGCGGTCAGGCATTATGTCAACCTCATCACCAGACAGAGGTGAGGAGTCGCTCACACGTGAAACCAATAACATGGCAAATTGAAAATAAATTGGTTCAGATGAGACATGTTTCATCCACAATCAGAAGAAGAAGAAAATATACCCAATATAATGAATTCAAATGTATAAATGCCTATTGTTTTTTTTAATTAAATTGTATTTCTAATGTGTAGATCACACATTTGATAGAAAGCTGGGGTTACCTTACAATCCAGGCACCTTGGAAGACCAAACGTGTACATTAGATTGCTTTGTTTCTCAATATATCGGTCACTTTTAAGGATAATTGGATGAAACTTGGCCAGGATTTGATTGTTGTTGTTTTAAAAAATATATGATCTCCTCTGTTGCAAGGTGTATAGAACAGCCTATTTGCATATATGCCTCCACTCTTTAACCTCGAGACCGATTTGGACCAATTGACTTCCATTATAAGCACATACCGGTATCTTTTATATACTGCGATCCTGACATAACTTGGTTAATACAAAGACATTTTGGCCTCTACCTTCACAATAAAGGGAAAATAAATCTTATATGTTTTTCCTATCTAAAAATCTGGGGTTCTTATGTGAAAAAGGGCATTAAACCTAACCATTTTTCTTAACTTTACATATTTTACGTCTGAAAATATGATATGGTGAAAGACAAAAAAAATTATAACAGTTTTATTACATTTTGATGAGAGGGACCTTTTAGAGGCAACCTGCATTTAAATAAGTTTCACTTCACAACTTTCATTCTTGGTTGCATCTGTTTTTATAGATGTTTTACCAAAATTATTTAGGAATTCCTTTGTAAGAAAACGCCTACCCTCAAGTGAATTGTCTAATGAAGAATATACTCTGCATACCTATCATAGTCATAAAAGGAAAGGCAAATCCCTTTGTTTTATACATGGATTCTTACCAGAAGTCATGTACGTTTTCTCCCTAGCATCATGCAAACATCAACGAGGTTGATGGTTTCAAAACTGCAGCTGGGAAGCTACACGTAGAACCTCCTTGTAGATGTTATTGTGAGTGTGATTTCATTCTGCATGTTGTTTATAACAGTAGAAGTGCAACAATCACCATTTGCCATCATGCATAATACATACAGTGTCAGGAACATGAGGTCTTATTTTTGTCCTTCAAGGTACAAAAGGTACACTTGTATACACCATAAAGATAATATATTGGACTCCTGTTTCAACCTGGGTATAAAAGCTGCTCCACTGACAAGATATTGACCACCTAAACGACAATAATCTGTTTCTAAAATTGCATCTTTCCATTTGCTGCAGGACTCCATTCCTCCTATGACCCAATCTGAGTGTCGGTCTAAAGGTTAACTGTTCCCCTATCAAATATATATAACCTCATATTTC
Organism: Dunckerocampus dactyliophorus; assembly: GCF_027744805.1. NCBI lineage: Eukaryota > Metazoa > Chordata > Actinopteri > Syngnathiformes > Syngnathidae > Dunckerocampus > Dunckerocampus dactyliophorus. The sequence continues at coordinate 37,831,159 of NC_072820.1, forward strand.
AGTTTGGCCAAACATTGCATCACCAATTCAGGTCAGTTAAGGGGCAACAGGGTCCCACAAGCACAAGTGAGCTCTGCTGGTAACAAATAATATTAACATGAGTGTTTTTAGCTTACAAGCTATCATCCATGAAGGTGGTGTGTAATTACACAAGCTGGATTTGTCATCCTCAATGGCAAAGTTGAACAAGAGCTTGAACATGATTCCTTCTGTTTGGGAATCATTTCTCAGTGAGTCAGGATGGGTGGAGCACTGACTGTGATGTAGATTGCAAGCAGTGGATGTGAATGCTAATGCCATTTATTTTCTTTAGATATGGGAAGAGGTCAACCCCTGAGCAGGCGATGGCGTGGCTGCTGTTTGGGGCTGATTCAAGCCAAGACTCTGAACCACGGTGAGGGACACACGTGAATCAAATTAAATATTAAAATGTACTGTATCACTTACAAGATGTTTTTGTCTCCTCTTGAACAGTTTGGATTATAACGACTGGTAATTGACTCCAAGGATAAGCCATCCCCCTTAGAAATCAAACATTCAAAATCACTGGGATTCTGAGAAGAAAATCTTAAATCAAATTTCAATGTGTTTCAGTTACTCAATATGCATGCATGTTTTTCTCTCTCGCTCGCTCTCTGATTGTCCAATGTTTCTCTTTGTACACCTTTTTGTTTTTTCACTAAAAATGTAAATAATTTGTATGAAAAAAGTTAAACTTTACATTAAAGAAAATAATGGAATTGAAAGTATGGAAAAAGGCAGTTTGATATTCTTTCTTGGATGTATGTAACTTCTGTGTACGCCACTAGAGGTCACTGGCTTACCAAGAAGCATAAACTCATTTCCGGTGACAGACAGGAGGGTCAAACCCACCGTAGACTTCTACCACACGTGTGTTGACGTTAATCAAAACGCCTTCGCTCCATCACCGAATCACAACACTGAACCACCCTGACGAAACGGGACAACGTTGAACCCCGATGGAAGTGTTAAATGTGTCGTCGTTAAAGATAGCACTTTGAGTGTGTTGCTGTTGGAAGTGACCGCCCGGATTAAACGAGATCTGCCACTACCAGCAGCGGGCTGAGGGGTGGCCACAAACGGCTCTGATCGACACGGCAGACGAATAAAGGTGAGCGGGAAAGCATCTTGTTTCGTTTTCACTTTGTACGAATGTTTTTGCCTATTTAGAACCCCAGGTACATAAGAAAGGTTAAAATCCACCAAGCTACCACAGAAAGAACACACCAAAGACTACATTGCTACCGTCAATTACCGGCCATATTTAATATTCATTGTGCTAGCATAATTGACCCCATTTCACCTGTGGTATGACGCCATCTTTGGCGTCAACCTTGATTTTTAAATCTAATCATACCATTTGCAGTATATTAGCTATTTAATTTATGTTTGTTAGACCCACATGTCAGTTTTTAAGCAGCTATCTTTAAATTTAAAGGTTGGTTTAAAGACACAAGGAACCTTCATTTTGCCCGTGCGCATGCTCACAAGCTGTCTCGTGCAGTTGTTTTGGTGCTGTTGCTAATATTAGCATTAGAAAAACTGAACATTCTTTTTTTTAGTGACATTTTTCATGCAACGCCTGAACTGTATTACATTTTTATGGAATATCAATTGTTTTTAAACATTACCTCTCTGTTTAAAGCAGAAAAACGAGGCCATAACCAAACAAATCTGGCTTGCTCATGACATTCAAGGTCAGTGTCAAAATTGTCCAACTGTGGTATGGATTTGGTATTAGGCAAGAACACCTGATTTAAAAAAAAAAAAAAAATGTTTATTGGAAATATACACAAGAAATCCAATACCACTTGTCGTCATTCAGGTCATGGATGAGCTGGAGCGCATCCCAGTTGACTTTGAGTGACAAGCCGGGTACACCGTGGACAGGTCGCCAGTTAATCACAGAGCACATACAGTATAGACGAACAACCAGCTATGGCCAATTTAGAGTCTCCAATTAACCTAACTTGCCTGTTTGTGGGACGTGGTAGGAAGCCGGAGTCCGCAAATAAAACCTGTGCGGCTTTATACATGAAATACAGTATGTAAGTGTAAACTCGTTCAAATACAAATGTATTCACCAAAAATTAGCAGTATTTTAAGTAAAATTACATTTTCCTGTATTAAAAATATTGTTTAACTCGCCCCAAGCCAATTACCCTTGAGTGAAAGTGGCAAGTGGAGACAGCAAAAATGGTGATAGGTACTCCATGTAAAAAGTTTGGTCAATGTGATTTAATTGGGGAAGTGGATTTTTTGGGGGGGAAGTAACAGTTCATGACTACATAATAGTAGTGATGTTACATAAGCAACATATTGTGTCTGCCCTGTAAAAAGGAGACTTCATTCTAGAAAGTTTTTTTTTTTTCTGGTAGGAAGTCAAAAGGTAATATAAGGTACCTTAAACCGCTACAATTTCCAACCACATAGCAGAATGAAAAGCCCGTATGAAAGTTCTTTGAGAGTTTCTCACATTAAAGAGCTTTTTGCAGCGATTTAAAGACCATTCTTATCTGAGTTTTAAATTTGGATGTTGAGGATTTACCATAAATATTCCTGCACTCGGCTCCAAGATCAGCTAATCTCATTCATCCCTGATGGGAATGCCATCATAGTTTATCATGTCCTGCTTGAAGTGGCTCTTTGAAAGTGTGTCCAATACCCCACATTCCCCATGAAAGACGTAAATACTTGGCATCAGGTGAAATCGTGTATGAGCCTCTTTTGTAGTGTCATGTAGACGTTACATAATGCTACATGTTCAGGAAGCCTCGTTTTGCGTCATTCTTAATATTGCTGTTTACTCACTGTGCTCATTTGTCATCGACGACTGCATCACTGCTTCAGGGTATTTACATCCATAGCCAAAAATATTTACTTTCAGAAAATGCTAAAAATATCTTCTCCACTGTAAAGTATTTTAGCAACTGATGGATGGACTGGAGCTTTATTATTATTGTAGAATTATGAAGAGTAACTTTCATGACATCTATGCACACTGCTGATTACACACAGGGGAGGTGTTCTCAGCATGTTGCCCTGAGTGTTACTGTGCTATATTAATCACATCACATTACATTTTTATCAGGTGCTGGTCATATTCTATGAGTTATACTGTCAGTGATGGTTGTGCATTGTTGTAACACTAGCTTACTTTTCCTTACTTTCTGAACTTTTGTGTAGTTGTCATTTATTTTGATACTCATGATAATATCATCTTTGCAGCTTTGTGTCAAAAACAGCTGCTGGGGAGTGCTAAAACATTGAATCTGTGTGGTTTGCAATTCCTACTTTTTAAGAACTGTGCAAATATATATAATTTACTATAAATCTGATAGTGATCAACACCGTAATGAAGCTGAATGATGGTCAAACTTTTAAATAGCATCAGTTTTAATTCCATCCTCATTATTTTACGCAGTTTCCCTTGTTGCCATGGCGATGTGCCCAGGGAAAAAAAACGAGGAGCCACGCTTGGTTGTCTTGGATACGGCAGTTTTCCCTTGTAAAGTAATGAGAGGAGCTGAACCTGTGGGAGCACAGGGTTATTTTTAGGCCTGACGCCAGCCTGCATGTGTGGATTAAGACTTGTTCACTCACTGCTTTGTGTGTGTGTGTGTGCGCGCGCGTGCATGTGTTTACGTGCTGTAATGCAGTATCACTGTGGAAACAACTCGAGGCACTTTTCACTTGTCATAAAAACACTTGGACTGTCCCTTGTGTCATTGCTCGAGGCTTAAATTTGCTGAAATATCCACTTTCAAAATATTTCCACTTGGCTTTTGAGATTTGATCATTGTTTTCCAATGTTTACATTAATGCAACACTTCAGTTTCAACTAGGGAGGTTTCGATCTATTGGCCACCAATCGGTATCGGCCGATTTCTGTGGAAATGTATGTGATCGGCATATGTCGATCAGTGACGATTGTCTGTGGCTCATACTATTTCCTTTACACTACACAGGTGCACGGCGGCAAACCCAAACAAATATGCTGTGTGGAACTTCTATGCGATTTCTGACAGCAATGTAAAGTTTGCATTCTGCAACACATAATATCAAAATATCTCACAGGGGTAGCTCATTAAAAACTTTAACTTAATACGGCATTTGAAGAACAAACATTTGTATGGTGAGTGAGTGGGGTTCACGGGGTGTTGCAGCCAACACTGCGCAACACTTGCTCGTATGTGTGTGTGACAGTCAGACGGCCAAGCAAATAACCCAAAAAATAATTGAATTCATGAGCTCTCAGCTCATCAGCTCTCTCAGCAGTGGAAGACAGAGTTCAGCCAACTGCTCTCTTACTTAGAGCCCTGCTACATGCTACCTGGAAGTCCTACCAGAGATCCATCAGACAATGTACTCTCACATGGAAAGTCTCCTTAAAGGAATAGTTTGGATTTTTTGACATGATTGGATTGTATGACATCCCCATTAGCATTGTAATCCATTAACAGCGACTTACCCCCCATTTGGTCTCCTAAGTCCAGTTCTGGCCAGATTTTAGTGATGAAGAACATAGTTCCGCTTAGTTGCTGGGGCCATTTAAGTAAAGAGTTTGGCTTCTCAAAACAATATGCGTTGAAAAGAGTAATACATTTGCATCACAAAAATGTGTCCTCAAAAAAAACAGACCTCATTCATTCATGCATTCATGTGTATGTGATGCACACTCGCATCTAGTGAGGACAAGCGGTATAGAAAATAGATGGACTTTATCCAAAGAGGGCAGCTGTCAGAAAAACTGAAGGATGCAGGGGACCACTTTGATACATTTTGTTCATTAATAAAAAGATGCTAAAACCTTTTTAAATGTAGGTCACTTTATACTAAGCTATCTGAACAGAACCTCAACATCTAAGATTTGTGTTATAGGAAATTAGTAATGTGTCACAAGATCTTGCGAGATTAAAACATAACTACACTAGGTCCCCAATTTACGAACATCCGACTTGCGAACATTCGGAGATACGAACTCAAGCTGACTGGTCTATATTCTCATGTATTTTGCCTTGTATGTATGTATGTATGTATGTATGTATGTATGTATGTACTTTATTTATCCCACAGTGGGGAAATTTACTTGTTACAGCAGCAAGCAAGCAAGATGCGCAAGTAAAGAGTACAGTGTAAAGAATGCATAGTGACTACAACATGGTTCAGGTGGTGCAGGTGTTGTAGAGCCTGTAGTAACTCCATATTTATACTGTTACATGCTTGACCAGTAGAGGGCACTGTGACACTGCTAATGGGACCAACAGGTAGAGGAAGAAGGTGGGGAGAGAGTGTAAAGGAGAAATGCAAAGCTAAATTGTAGCTGTACGATGCAACCCGGACAGAGCGTGTGATTAAAGTTTCTGAAGAGTTAATAGGCCTATTTAATTCTACACCACCCACAGAACACTACCTCTTTTAGAAGAGTCTAACGACGACGACCATTTGTCTTTTTTCAATAACTCCTCGTCCTCCACCACAACAACGTATGCTCGACCACTCCTCTTCAAAGGTAAATAACATTTATCATTACATATTATTATATCATTTTTATTTTTTTTTTCATTAATTATCCTCGTTTAATATTACTACTACATCCAAACTCATATTTACATACATACGCATATACTGTATACGTATACACGTACATGTAGTACCTATATCATTGGTAAATTACCTTTTGTTGGACTTACGAACAAATCGACTTGTGAACGGTCATCTGGAACCAATTGTGTTCGTTAGTTGGGGACCTAGTGTATATTTCTCCTTTAGAGAAAAGCTGTATCGTGAGAACAGTGCAGCTAGCCAATCAGACTGTGAAGTATGGCATCTCTACTGTGAATGATAATACACGTAATATGGAAGTGGCAGTGCGCGAGGCAGGATTGGAACCGGACATTAAGTGCTTTATGCGCACTATAAACCTTACAATGCAAACTATCTTAGTGTCCCCTGCGTCACTCGCTCGTGACCTGTGGCAATTTTTTCCATCTGAGCTGAACAGCTGCCACCGTGTTAATGTCCAAGTAAAAGCTGTAGTAATTCTACATTTGATCAAAGTTACTTAAGATTTGCCAGATTAAAACACTGTGTAATACGTCTAGTTGGTCACTCTAAGCAAAAAGTAATCTGTAATCTATTTTGCATGTCCCTTTTACATAAGTGCACATCAGCATACATGATTACTAGTAGCAGCTACAACTGCCGTAATAATCATATTAATGTATAATAATGATATTAATTATTATAATATTTAGTTTTGTTTCAGTTTGTGAAAAAAAATTTCAACAGTTAAACGCATCATGCTTAGGTCATGCATGCAAAGTTATAAAACATATGTACTGTACCTGCATTGTTTTGTGATTCAATTCAATAAAAAAAAATAATGCTCAGTCATAAATTTTGTCATTGCAGTTTTCTTAAAAGTTATGTTAAAATATCGTTTGTTCTCAATACCAATACAGTAATCCTGCGTTTATCGCGTGTTGGTTCCTGACTCAACCGCGATAAGTGAATTGCCACGAAGTAGGATTCCTTCTTTGTAAACATTTGTAGTTATGGCATAGAAAACCTGTTTGCTTTCTTCTGAATACAGGTTTTACATTATTAGAGCCCTCTAGACATGAAATAACACCCCTATAGTCACCTTTATATTTGTATTACCCAATATAATAGATATAATCAGAGAAAATTTAAGACCTAAATAAGACTCATGCACGTGTGTTGCAATAAATGTCTTCCAGACGTGTGGACAGGAAATTATGTTGGGGGTTGAGTTTTAGCTGCATTACAGCCACAACAGTAGCCCGTGTTGTTACGATTATTATGGTATTATTATTATTATTATTATTATTATTATTGTATCTGTTGTGCGATAATTTAAACCTGCAATCTTGATTTTCCGGTGATCAAGTCTGGTGTTTGGCTTGGCTCACTGAACAATTACTGACACCGAGTGGCCAATGTAGACTACTACATTAACAATTTGAATGCAGCTTAGTTTATTTAGCCATTTTTATGCTTGACAATGCTTAATCAATGTCGTAATTTAGGTGGGAAAAAAAGTAACATTTGCTTCAATAGGTCGTATTCAACAATGAAACAGCATGATTTATTAATTAATGAATGGATAAATGTTTGAAATGGATGAATAAATGTTTGTTTGAAAAACCGTGAGAGTGAGGCAGTGAAATTCGAATCGTGAGGTGGGACGACTGTGTCGTATCTTGTCTCGTGAGCTTAGTGTATCGTGACACCCCTAATATGTAATAGTACATCTCATTATTAATGAATACATTTTATTTTCACATTATCTCGAGGGCCAGTGAAAAATTAGCTATGGGCCAAAAATGTACAATGAACACTCCTTGTATAGCCTATTAAAAGTAATACGCTGACTGTGGACAGCTTTGTAGTGGTATTGTCACTACCGACTGCACTCTTATGAAGACTACCCTTTTACTTATTGATTGAAGGGCTTGATTACAATCATTAGTCATTCATCCATGCTACCAAAAACTTAAATCAAAACAACCATAATCCCATTCATTTGACCACAGTGCTAAAATGAGGGTAACCCTCCCAACCAGTAAGCACCATTCTATTCCAAATCTTGCTGGCAAACTAAGCTCTGCTGAAATCCGCTTGGGCTTCTTAGCTGCTGTGTGGCCTCTGCATACTTTTAACAAGCTCTGTCATTTCCCTGTGCAAACACGGGATCACGGGGTTGGATTGCATTGTAAGGTACTATTGGTGTATTAACGACCACATCCACACTGGTCAGCCCTTCAACGTACGTAAGACCGTTCATCACTATCGCACTGCTGGTAGTTTAATTAAAGCTGTAAAACCAGTAAATCCCTGCAAATGATGTGAGCAAGCGGCATCTTGGGCTTAGTTTGAAACAATTAATTTTATTGGCTGCTTTCATACATACCTTTTACAGGCTGCATAAATGCATGCAACAATTAAAATTGATTGCTAATTATGGAGAGATTTCTACTGCATAACGTCAGTGTTCCATTTATGAAGCTGTGTTGTAAGAAAACTGGCAACGGAAGTGATGGCGACCTGAGCATTTTAAAGTTTAATGTGAGGTTGGGACTCTTTTTCTTTTTTTCTTTTTTTTTTTTTATTTAGTGAGTGACCCCACACTGACATTGGCTGCTGTAGCAATGCTTCTGCCATGGCTACATATTGTCATAGCAACCAGAAATTAGCATCTGTTCTTCCCCTACTGGTGTCTCCTGCTCATCAGCTGTGTGCTTTCTTTTTTTTTTTTTTTTTTTTTTTTTTAACTCACAGCCCTCTTATCTGACCTCCCACTTAATAAGTTGTCACACTGCCTCGATCTTTTTTTCTTTTTGATCACATGACTATTGCTCAAACACACACTTTATGTTCCTACAACCCCTCATCACTATTTGCAGCCTTTATTTCACCACGTCATCTGACAAGCCAGTTTTGGATCCTAGGATGTCCTTTCTCTTGCTGCCTGATGTTAAATGGATCAATTAGAATCAACAGATCCTTTCTAAGCCAATGTTGGCTGGCCTGCACACTCACACGCTTGTTCAATCTGTCCATCTGCTACTAATATTCCCTCACTGACAAAAGGGCAGTAACTGAAGGGATGTCCATTCATAGTCCTAAACAGATAGCAGTTAGTGTGGGTGGGGGCGTGTTTGAAAAGATTGTAAACACAATAGCTATGACTATTATCAAGCCAGGAAGGCATTTGTTTTTTAGACACGGCAAAAGGCCGCACATGTTTTTTTTTGTTGTTGTTGTTTTTTTTTTTTACTATAATATTATAAAACGATAAGCTATCACACTTTGTTTAAACATTTCCATAAACCACAGAATAATCTGTTTACACGTGCTAATCATAAGAAGGACATTATGCAGTAAAATTAATTACAGTACATATCAATTTAAAAGCTGTGCTTTTTCTCATTGATTTCATCCACTCTGTAAGACTACTAAATACAGGGTTTCTCCTAGGATTTTCTGAAGCTGTGGTGGTGGGCTGCATGGGACTCCTGCCGCTGTGTCATGCCACTGCTGCGTCTGCAATTGTTTTTATTATGACAAATAACAATTTTTTTATGACATCCATCCATCCATTTTCTATACCGCTTCTCTTCATTTGGGTCGCGGGAGCATGCTGGAGCCTATCCCAGCTGACTTCGGGCGACAGGAGAAAGGACTGGTCGGCAGCCAATGGCAGGGCACATATAGACAAACAACCATTCACACTCACATTCATACCTATGGACAGTTTAGAGTTGCCAATTAACCTAACATGCATGTTTTTGGATGTGGGAGGAAACCGGAGTAGCCGGAGAAAACCCACACACGCACGGGGAGAACATGATTAAATCTACAGTACTTTGACAAAAAGAAAGGAAAGGTGAGCTATTTTATGTGACTGCCAACATTTAATTGTAATTTATTTACAAAGTACATCTCCGCTCAGTTTGCTCATTTGTCATTAAATACAGCAGTCATGTTTGAATAGAACCCTATACTAAGAGATGAAGCAAATATTCTTTGAACTACGCAACATCAGCTGGTGAGCACTGCTAGCTTATAAGCTACCTGTTGGAGAACCCTATTATAGTATCTAAAGCGGGACACACTACATGTTTGAACAGCTTAGACAAGCACCTAGTGTTTTGACGACAAGCCATAATATTATAATGGTATGACGATTAAGTGACACTTTAAAAAGTAAGTTGGCATGAACGTGATAGCCACTTCTAGCTCTCATGTGAGACAAAAACGAGCTAGCTAGCTACCGCCAGAGAGGAAGTGCAAATGGGTAAAAGACGCCAGAAAGTGGAATGAGATTGAAACGTGAGCGATCACACATACTGCCGTAGATAGGCTTTGCATGTGACAAGCTGTCATCAGTTGACTACACATTTTATGGACTATTATTTATTTGCACGATGATAAGGAACAAAATGAACGTCAACACAAGACGCATACTTGGTCACACATGTGCAATCGCCAACACGGCAAACGAGCGAATCCGGTGCATGTTTATCAAAATAAAGCTCAGTGAAATTTTTTGATGATATTTTAAATTGTTTTCAAAGTAATTGTGGTTAGCGTGTGCATAAATAATAAGCTACATGTGTTTCTATATAGCGTATACATTATATCGATTCATACAATATTTTACTTATAGGGATGTCCTGATCCACATTTTTTGACTTCTGATTTTTTTTTTGTTTTTAGTCTTACCGATCCGATCCTTTTCTTTTTTCTGATGAGCTTTTGTTACAAACATGAATTTGTGGAATTGAATATGGTTATGAAAATAGCTCTTCAAAGCATTAAAAATAATGCAACCAAAGTATTGCTGAATTTACTTTTTTGTTACACAGCATGACCAACAATAATGTTTGGCTTTTGGAACAAACCTCTGTAAGTCAGGTAAACAAGCAGTGGTTAGAGCAGCACTTCCTGTGTGAGCAGTGGTGGAGTCAGAAATTTTTCATTGGGGTGGCCAAGGTGAGACCATGATTCACATAGTGGTGGCAATAAGTTGATACCTGAAATGTCTAGTTGGCCAGTGAGGTGGCCGGAGAGTGACCAAGGACTGCCACGGCCACCATATAGCTCCACCACTGCGTGCAAGCTTCACCGCACAATGACACAGCTGTCCGGGCACAGTGAGGGGAAACTACCGCTGTAGCTACGGAGCCGAATATCCGACATCCAATGTGAAACTCACTTCACCACGGTACACCGCGGACATGTCTGCGTGGTGGTGTTGCGTTTTCTTCTTCTTGTGGGTGGAGGGAGTCGAGTGTCAATCATATTTGAGGCGCATTACCTACCATGTTGGAGTGTGGCCCACAGTTACGAATGTGATACGGCAAACGGTTCGGCCCAATCTCGTGGTGGAAGCATATATTATCCAATCTTTGAAATACAGCGGATCGGCGGCCGATCCACATCCTGAAGATCGGATCGGGACATCCCTAATTACTTAACATTGTTTTCAAGTTTAAAAAAAATAATAATTTTTAAGGTGTGGCGGCTTTTATTTTGTAGTGGCGCACCAGCACGATCAATTACATGTAGCGGAAACCATGAAATATACTGTAGTGGACTGGTATGTCAGGGAATTTATCCTATCATGGCATGAATTGTGTTTTTAATTATTCTCTCTTGTATCACTCTTTTTCTCTACAGTTGACCTAACAAGTTTGCTGGAAGATTAAAACAGGAAGACATTAATAAAATGCCTGTGGCAACGTCCTGTTCAGACTCTGGTAAGTGGCTTGGTCATCTATAGCAAAAGCATCTTTGTTCTGCTTTTACACTGTTTACTCTACACCCAGCAACTACAACATTTATAATACTTAAAATGCAATACTATCGCTTTATCAAAACTTCTGCCTTTGCAAAGCCAGTGATTTGGAAATGTATTAATTTAACAATAGAGTGGAACCTCTAAAGTGGAATGCCTTAAAGACCATCAGCCACAGAGATGCCAAGGGAGTGGAGGTGATAGTGAAGGCTTTGTGGCTAATCCAGCACTCCAGACGTGTATTTCATCTCACCAGTTTTAATGTGACTTAATGAGCTGGATAATGGTTCGCTCAAACTCAAGTCTTAAATTAGTGTCGATGTTTCTGTTGTATGCTCTGCAGCCCACTACTCATGCACACTCGCATCTACGTGACCGGTCAGTTCCACATACAGTAGAAGTGTCTTTTCCAAGGAAACGACAGCGGTGACTGGGATGGAGGATGGGTTCGAACCACCAACCCTCCAGTTTATGAACTACCTGCTCTACCTCTTGAGTCATAGTCACCTATATGCGGGTTTCCTTAGTGATCATGAGCAGTCTTGATGTTCACTTAAAGAACTATACACAGTCAGTTGCATGGGTCATGGCCAATTATGCAACCCACCACCACAAATAGATTGCCGTGCTGTTGGAAACACTGCTTTCATTTGCAGTTGCATTCTAATTTCAAAATTGCGCTTTTGTTGAGACTTGAGACAGTTTTGTTTATAGTTGAAGTTTAAACTGCCCAATTTGCAAGTTTGCGCTTAAAACCTGTTTTATGGTGAAGAGAAAAAAATAAATACATTTGTAGTTTGTGACAGAGTTGAGTAGAGCTGCAACGATTAATCGCTGAGTAATCGATTATCCAATTAATTGACAACTATTTTGGTAATCGATTAATCGTTTCATTTAAAAATGTACTGTAAATATCCTGATTTCAGCCTCTCTAATGTGACTGTTTTTAAATGTCCTTAGTCATCCATGAAAGCAGACCTATTATCTTTGTGTTTCAGGCAAAACAAGATTTCACCCACACCAGCTTTGACTTTGGATACGAGCAATCAACATTTTTGCCTCTTTCTTATATCTTGCGAAGCAAACCACTGCTTGTGTGTGTAAAGCGTACGTATGCAAAGTGGGATTTATCCACTTGTACTTGTGCGGAGGAAAATGCGTATATTTATGCACAACTCTTAATAAAATAATGTAGAGTATTCCTTAGTGTGTTGTTTTTATAACAATCAGTTCTTCAAATACACAAATCATTTAGTTCAATTGAAGTTGCTATGATACAGCGATGCGTTACCAGAATTACTCGTCCTTTTATCAGCTCAAAAACTGTCACGGCTGTTTGATGACGAGACCCGCTACTATGTAATGGGGGTATGATCTGCCTGGTCGGACTCAGTAATCATTTTATGACCTGCATGTGTTCATCCATTCATTTTCCTGTAGAACTTAGACTAAAAAGATCGAAAGTAGCAGCTGAAAATCTAGCACATTTGAAGTGTAGAAATCATGTTTTCATCATGGAATAAAGTGCACCCGTTCACTTCCAGATAGGCAGATTCACTGTGAATTAGTGAATTAAAATGTGTGAATTGTATTCTTGCCAAGGGCTCAATTTGGCAGTACAAAGCAAACAGTTTTTTTTGTTTTTTTTATTCAAATTCACAAAACCATTTTCTGACCGGTTATTTTTTCCAGGTTTGTAGAAAGAAGCACAGAAAAGTCACCTATTAGTCACATACACATTTACTCCCTTCACTGTATGTGCAGATAGCAAAATGATAAACGTCCCTGTGCTCCTTGTGCTTTGGCAAGGCTGAATGTTCCTGTGGTGTCTGATGTCACCACAGGAAAGGTTTATTGCTCATTTATGATTCTTCTCCATTCTCACTGCCTCCTTGACCAATCTCCTTCTCACAAGCCAGCCCACTGCTACTCATCTCCCCCTAGTTAACCCCCACAGGGACGCCTTGAGCAAAATTGTCCAGCCTCCATTTCTCTCTTCCTCCTACCGGAGTAAGCATCACACTTCCTATTTTCTTCCCCACTCCCCTTTTACGTGTCAACCTCTCTCTCGCTCCCTCTACTTATCCACACAAGCCTGTCGTCTGCATTCATTCATGCAGAGGAGAAGACGCTCAGCCAGGCGTAGCACATACACATTTACGTCAAGAGCAGGTGGAGAGGGAGGAAAGAGCCAGGAGCTGTTTGGCAGGAGGACGAGGACTGGGAGAGCTCTTCCTCCACCCTACACACAGTATTGGGTGTGTTGCCGCATGTGAGTGTGTGTGTGTGTGTGTGTGTGTGTGTGTGTGTGTGGATGCTCTGAAGTGAGGTGTTGGTCACCATGGCTGGCAGTCTGTTTGGAAGACTCTCCCTTGAGGAGGGGGACTCAGCCTACTCCCTGGAGGGCCTGGAAATGAAGCTAGGGGGAGAAGGTAAGACCACAGTTGTCTACCTGCAGGAGTTGTGCAGTCAAGTGTGTCATATTTACCAATATGACCAGTAAGCAACAATTTGTACAGGTAGCTGATATGAAGGCATTTAATTCAACCAGGCATGTGACATTCTGTGTAAGTCTGTGGTTGCTGAGTAGTTGTTGTATGCCTCTTTAGTGACAATGACAGAGAGAGACAGATTGGGCCCAGGGCAGCATGAGATGCACAGTAGCAGACTACAAGGACAGCGATGGATACATAAAAAGAGAGGATGACTAACACAGTGTCATTTTATTGCACTATAACTGTCCATTTGGGAGCATGCAAGGTGAGAGTGGAATAGAAAGTTATGAAGTTTGTATTGCTGTGTGTTAATTAGGGTTGGGCGACATGGACCTTAGCATGTATCACAATATTTTTGGGACGTATCACGATAGGACAATATAATTAAATTCAGTGAAGTCTTGTATTAAAAGTACGGATGTCCCGATCCACATTTTTTGGCTTCCGATCCGATCCATGTTTTTGTATAGTCTCGTCGATCCGATCTGGTATCAATCTTTTTTTCTTTTTTTTTTTCGTTTTTTTTTTTTTTTTTAATAATAATACGCTTTTGTGACAAACATGAATTTGTGGAATTGAATATGGTTATGAAAATAGCTCTACAAAGCATTTAAAATAATGTAACCAAAGTATAGCTGAATGTACTTTATTACACGCCATGACCAACAATATTGTTTGGCTTTTGTAACAAACCTCTGTGAGTCAGATCCCTAATCCAATAAAAGTCCATCCAATAAACCATAAAATTGTAAAAAAAAAAAAATGGTGTGCAAAAATACATTTAAGGTAGGTCTAATCATTTGACAGGGTTATAGTTCAATTTGTGGTGTGATTTAGAATGACTTTTTTTAAACATATTTCTCTTGGGGCCCTATGAAATTCTTTTTATTTTTTTCCCAAATTCCGTGTTTTCTGTTTTATTTTTTTTAGAATTAAGTTTTTTACCTTTTCCACTTATTTTACCAGAGTGTGTGTTATTTGGGTTTGTGAATGAAATGCAAAAATTCTTACATTTATTAATACAATACATAATTGGCCCATTTTGTCCAGTAATTGAGAAACGGATGTAGCTTAGCTAACTTTTCTAATGGTTTGTCAGCCTCAGCACATATTGCTATAAAATCTTCAACAAACTGTAATGCCCGTGCTTATGATTAAGATGTAGTCACAGTTGGGCCGCACGATGGTCTAGTTAGCACGTTGGCCAACACAGTAACAGCTTGAAGATCGGGAAGACCTGGGTTCGATTCTCCCCTGGGCATTTCTGTGTGGAGTTTGCATGTTCTCCCCGTGTGCGCGTGGGTTTTCTCTGGCTTGTACTCCGGCTTCCTCCCACATTCCAAAAACATGTAGGTGAGGTTAATTGCCCATAGGTATGAATGTGAGTGTGAATGGTTGTTTGTCTATATGTGCCGACCAGGCGACCAGTCCAGGGTGTACCCCGCCTGTCGCCCTAAGTCAGCTGGGATAGGCTCCAGCATGCCCCCGCGACCCTAATGAGGAAGAAGCGGAATAGAAGATGGATGGTCACAGATGTAATTCCAATCGCCTTATTAATGTAAGATATTATAATGACACCCTTATTTTGTTTACACAATTAGACAAATGTGACAAAGAGTGCTCTTATTCTGGTTTGGTTTGGTTTGGTTTGGTTTGGTTTAGTTTATTCTGGAGGCGTGTGTTGTGTGTTGAGAATGGCGATTGACGGTTGATACGCGCTGCGTGCAAGAATAAACGCGCCTCTTCAATGCCCACTGCACGTCGTCAGTGGGCATTGTTAAATGGTCCTTACATTAAAGCAGTAAAACACAACACAATGAAAATACTGTATACTCATCCAGTCTGAGTTGTGCAGGCACACACACAGCTGCACCTAGCTAAACTAAGCAAACCCCGCTAGCTTCCATTCACACTCCGTAACAGAGGAGTTTCCAAGGTTTTTTGCCGTTTAGTAGTGTTTGTGCGGTCCCTATTATAAGCAAACATGGTTAGAGCGACACTTCCCATCTGAGCTTCCTACACCATGACGCAGCAGTCCGGGCACAGTTAGAGGCAACTGCCGCTGTAGCTACAGAGCCGAACATCCAATGTGACACTAACTTGACCACGGTACACCGCGGACATGTCTGCATGGCGGTGTTCGTTTTCTTCTTCTTGTGGGTGGCGCGAGTTGAGTGGCAACCAGCTTTGAGGTGCATTACTGCGCCTGCCATATTGGAGTGTACCTCAGGAAATTACTTAAATTACTTACTAATTATTACTTTTTATTACGCCTAAAAAATGAAACGTGACTCACATTTCAGCCAACAACTATATGCATTTTTTGTATTGCACAGATATTTGCCAGCAGCAGAGTTGGAAGTACCATACATCCTATTCATAATTGACAGAGTTCATTAATATTGCATCGTGTTTCATACTGCACATTAATATCCTGTGTGTGTGTGTCCATGTACTGTATGTGCTTGCATCATTTGTCATCCGTGACCCATGCATATGTTGCCTCATGTGTTAAAAGCAGTTCTGAAATAGTCATGGTTGCCATATTGAAAACACCCCAGTGTCACAGCGTTGTGCATTCAAATGCATTAAACGTTAGAATCATCATTGCATTCTTGTCAAGTGTATTGTATGCCACACTCTATACCAGGGGTCACCAACGTTTTTCCTTGTGAGAGCTACTTTTACAAAATGAAAATGGCCAAGAGCTACTCATTTTTGTAACATTTATTTTCAGAGCTTATTTTAAACCCAAACAAAGCGAATATGCTTGTTTTACCAGGACATTAACAAAATGCTGGTGTCCACAACTCACATTTTGTATTTCAGAATGCATTTCTTTCTACTGTTCTTTCATTATTAACTGAAAACCTGAATGAAAAGCAGGCTTGCGGGCACCTCATGTGGTTGTGGGGGGCTACCTGGTGCCACATATCCTCCATGTTGCAACATATCCTCTTTTGTAAAGTCATCCGATCCGTAGTAAACAGTAGTGATGGCCATAATAAATCAATTTAATCAATTTAAACGAAGTATCCAACTCGGTTGCTTCTGTGTGCGTGATGTGTGTGATAGTTTGATCCTTTTACTACATTGTACATTCATGATTGGTAATGATTATTCATATGCAATGTTCTGATCACTGTGCCTTAAAGGGATAGTTTGGATTTTTTGACATTAAGTTGCATGACATCCCCATCAGCAGTGTAGTGCATCAACAGTGACTGTTGCCTGTTCATTGTTGTGTAAGTGTTCCACAGTGTTTACATGCACGGATGAAGACCGCTGCCACGCAAGACTCTTACGTCGCATTGTCTCTTCATCCGCTGTGGAACACACACATCAATGGACAGGCGACAGCATGCAGTGATACAACGAGAGAGAAAGTAACGCCGAGCGATTGTGAGGTCTGATTTTTTCGAGGAGACATTTTTGTGATGCAAATGTATTACTCTTTTGACCGCATATTGTTTTGAGAAGCCAAACTACTTACTTAAGTGGCACCACCAACTAACCGGAACTATCTTCCTCATCACCAAAATCCGACCAGAACTCGGCTCACAGGACGAAGTGGGAGGTAAGTCACTGTTGATGCACTACATTGCTAATGGGGATGTCGTACAACTTCATGTCAAAAAATCTATCCCTTTTTAAAGTGTCAGATTTGCGACCTTTAAGCACTGCAACTCTTTCTCTACTTTCACTTCACCCATTTTCTCTCTCTCGCACACACATGCACACAGTCCATAAAATTCTCATCTCCCACCATGTGGAAATATTGCCAAATAGAGCTGTGTTCACATAGAGGTGTTGGAGTAAAGTGTGCTGGTTTAGCCTGTCAGGGATCATTGCCTGCTATCGAGGGAATACAACAATTGAAAACTGTTCTGGCTCGGGGTATGTGATAATCTGCTGACACTTGCAATTATTTTGTCCATGTCGTTCCCTGACAAGTTATTATATCACTTGAGTCGCATGCAAACTAGATGAGCAATCGAAACACAGAGCTGATTGTGTGATGACTGTGTGTGAAATGTTCGCTGTAACATTTCTGGCCACACTCTGTGATGATGTCCATTTGCGAAAATGTCAACAAATATCGTAATAAAGTTCACTGCAATGACTGCTGGTGACCTTCAGTGAGCTAATAAGGTTATGTGGCTTTTCCACATACAAATACAGTGGATCCCACACATTGGCGATTCAGGATTCACGGCCCTGCAAATTCATAGATTTTTGGCCACAAAAAAAAAGTATTTTCTTTCTCCATAAATTGGCCGTTTTTTCAACAGAAAACACCTCATTCACCCTAAGTCTGGAGTCATTTATAAATGGTTTATAATACAGGTAAAATATAAAGCATACTTGTTATACTGTTAAAAAAAAAAAATTCTATGTTTGTTTTGCTTCATTTATGTTTTTTTGTCAAGCGTTGAGATGTCACACTTTGTTCAGCGGTCTGTGAATGTCCTATAGTTGCTATGAGATGCAAAGGTTAAACTTATACCGTCTGTTCAACAATTAGCTTACACGATCATGCATAAGTGGTCAGTACCTGTACAGAATTGACTGTAAAATGCATTTAAGTGTGTGAGGCATATTGAAGAGGGAAGGGGAGGGTTCTGGAGCTGAATCTGATATAATAATTCCAGCAGTCACACTTATTCCAAATGTTGATCTGAAATTGGAAGATAACATCAAGGTCAAGCTAGCAGCAGGGTTTAGAGAGGGGGAGCGAGCCATGTGTCAAAAATATTTGAATATCGCATTTTTATGGCCGTCTCAAATACTTGCGTATTTTTGCAATTTGCTGTTATGACACAGTGATTACGAATGTGTTGTACCAGCAGCGGTATTCCCACGCACTCGTGTGTCCGCACGCTTGGAACCCCAAGTACTTGCTTTTCCCAGTGCAAATACACTGCCTTGCCAAAAAATGAGTCATACATACTAATATTTTGTTCCATCGCCTTTAGCTTTGATTACAGCATACATTCCCTGTGACATCGTTTCCACAAGCTTCTGTAATGTCTTATTTCTGTCCAGAGAGCATTCATTTTTCACCAAGAGCTTGTATTGGTGATGGGAAATTCACACAATTTTTTCCCAGTCCTTCCACTTTTTAATAATGTGTTTGACAGCTCTTAATCTGATTTCAACCATTTCAGAAATCTCTGTAGATGTTTTCTCATGCATGATGCATGCCAATAATTTGAACCTTCTGAAACAGATTAACATATTTTCCATGACCACTGACCCTAATCATAAATCCTTGAACCACATTATGCACCCACACTTACATCATATTAGTACCACCCCAAAGATTAAGACAAGTATGTTCACTAAAGTGATATGTTCCCTATTTTATGTCGTGACTCTGAAAGGGCATTAGGATGGAAAGAGTAAAGCAATTCAGCATGACTAATGAACGCATCGTTAACTCATAAATGAATCACCAGGTGTGACGTACGCCACAATAGAATGCTTCACTTAAAAGGTTACATCTCTCTTTAGTCATCCATCCAACTACCTGAACGATTGATCGTAATTGCATATTATCTGTAAGGATTTATTTGACCAAGGTGAAAAGCTTTCACTGCCGCTTGAGAATCAGGAACACAATACTCTCAGTATCCCCTCTGTTTCCCTAACCGCCACTCCTTAGCAACAAAGCAACTTTCACTAAATACTGTGTAAGAGGTTCATGGTCCCCCTGCCGTGCTCTTAGCACAAACAATAACAGCCCAGATTGTTTCGCAGCCTCCATGACACTGGCTTGATATGGTGAGACTTTAGGACACGAGCCATTTTTAATTTGCTTGCTTTGTAATTGCTTCTTTCCAAAGAATTGCTTCTTTGTTGACAAGTGATGCCAGAGGCCACTTATTCTGTCTTTATTATTATTGTTATTAATATGGAGCTGAAGGTCACATTCATGGATATTCAGCATTCCTTACTTTCCTGATGGGGTGTAATTAGACTAAATTCATCTTTACATTTGTTTTCAGGCTAATTTACTTTGTTAATTTTTGCATGCTACATCTCTTGGGTAGTTACAGGATGGAAAACTTGATTATGACTTTCTAAATATGATTTTTTAAACATTTCATGTCAACAGGGCTCAAATAATAACACCCCTACAGTCACCTTTACACTCCTATTATTCTTTGTTTACAACACATTGCTGAACTCTTATGTTGTAGGGATTCGAGACAATCACTACTAGCAAGCTAGCAAGCAAACCTGTTATCTTTGAATTAGGCCAGTCATTAATTAATATGTCGTTAATTATATAGCATAATAATGCACGTACGTATATCAAAAGCAATAAACTTTAATTTCTCAAGAGCATTTAACATTGTAATTGGAATGCCAAGAGCTTTTAAATAAAATTGCAGATGCAATTGTAATAGCTTTTTTAATGTAAGCTATTTTTATGACACTTTTTGTTTTATTACCACTATTAGACCACCACTTGAAGCCGTGGCTGTTGTCCCCGTAGACATAGACGCTGCATCAAGTAGGTTTGTCCACTGCTACGATATGTCAACTTTGCCGCCATATTAGATGTGTCAAGGCTGCACTGTAAATTAATTCAAGTTAATATACTTGCTTACTTAAAGCCTTTCTACAAATAAATGTTATATATATATATGTGTGTGTGTGTGTGTGTGTGTATGTACAGTCAAACCTGTCTATAGCGGCCACTAGAGGGAGTCTGCAAAAGTGGCCGCTATAGACAGGTGGCCTCTATAGACAGGTTGGCGTCCTGTTTGAATGTTGACCAATAGAGGAAAAAAGGGAAAATAATAATAATAATAATGTTGACCAGTAGAAGGCACTGCGGACTGCGGATAAAAGTTGTACGGCACTACTAGGCTTGTTATTATCATGGTTCATGGTTTTAATTCATCCTGAACATGCATATGAGTCAAACAGTAGCACATCACATAGTACAATTCACAATTTTGCATGTCCAAAAAGGAGTAGGAAGAAGCAAAGCTTATTTAATCCTACCCCTCATCAGTTTCACATCAGTTGCAATACATTTATTCACCTCTTGTTCTTCCAAGTGTACTTTGTAGGTCTACATGACAATGTAGTGCAATCATAGCCAAGGTTTTTACTGACTAAAAGGAAGCTAGAGGCTTAATAATAACTGAACAAAGCTGTGCTAGTAATGTCTTACGCTTGTTTTTAATATTTTACTTTTTATACGGCAGAGTGACATTACAGCTTTAGTTCATCAGGAAGTGACGGGAAGTGACGGTGGGCGTCCCGAGTAGGAGAGCTAGGCTCAGTGCTAGCTGTGAGTTTCGAGAGAGTTGGGAAGTGTGTTTATGTTGGCGTGGATGTAAAGTCCTGCAGTGTTCTCCGCTGTTAATAAAGCCATTAAAGTGCATCGGCGACGTGAGTCTCTCCTTCCCCACAACAAGCGGCATTACAGTATTGACCAGTGCACACCAGGAAATAAACGGTGTCATTTCTTACAGGCATTGGCTGGACAGCAATGTAGTGGGGCTTGTTTAACCTTTGCCTTGTGGGCAAGCAGAAAGGAGAGACGATGCTGAGAGATTGTGTGTGTGTGTGTGTGTTCTGAACTGCTGTCTGGTGGCCGCGTTCAATAAATAAAGTTGGCTGAAGCAACAGAAGTTTCCTTCTTTGCTTCGGAGCTGAATAACACTGACAAGTTAACAGACTAGTAGCGAACGGAAAAGAAGACGCCATTCTTTGTGTCGAATACAGAAGATGAGGACTTTGATGGATTTGTGGATGAGGATTGATCAAAAATAACGTGAGTACATTCTAAAATACTTCAATTAAGTACAACCGAACTCAGTTTTGCTCCCGCTGCCGCATGCATGCTAGCGTATGTTTTTTTTTTTTTTTTATTGTAGCGTCGCTGGGAGCACGTCCTGTTCCCAGCCTAATTTGCGGTAATGTTTTTGTGCAAATGCTCTTAAAGTTACATGTTTGACCAGGAAATAGCAAGCTCAAAAGAAGACTGCTTTTTTATGTGGAACAACTGACAGTTTGTGTGGATCTTGTGAATGATTTTGACTGAGCTAGGACTCAGTAATTAAAGTCTACACACGACGGCTTCATTGATTGAAAAATGAAACTTTTTCGTGCATGTAGCTTCTACTTGAGTTGGTAATTTGGCCACTATATGCAGTCAGACATTGACCAAGGGAGACAAAATGGGTGGCCGCTGGCCACATTGGACAGGTGACTGCTATACACAGGGTCTATAACATGTAAATTTGCTGTGGGGGATTTTCCAGTGGCTGCTATAGCCAGGTGGCCGTTCTATAAAGGTGGCCGCTAAGACAGGTTTGACTGTATTTGTGTGTGTGTGTGTGTGTGTGTGTGTGTGTGTGCGCGTGTATAAAGATTCAAGAGTTTTATTGTTTACTATGCATATGACAATAAAACTCTTGAATCTTGAATCTATTGTCTGTACTCACTCATTATCCAGCTAGGTCTCTGTCAACTATTAACCTCAGGAATTATAAATCTTGACTCCTATTTTACACATTGTTATACTGCTTTATCATTTTTGTATGTATTTATAATTGGCAAGGGATACATTTGGAAAACAGAAGGTGAACAATTGTATTGTAATTGGATAGGCGGATAGGATTAAATAAGCTTTGCTTCTTCCTACTCCTTTTTGGACATGTGGAACTGTGAATCGTACAATGTGATGTATTCCAATGTAACTTGTATGCATGTTCAAAGTGACTTCATGGCATCGTAACCTAAAGTAATTTCCATCTGTGCTTTACTTGATCAATTGCATGGTCGAAATCGGCTTCGGTTTTTCACATACAGTACTTGTACAATAATATTACCGTTCCAGTACTAATCGATGCACTCCATAATATTTTAGTCTTAAAATATCTATCATTACACTTGTTTTCTCCTCACCTCAGAAGTATTAACCTTTTTGGCCTGTGTTCAACGCCACACTGGACCTAAACTAATTCCACACTCCTTTGCAATGCTTTGAGCAGTGAGCATGCGCAATAACCACGTACTATTCGGGCTGGGTGCATTTTAAGATTTACGTGTGTATAGGACCTAATATTCAGTTTAATACATCTGTATTCCAGGGGTCAGAATCGTGTTTTTATGAAAAATTACCACGATTTGAAATTGACAATCTGAAAAAGCTGTTTGTGTTTCAAGTTTTCCGAATATTTACACCATTCTAATACAGGAATATTGTGTACATGCAAATGTAGTGTTGCATTTAAAGTCCCAGTTTGATGATACCGGGTGAACCACTCATAATAGATTTGAAAGACTCATTGGTTCTTTATTCATCTGTGAATGAATGAGGATTTAGATTTGTAATAACCTCTTTGAATAATGGTACAAACCCAGACATGTTCTATCACAAATGCATGTCTTGGCTCTTTTTATGTTCAGAGTGGACTAAGTTGTTCAGGGTTGTTAGATCAATAATAAAATGAGTCAGCAGATGACGGTAAAAGTAATTCCCGTTCTCAGATTTGTGCAGTATAAGCACAGAAAGTTACCCAAAAGTACAGAAGAAATGCCTGATACAGTGAGGCCCAATATGATAAGAGAATTATGCAGGCCTTGTAACATGGCCTGCTTCTCTGGTGTCTGCTCTGCCAGGTGCAAATCTGGCGTTCTTCCTGCTGGTGGAGAATTGGCAAAACAAAAAGGACTTCACTGTGGAAGACTCATGTAATTAGTCATTCAATTTAATCAGGAAATTATTGTGTGAGAGGGCGGAAGGACTGCGTAGTCAAGGTCATCAGCTCCTGTCTGGCGTCTATCTCCTCCTGAGTAGAAGCCAAGATGTGAGTTGTGTCCTTATTGTGTGTGTGTTGTGTCCATATATCACAATTAGGGATGTCCGATATTGGCTTTTTTGCCACTATCCGATATGCTGATATTGTCCAACTCTCAATTTCAAATTGAGATATCATTAGAGACTAATATGTGTAACATCACATATTTCCTGTTGTGGAACACATTGTGGTTACCCACAATATTGTTTTAGACATTCGCCAAGTGTGCTTCCGTTTCCGAGTCATGTGGTTATTGTAGCCACTTAACTGTTGCTAAAGAGTTGTTGCTTGTTGAGTTGAGTGGAGAGTTAACGGATTGCTGACCCCTCCCTCGACTCCTGTCTCGTTGTGAATTGCATCTCCACATTTGTTGACCCTCGATGTGGGTAAAAATGTCTCAACAGTGACCGTACCGGCGCCGCTACAAGCTAACGAGTTGGCTAACGTTGGTGCTATCTGCGCTGGCAACACAACCCAGGCCGATGGTTTCAACACATCGAAGCCCTGTTCCGACTGCGAAGAATAACACAGGATGTAGTATTTTCTCGTAGTGACCGCACAGGATGCCTCGACGGCGGCCATTACGGGAGCCCATAGGCATTATATACAGCAGTTTTTTCACTTGGTTTTCATTATAGGGAAAAACCCAATAACGATATCTACCGATATTACATGTTTAGGCCAATATCGGGCAGATGATATTGGTGGGCCGATTATTATCAGACATCTCTAATCACGATGTATTTTTTGGCATACCCAGTGGTCCCTTGTTTATTGTGGGGATTAGGTTCTAAAAATAACCCACAATAGGCGAAATCCACGAAGTAGTCAGCTTTATTTTTTACAATTATGTTTTAGGACTGTAAAACCCCTCACCATACATTTTATACAATTTTCTCAGACAGGCATTAACATTGTCTCACATTTCTCTCTTGATTAAACACTGTCAAAGTTCAAACCTGGGTTTGAATTTTAAACCTACGAGGTTGGACATATAAGAAATTATTAATAGTGACTCACACATATTTCACATTTCCTCTGACTGTGCCTCTTCTTCCTGGCGCCGCTCCGCTGTAGCGTTTTTGCATCTTTGTTAAAACGTATTGCTTATTGCCACGTAACTTCTACCTTTCTCCAGCATGTCCAGAAGTCCAACTTTCTGTGCGATGGTTAGCATTTCCCTCTGCCTTTTTCAGTGCAGAACGTTTCGTCGACATTTTGGGTTCTGTCGGGCAGAAAACTTGCAACCATACACAGTTCAGTCACACTGCTAGCTGTTTGGTGGCGATCTAACACAACAGGAGACACGGCACGGAGGAGTTTTTGACGATGGTCTACAGTCCCTTAGCCAGTCAGGACACAGAACACAATGCACGTTCATATGCTGTGTAAAAAAATAAAAATAAAAAAAGCATGCAAAATTGCACTAAAAAAAAGTTTGCGAAAGGTGAACTACGATCTGGCGAGGGACGACTGTTAAATATAATTTAACCATTTCAGAATGGGTTAAGAAAAGCCAAACTGTAGTTATTAGTAGTTATGAAAACATAACAAAATGTTGTAGATATATTTAAATACAAGAAAATTCAAGTACAAGCTGCAGAGACTTCAAACAAAAAAACTCCAAGTATTGTATTTCTTTCCTTCTGTGCAAACCATTCAAAAAAAGGCACTGCAACCAGCTCTTTGATTCTAAAATGACACCCAAGATTCAGAGAACTGGATAAACTGGTGTCTTGATAATAAAGGAATACAATAGAGCCTTTTTGTACAGCCTGGTTTGATTTGAAAATGATGTGAAAAACATGTCTTGGTTTTCATACAACACATACAGTATGATGAAGATTTGTTTCTTTTCTTCATCCTAATAAGCAGTGTGCACGCTGCGCTGATGAGGCGTTCAAGCGCATTGTGTATTTTTGAGTGTCTGTGTGTTTTTTTCATTATGGCTGCAAAATAACCCACCGTTGGGCCCTCTCCTCCCTCCACTCATCTGTTTGCCAGTCTTCAGTAAAGGTAAAAATGATGGAAATCTCATCAAAAATATTCAACAAAAGGTGGTGAGAAATCCTTACATAATATACAATATTGAATAAAGCCAAATTTGTTCTTGATCAAAAATCACTCCACACTTTTTACTGTTCTTTGGTATTACCATAGCTAACTTATTGTGTGGAAATATGGGGCAGTAATTATAAATGTAGTCTTCACTCACTCACTATACTGCAAAAAAGACATATATAATTAACGTAGATGATTCATAATGCCACGCATGGAGAACATACAAACCCTCTTATTTTTTAAAATCACAGATGTAAAATTTGCTGATTTAGTACACTTTCAAACTGCTAAAATAATGCATAAAGTTAATAACTTGGTACTCAAAAACGTCATCCAGTATTTCTCTATAAAAGAGGAGAAATATGATCTTAGAGGAAAATTAAACTTAGAACACTTATATGCGAGAACAATGCTGAAACAATGTACCAAGACAAGCAAATTCAAAAAACAATACAAGCAGTTGATGTTTGCTAAATACAAGGCAGAAGAGTCTTGATTATTATACTTATTGTTCTATGATGCTTGTTTTTATTTATTTATTCTTTATTATTACACTGATTATTATATAGGAAAATATTACATGGAATGCAGGAAGTGAATAATATGTACTGCACAAGATGTGGAATGGATTCTGGATAGGATTAAATAAGCTTTGCTTCTTCCTACTCCTTTTGGACATGTGGAACTGTGAATGAATGAAAGATACATCGTGAGATGCACTGGGACACATCATCAGTGATGTTCCTGAGTTCATCGGGCGTTTCGGGTCTTTCAACATCATACACCCTCACTCAGGTGACCCAGCCTAGGGTTGATCATTCCCCGGCTTGTGTCTCAGTAGCATGGGCCCACAGATCGCTCCTCCTGATCCACAGCCACCTGGAGGCTCTCTCTGCTGCCTCCATGGTGGACTTAATGGCTTTCCATTTTGCAGCCCCGGTGATGCCAAGTAGTGTGAAAACCTTGCACAATGAGCGGCCAGCAAAGCCCCTGCACCCTACTTCATTCCATTGTAACCTTCATGCATGTTCAAATAAAATTAAACCAAACCATTTTTAAATGTTGATTTATCCATTTCATTTGTCATTTGTGTATTTCGCTTGTTTTCTGCATGTAAAACTAGAATTATTATAATAATCAGCGAATTTGTGGGATTGCGAATGCTGAACCACGAATATGTGGTGAACCACTGTAGTTCAGTCCTCCTGAAATACAGTACAGTATGTAACATCTCATTCTGTGTAAGAACTGTGAGAGGAAAAAGTCTGCAAAACATACATTAGCTATCTGTTGCACACAAACCTTATAATGTTAATGCTGTATTTTCCAATTTTGTTGCATGCCGGTTGGTTTTGGCTTTGAAGTGCCAAGCTCAGTACAGTAATATAAATAGGCTAAACTGGTTTACCAAGAAAGATTTGAAAACCTGCATGGATATGCAGTATGTTAGGCTCGAATCCCATCCTTGTCCGGGCAGCAGTTATTTCAACTTAACAAATATTTGTGTTGAGTAAATAACAAGAAGATAAATGTTGACAATGCTTTATATTGACTTCTTCTCATACTGAGTGCTTTGAGTTAGTTTTAATATTTATGTATGAGCCATTATCTCATGTTGTATTCACATTTGGTCCAAGCCAGCGTGTAAAAGTCACTTGCTGTAAACATGGAGAGTTGCAGGGAAAAAGATCTGAACTTGTTTTGTTACCAACTAGTGCAACAGCACTTTCTTCTGGTTGCTGCCAGGTAGTTGACCCCTTTTGCTGATTACACAGCACAGCCTTGTTATTTAAATAATAAATTGACAAAATGCAATACAAGTGAAAACATTCTAAAGAAACCACTGTGTGTACTGAGTCTTTTTCCAGTGTGTTGTAATTGCATATTTTGCTTTTTGTGTGTAGCCATGCATCAGGCCTTGGATGCGCTGAGTGACAGCATCAGCTCCACTACCGCCAATGACCTGGATCTCATCTTCCTCAAAGGCATCATGGAGAGCCCAGTGGTAAGAACAAAGTAATAGTACTGAAAGTGTTACTGATAATGTTTTTATCACTCCATAACATGTCAAACTTAAGTTTTCATTTTTTTATATAAGTTGCATGGAAGCCGTAAGAAAGGTAAATATAGGTAAATATATATTTATATGTTTATATTATATTATTAATATATTTACCTAATTTAAAAGAGAGCAAGAGAGAATTTTCTTCATGTCTG
Organism: Dunckerocampus dactyliophorus; assembly: GCF_027744805.1. NCBI lineage: Eukaryota > Metazoa > Chordata > Actinopteri > Syngnathiformes > Syngnathidae > Dunckerocampus > Dunckerocampus dactyliophorus. Next base: position 37,859,106 of record NC_072820.1, read on the forward strand.
TCATTGTAATGAGATGCTAGATCATTTCTCCTGCTCAAACAGTTATGACGCCATTCATGCAGCTCTCCTTGACACTTGGACATGGTAACTTGTAATTTGAAAAGTGTATGAGTAAGTAGCAGACATACATACATTTAAACAGAAATATTCTTATCCATTTATTTGTAAAGAAACCTGGATTCCAGGATTTTGTGCAAGCATGTGCATTTGGCAGCACCTTTAACACTTACATTTCTCGAGATTGGAATTTGCTGCGCTTATGTGTGATCTTATTATGGTTTGTTCTCATCCATCCATTTTCTATACCGCTTCTCCTCTTGAGGGTCGCGGGGGCATGCTGGAGCCTATCCCAGGCGGGGTACACCATGGACTGGTCGCCAACCAATCGCAGGGCACACATAGACAAACAACCATTCACACTCACATTCATACCTATGGACAATTTAGAGTCGCCAATTAACCTAACCTGCATGTTTTTGGATGTGGGAGGAAACCGGAGTACCCGGAGAAAACCCACACACACACGGGGAGAACATGCAAACTCCACACAGAAATGCCCAAGGGAGAATCGATCCTGATCTCCAGACTTACTGTGTTGGCCAACATGCTAACCACTAGACCACCGTGCGGCCGGTTCGTTCTCATGGATCAAAAATAAATGTTGAATATGTATGAAATCCTGGATGGAAGTCTGTCCATGTAGAATTATTTTAAAAATTGTCAAGTTTTTAACCATCAAACTTCAGAATATCTAACAGTCGTGAGATGTACACATCCTGCTTTGAAGTACATATTAAAATGACAAGAATACGTTTTCTTTTGGTGTAAACTCATTCTCAGTATTACAGCTCATAACGTGTCAAACTCACAAACGGGTGATATAAAGGTAGAAAAATTTAAGCCCAGCTTTGGCAGATGTCTAGGTGGCTCTTATGTTCTGTTGCCAAGAGTAAGCACATGCTTTAGGAAAATGCACATTCTTTATTCTTAATTTGTATGGATAACTGTGTTTATTTTGTCCAGAAAGATGCTATGATTTGAAAGGCTGTGCAATGTAGCTAGCCCCTATGACTGAGGGGAAACCTTGCCAAAACTTTTACATAGCAGCATTTCTCCAGATTTTTTTTGTATTTGTTTTAACACATGTGCATGTTAGTGTTTAACATTTTGACAGTAACATTTGTATTCACCACTTTATTAACTTTGACAAGCACAGGCATTACAGTTTGTTGAAGATTTTGTAGCAATATGTGCTGAGGCTGACATCCCATTAAAAGAAGTTAGCTAAGCTACATCCATTTCTCAATTACTGGACAAAATGGGCCAATGATGTATTGCATTAATAAATGTAACGATTTGTGCATTTCATTCACTAACCCAAATAGCACACACTCTCTATGCTGGTAAAATACTGTAAGTGGAAAAGGTAAAAAAATGAATTCTAAAAAATTTAAACAGAGAAAACGGAATTTGGGAAAAATTTCATAGGGCCCTAAGAGTTTTGTTTAAAAAAAAATCCTATTCTAAATCACACCACACATTGACCTATAATCATGTAAAATGATTAGTCCTACTCAAAGTATTTTGCACGCCCATTTTTTCCATCTTTATCTTTTATTGAATGGACTTTTATTCGATTAGGGACCTGACTTACAGAGGTTTGTTACAAAAGCCAAACAATATTGTTGGCCATGCTGTGTCATAAAAAAGTAAATTCAGCAATACTTTGTTTGCATTATGTTTAATGCTTTGAAAAGCTATTTTCATGACCATATTCAATTCCACAAATTCATTTTTGTAACAAAAGCTTATTATTAAAACAAACAAACGAAAAAAAAATCGGATCAGCAAGACTATTTAAAAAAAAAAAAAAAAAAAAAAATTGTATCGGAAGCCCAAAAATGTGGATCGGGACATCCCTACTACTGATTGATGTGTAGATTTCTTTTCAGGGTTGTAGAAACTTGACCTTAGTGGTGGATCCATAAACACTTAACAAGCTCTATTGTGCTGTGCAAAGAGCAATTCTCTCGATACATGACTTTAGTGAATTGCATGATTGCACCATGTCCACTATAGAATGAAGGCAATCAGTCCAATCTGTAACTATAGTATACACTGAATCACTGCGCTGATTTGACTCACAATAAGATCCAATTGAAATCATGCATGAGGTAATAGAGCAGCCTGAGATATTTTAAGTAAAGAGTGACTTCAACTTCAAGTTGTACACTCCATATTTCTGTTGTAAAATGCTGCCAAATTTCTCCAGAAGCAGTTTTTTTTTAAAATATAGGTACTTCTATCAGATTTCCCCACAGTCAGCTGGCATGTAACTGAAAGTGCTACAACAGAAATCTGACATGGTTTACAAGTCGTGAGACATTTTTTTTGCATGTTTGTCACACTTCACTGACATGATTTATCAACTTTGCTTAAATATGTTCTATATTGTTCGTAATTATGTTCTACATTGTTTGTTTTATTAAAGCGAATGGTAAATTCGCAAAAAATTACATTTATTGTTCATGGCAGGAGCCATGACGAACTCCAGTCGCAGAAAAGGGGCATTTCCCAAGTGACGTCAGCGCAGTCGAACTTCACAAGTGAACAAACAGGGCGGTATGCGAGACAGAGGATGTTAACTGTGATTATAGCAAAGATTTGAGCGATTTATTAATAATTTTCAAGGTGGAGGAAAACATCTGGAGATGAAATAGAGCTTGAAAGAAACATCTCCTGGATGCACTGGGACACATCATCAGTGATGTATCCAGGGCTCATTGGGTGTTTCGGGTCTCGCAACATCAGACACCCTTCCCCTGGTGACCCAGCCGGGGTTGATCATGCCTCAGCTTGCATCCCAGTAGCCAGTAGCAATGGCTCCTGCCATGGACATGAACATAAAATGTAATTTTTTGCGAATTTACCATTGGCTTCCATAAAACGATCAATGTTAAATAAAATTACAAACAATATAGAACATATTTAAGCAAAGTTCAGAAATCACACTTTAAATGTTTGAGATAGTCAAACAAATTTAAATATTAGTCAATGACAGCACAAGTAAACATAAAATGCAATTTTTAAATTAACCTTTATTATGAAGGGAGGAAAAAAAAACCTACACGTAGGATGATTTAACTCGCATGCAAATGGTCAGTGGATTTGCTGATCCGATAAAGCAGTACTGCAAAGTCTAAAAAAGCTGCGGCAGTCAAAATAGAAGTGCCCTGTCAAAGCTTAAAATACTTAAATTATTTCTTGACTATAGGTCCAGGCCCTTTATAGGGATGCTGTCTGGGTTCAGAAATCGGAACCTGGTCCGCCACTGTTCTACACTGTTGTAATCCTGGTACTTGGGACAAAATTCAAATCATGCACCATATTTTTTTCTTCTCATGAAAACCAAGGCTCATGAGCGCTTTGAAGAGCCCAAACTTGAGGCAGTGAGGGAGAACAACGTGGAGCTGGTCCAGGACATCCTCAAGGAGCTCAGTCCTTTGGCACACAGGAGCCACGCAGCTGATGAGCTGGTCCGCATCCTGAAGGAGCCACACTTTCAGGTTGTTAAACATAGGCTCTAAATCTCACTGCAAAATCTCAATGAAGAGGCATTCAGATTTGAGTAGAAATTATGCTAAATGATGCATGCTGGGCCCCTGTCAATATGATTGATTTGGTGCTCCAGTGGGCTTCACAGTGGCATAAGCTTAGGCTGGAGCATGTTATATTTGCATTGAAGCGCGATGCTGCCTTTATTTGATTGCAACATCAACATTTTCTGTAATCTATTTTCTTACTTACAGTCTCTCCTGGAGACCCATGACTCTGTAGCTTCCAAAAACTATGAGACTCCTCCCTCAAGTCCCTGTGCCTTCATGGACGCAGCACTCAACAACCAACCGGTGCCGCCTGATGCCATCAGGATGGTGGGCATTCGAAAGGTGTCTGGTGAGCACCTGGTAAGTGTGATTGATAGATGGATAGATTTGTATTTTGGAAGCAACACTGCACTGCAGTGTTTTTGTAGCCTTATTTTAAAAGAGGAAAAAAGATGTCTGAAAACAAAATGCAGAGGATTTATCTGCAGTCAGTTCATTAGCTTGTGGGTCAATAGCCATTGTCATTGCCAAGTGCAGTAATGGCTCCCTTTTAGCTTAAAATACTTACTTAAACAAGCAGTAATAGAATTTTCTGCGCATGTGTGTACAGGGCGTGACGTTTCGAGTGGAGAGTGGCGAGCTGGTGATTGCCAGAATCCTCCACGGGGGCATGATTGACCAACAAGGTCTGCTCCATGTGGGGGACATCATTAAGGAGGTGAATGGCAAGGAGGTGGGGAACGACCCCAAAGTGCTGCAGGAGATGCTTAAGGAGGCGAGTGGCAGCGTGGTACTGAAGATCCTGCCCAGCTACCAGGAGCCACACACACCCAGACAGGTCAATCCAGATAAAAACGGGGCAAATCTTGCAACATGAAAAAAGTTGAATGTGTTAAAGGAAAACTGCACTTTTTTTGGAATTTTGCTCATCATCCGCAATCCTTATGTGAAACATGACCACACGTCTTTCACTTTTCTGCGTTTTCGAAAGAGAAAAACAGCTAAGGAACAGCTAGCATGTGGGAGCTAACAACAGGACCCAGACAGGTCAATCCAGATAAAAACGGGGCAAATCTTGCAACATGAAAAAAGTTGAATGTGTTAAAGGAAAACTGCACTTTTTTTGGAATTTTGCTCATCATCCGCAATCCTTATGTGAAACATGACCACACGTCTTTCACTTTTCTGCGTTTTCGAAAGAGAAAAACAGCTAAGGAACAGCTAGCATGTGGGAGCTAACAATGCACTATACGGGACACACCTATTTCGACTATGAAGCCCCAAAAAAATAAAAGTAAATCCTCCAAAAAACGCCAACAATGTTCTATTTACATAGCTGACCTGTATATAAACCAAGCTACAGCAGCTGTTTTTGTAGCAGCTAACACAAAGAACACATTTTCTGGCATAGTTGTACGGCGTCCCACGCCACTACCAAACACTGCAAATCAATACAATAGGACAATGTTCAAAACAATGAGATAGGACAACAATCTGTAGTGACTAGGAGACATGAACAAGAATATGAACTACAAATAGACAACCAAATTATCTGTCAAGCAGGGGACTTAAACTCGCGGCCCGCGGGCCATTTGAGGCCCACCAAATCGTATCTTGCAGCCCGCGACTGGACATCAAAGAGTAGTGTAACTACAGCCCGCAACATCCGGGCAAGCTCAGTGTTACTTACATACTTACAGGGGCAAGTAAACACCAACACTGAACTAACAGTGATGTTATCACATGGACCGGGGGAGGGGTGGCCCTTTAGCGTTATTGTGAGCCATGTATTGTGAATTGTATCATATCGTGAGGTACCCTGAGATACCCAGCCCTACTCCCAATACTTGATGCGGCCCAGACTCTCCCTCCAGTGGCCCCCAGTGAAATTGAGTTTGAGACCCCTGCTGTAAAGTATTAACCCACATTGCATCGAGGGAAAGGCTTCTTGAGCCGTCATCTGTACTTCTGTGTAGAATGTGTCGGACGTTTCACTCCTCATCCGAAGAGCTTCATCAGCGAACTAATAAGTGCTGGTAGCCTAGGCCTTAAATACAGTAAGAGTGGGAGGAATTGGTGTGCCAACACCCTCCTCCTATTGGTTCCTTACACTAAGCCTGGGCGGAGTAGTGGTCTAATCCTCTCCTGCCATTAGCACCTCCGATCAAAGGGAAGTGTAGCTCCCTGTAGTTGGGTATGAACGACTCTGATACTGGCTCTTTAGCATCTATTGTTCTGGCTCGGCCCTGGCTCCACCTCATTTGCAAGACTAAGAGCTGTGGGTTTTGGTCTCAGTAACCTGCTGAACACAGGGTCCAAATTAAACCTCAAACCACCATTCCGATTCAATGATGGGTTCTGTTGTTTGACAAAAATAGCTTCCTTTACTCCTCTTTCAAACCATCTGTTTTCTTTGGCCAAAATCTTTACCTCGCTGTCCTCAAAAGAGTGATTGGTTGCTTTAAGGTGTAGATGTACTGCTGATTGAGGCCCACTAGAATTGTCCCTGCGATGTTGATAAAGCCTTTTTTGGAGCATTTGTTTAGTTTCCCCAATGTAGTGCTCTTTGCATTCCTCATCTTTACAGTGGATGGAATAGACCACATTGCTCTGTTTTTGGTTTGGAGCCTTGTCTTTAGGATGCACTAATTTTTGTCTCAGGGTATTTACTGGTTTGAAATAGGTAGGAATTTTGTGTTGCCATAAGATCCTCTGGAGTTTTTTTCGGAGACCACAGCTACATAAGGGACTACCACTCCTCTCCTTTTTGCTTCTGTGGGCTTTTGGGTTTCTTTCCCTACTCTCTTCTTTTGACATTTGTTAAAAGCCCACCGCAGGTACCCACAGGTTGAGAGCGCTCTCTGGACATGTTGTGTCTCTTTTTTCCTTCCATCAGCACTAGTTGGTATTTGTTCCGCTCTATGTTGGAGGGTCCTAATAACCCCTAGTTTATGTTGTAGTGGATGGTTTGATTCAAAAAGCAGGTATTGGTCAGTGTGTGTGGCCTTTCTAAAGACCTCTGTAAGTAGCTGTCTGTCCTTCCCTACCTTGCAGTCTAAGAAGGCTAGTTGGTTCTCTTTAGCGTCCTCGCGAGTAAATTTTATATTTTTGTCCACCGCATTGATATGATCTGTGAAAGACTGAATTTCCTGTTTTTTGATTATGACAAAGGTGTCATCCACGTATCTAAACCAGTGCCCTGGTTTTGTCCCTGAGAAGGATGTGAGAGCCTGGTTCTCCATCTCTTCCATGTACAGATTCGCCACTATGGGTGAGACTGGTGAGCCCATAGCACAATCATGAATTTGTCTGTAAAATTTCCCTCTAAACTGAAAATATGTAGTGTTAAGGCAAATTTCCAATAATTGGCAAATGTGGTCAGCACTAAGTTTTGTTCTCTGATGCAGAGTTGAGTCCTCGAGCAGTCTCTTCCTCACCACCGAGACTGCTGCTGAGGTGGGGACAGATGTGAAAAGTGAAGTCACATCATAAGACACCAAAGTCTTATGATGCATTGCATGTTATGTTTATACACTGCTAGATGGACTGTGTTGGGATATCATGTGCTATGTGCTCCATGTATCACAATCAATATCATAACATACTCGATGGACAGTTGCCCATCTGGTCTGGGATGTCTTTTCAAGTTTATTTTGGGTAGGTGGAAAAAGTTTCTATCATTGCAGGGGTTGTTAGCGCTAACAATTCTTTGTTTTGTTGTGATGCAATTTCTTGGAGCAAAGTCCTCCTCGCTATACACACAAATCCTTTCCATTGATGGAAAGGCTTTGTGTGTATGCCACACTCCATTTCTGTCGGTATGGCACCACAATTACACAACTAAGTCATGTCGGTGTGATGACTTGCCCCCCATATGCTACGAAGTTTCACTGTCACTTTATGCTGGCTCAGCTTTTAGAACCTGTAGCTCATCTTCTGTATATTCAGGCTGAAAATAAATAATGTTCTGGATCCTCATTTGTCCAAAAGTACTTGTCGGTGGCGGCTCGCAAAGTCTGTCATGATTAGTAGTAACAAACAGACACGTGCTTGGCATGGTGCTGTTATTGACAGAAGTAGCACTAGATGTGAAATCAATGTGCCCAGGAAAGAAGCTTCGGTAATGTTTAAAATGATCAAAATACTTTCAAGTATTGCATGTTATCATTAATGTACCTGTTGCTGCATGGTTACAGCATGTATATAAAACGTTGTTGGAGGTTTTTTAGAGGGCTTTATAGGTTAGCTAAATACTGTAGGTGTGTCCCATGACGTGCTTTGTTCATACTGTTTTTCTCTAAAACGCACAGAAAAGGGAAAGATGTGTGCTCATGTTTGACATAAGGATTGTGGATGATGGGCAAAATTCCATAAAAAGTGCAGTTCCCCTTTTAAAGGTTCATGTAATTGGACTGGACTAGCAGAGACTCCATGGACTCCATTTTAGCTCCGGAAAAAGCCCTCATCTAGCTTACGCATTCATCCTAGGCTCTCCAATAGTGTATTGTAATATTGAACTCGCTTGTTGAAACATAGCAGTGTATTTTTAATGTTAATAAGTCACTCGAGTATGAGAAAAGGCGTCAAGTGTAGAGGGGGCAGGGAATGGTTTCCATGGCTACGTATTTTGGCTCTACTTATCTATCCATCTCTCTCCTTGTTTCTCAATGTTGGTCTCTCCTTGTGCTGTCAGTGACGGTTGTGGTTTTGGCTTTGCTTTATGAGCTGTAAACTGTGAAAGCGAGTAGTCTCGGATGTTTATGGGTGTTTTATAATGATAGTCACCCGGTACTTCTACATCGGCTCAGTGATGTATCGTGCGTAGCAGAAGAGGGCTATGTGTGCATTACAGTGAGAGATATTTGTCTTATTTTGCCCCTCTCGTGTGGCTAAATAAGGTACTCAAAATAGTAGAATCACCTGTGTTGGTACAGTACAGTTTAACACTAATCCAAAATATGACGAAATATGGAAGTGTATATGCCTGTTTGTTTTGAATTCCCTCATAATCTTCATACCTCCCATCCAGGCCTTTGTGAAGTGTCACTTTGACTACGACCCATCCCACGATAACCTGATTCCCTGTAAAGAGGCAGGACTTAGCTTCTGCAGTGGTGACATTCTGCAAATATTCAACCAGGAAGACCTCAACTGGTGGCAGGTCAAAACAGCCTCACACATACACATATACTGAGATTCACAACTGAGGAGTTTAGGACTTGTTGACCTTTTTTTGTGTGTTTCCATATTAGGCCTGCCACATCCAGGGAGGTAGTGCAGGTTTAATTCCAAGTCAGCTCCTCGAGGAGAAGAGAAAAGCCTTTGTGAAAAGAGATCTGGAGCTTGTTACCACAGGTACAGCAACACAGACAACAAAGGGCAAGGGAGAGAAAAACCTGCAATTATGCAAATTTGACCCCATGCTGCATAAACACGCCGGCACCAAAGACAACATCTGTTCCTCTCAGTATCATGCACGCATTGCATCCTGCCACCTCTACAGTCTGTATAGAGTACAGCATGACTTTTAGGTGGCCTGGTCCAAGCTGCTGGTTATTAAACTTCAGTCACTCTGTTGTATCATCAGCCGTGTACATCGATCAACCAACCTGTCTCCGACTAGATTTCATTTACATCCATGTGCTCTGTGCAGTTATTGACAGAGACAGTAGCTGTGGTGAGTCACAGTGTTGCCCTTCATTCTAGAGGACAACTCAACGAGAGGACAGCTCATCACTAGGGCGTCACGAGACACCCAGCTCACGAGACAAGACATAACATATACATGAGATTGGGTCCACGAGAGCAAGACGAGACTAGATTTTAACATTAATTTAAAAAAAAAAATGCAATGAAAAAATATGACAGCACAAACAGACTTTTTTTTTTATTTAACCGAGTTACAAACCAATGTATTCGTCCATCCAATTTTCTCTGCTTATCCGGGTTTGGGTCACGGGGGCAGCAGTCTCAGTAGGGAAGCCCAGACTTCCCGGCCCCCGGCCACCTTCTCCAGCTCTCGGGAGGACACCAAGGCGTTCCCAGGCCAGCTGTGAGACATAATCCCTCCAGCGTGGGTTTGCCCTGGAGCCTTCTCCCGGCAGGGCATATAGTAGAAAATAACAATGCAATATTTTCTTTAATATGTAATCTTTCACTCGGTGAAGGCATGTATTTTTTCAAAGGCATTTCGCACTGTCAAACATTGTGAGCATTTCTTGAAATGCTGGCTTTTTGATCTTGAAGAGCACCATTTCCTTGCGACGTAGCAAACACTTTCTGTGAGTGCACACTATTTTCCGCTTTTCCCTTTGTATTTACTTTGCCGATCAAACGTATCAGTGAGGGTTGACTGTCGAAACGAAAGCTCTCCATCTTGATGTGTACCGTAAAGCACCGTGTATAAACCGCACCCGTGTATTAACCGCACCCCCATTTTCAGGCTCACGGCGGGGGAAAACAAATTTTTAGTTCATAAATGCTTGCCAACTCTTTCATCTCAAATCAACATGCGTAAAGGTACTAAGCAATTTCAAAAAGAAGAATAAAGAAGAAATCTGAACTTCGGCATCTAGATCTTTAATATTATGGCTAAGCACAGATTAATAATAATAATAATAATAATAATAATAATAATAATAATAATAAAAAATCTAAATAAAGAAATTTGCAATTTTCAGAGATGTTTTGATATCTTATCTTTCACTGCTTCTCTTTTTCTCTATTTTATTGCATTGATTCAGTGTGAATTTGAATAAACTCCAACGTTGTATTGTATTTTACAACCGCAATGTTTTAATGGAAGCTTAGGTTAGCTTCAGTGTATGTAGAGATTGTTTCACTGTGTGAAAATACAGACAGCCGTCAGATAAGTTAGTTGCATACACAAGCATTTTCAACAACTGTACAGCAGAGGGAGCTAAAGTCAAAGCAAAAAGTACATCTTAATTAACAGTTATGTGATAAGAATATCCACTTCATGTTTTTCTTTATCTTGCTGTTTATTAACACACACACACACACACACACACACACACGTGCGCATTATAAAGCTGATTTGGTGATGTCCGCTGTGTCCCTGAATGCATCTCGCCTTCAACGTAATGACAATGAGGTGTTGCCCTGATGAACGGGCTAGATGGAATTCAAGATTCAAGAGTTTTATTGTCATATGCACAGTAGAACAGGTAGTTAAACTATGCAGTGAAATTCTTATCTGTTCATTCTCCCAAAAAAAGAAAAAAAACACAAGAAAATGAATAAGAACATAAACATTAATACCAATAAATTAAGCAACAAGAACAGAATAGAGACGTGGGTGAATTGGAGATAAATGCAGTATATGGTGTTGGAATTGTACTGCTGTTGATGTGTTCAGGTCAGAATGAAGTTATAAGAGTCAGACTTTGTTTGATTGTGTGGGGGCGCTCCACTGTGCTTCGTCTGCCGTCATAATGGAGAGGCGTGATGCTCTGGTGCGCATGCGTTTACACAAAAAAATGTAATTTCATGAAATAAATCAGTTACCGCCGTTACGCGTTATTTTTGACAGCCCTGGTTATAATGCTTCATAATTGTAAGGTCTACTGGTCACACCTGTGTATATGTAATATACACTCTATATACTCACGCTCCATATATTCTCCACAGTCAGGAGCTCAGCTTCTTATTGCAGCAGCGTGTTTGTTTGCTGCCATCTAGTGGTCAGTGATAATGACGCTATGGACATGTACTTTAATGTTTAGCATGCTGGCGAAAACTACTCCAGTTCATTGTGTTGGTGTCCCTCTCAGGTCCCCTGTGTGCTGGAATGGGTGGCAAGAAGAAGAAAAAGATGATGTATTTAACCACCAAGAACGCAGGTATTTTAACCTACCTTTACTAGACCCTCCTCTTAGTATCAGATCCCTGATTAATGGTGTTTCTGACAAAGAATTTGATCGTCACGAGCTGCGGATCTATGAAGAGGTTGCCAAGGTGCCGCCTTTCAGGAGAAAGACATTGGTCCTGATTGGTGCACAGGGCGTTGGCCGCCGCAGTCTAAAGAACAAGCTGCTGGTGTTGGATCCTCAGCGCTATGGCACCACCATCCCTTGTGAGTGTAATGGTACATCCTGACCATTTACTTTTTCTACAACCTACATTTTAGCTCAGAGTTTTTTTGTTTCCAGTTACCTCCAGGAAGCCAAAGGTGGACGAGAGGGACTGTCAGATGTACTCCTTCATGACACGTAGTGAGATGGAGTGTGACATCAAAAACGGGCGCTTCTTGGAACACGGAGAGTACGACGGAAACTTGTATGGTACGAAAATTAACTCCATACACGAGGTGACAGAAACAGGGAAGATCTGCATCCTGGATGTGAACCCCCAGGTAGTAGAATCATGGTCTCATTTGAATGCCACAGTGATGCAACTATTGTAATGTATGTAAATGTACACAATTCTAAAGGCTCTCAAAGTCCTGCGGACGTCGGAGTTCTTGCCCTATGTTGTTTTCATTGAGGCGCCTGATTTTGAGGTCCTCAAAGCCATGAACAGGTCAGCAATAGAGTCTGGAGTGGTCACTAAACAGTTAACGGTGAGTGGCAATGTCATCCATTATTGTGAGTCAGATTTAATGCTCTATGACAGGGGTCACCAACATGGTGCCCGCGGGCACCAGGTAGCCCCCCACGACCACATGAGGTGCCCGCAGGCCTGCTTTTCATTCAGGTTTTCAGTTAATAATGAAAGAACAGTCGAAAGAAATGCATTCTGAAATACAACATGAGTTGTGGATACCAGCATTTTGTTAATGTTCTGGTAAAACAAGCATATTTGATCTGTTTGGGTTGAAATAAGGTATGAAAATCATTTCTACAAAAATGAGTAGCTCTTGGCCATTTTCATTTTCTAAAAGTAGCTCTCGCAAGGAAAAACGTTGGTGACCCCTGCTCTATGACTATGTGCACTAACATGATGCCCCGTTGTCATCCTTTTATAGGACTCTGAGCTCAAGAGGACGGTGGACGAGAGCGAGCGCATCAAGAGGGCCTACGGACATTACTTTGACCTCTGTATCGTAAATGATGGTCTAGAGGTAACGTTTCGAAGCCTACGCGCCGCAATGGAAAAACTGTTCAATGAACAGCAGTGGGTGCCTGTCAGCTGGGTGTTTTGAGCTTCAGAGCAGGCCAAAGGATGAAGAATGGCAGATGATTTAACCCCCACAGCGCCCTCCAAGTGGGTGTTTTTGAACTTGGTGTTGTATTTATTTTGTAATAATTTGTTGATATTGAAGCAGTTCCAGAGTTGATGATGGGGTATAGCGCAATTGTGTGTGTGTGTGTGTGTGTGTGTGTGTTGGGGGGGTACTTATTACAAACATGGAAATAGATACAGAGTAGGGATGGGCATAAGAAGATTTTCATTGGTGGTTCGGCCAACTGTGAGGATTATATTGTTGATTCTGTCTTGAACCAGTTGAGGTAAAATTAGATGCACTACTTGGCTGCAACCACCAGAGGCGCTGTTGAATTAGTCTCCCTTCCAAAAAGAAGTTACACTTTTTAAACTTAGGTCCCAAATGGTTCCTCTCGTACAACAGTAATACAAATGTAACATGACCTTTTAAATATATATTTAAGATTTGTGGCCATTTTGTCATTTGATCCCCTATTTTTTTAATGGGAGAATCCTAAAATATGCAATATTTTCAAAAGTGGAATATTTGGGATGATAGCCTTGACTTGGTCAGTAATTGATAACATTGATTTTGATGCATTACTATTATATTACTACATTTTGGAGCAAAAAACAATGTATTAAAAAAAAAAACCCTACGCTTTTCCCCCAAAACCTTTCGTAAATATCATTTTTTTTAATGTTTCTTCTGTAAACAGCATCCAAAAGGCGAGGAGTCTCTTTTACTCTGTGATTCTTGCTTAAATATAGTCAAATGTCCATCCCTACTATAGAGTAGTAAAGAGTATTTTAGATAGAAAGTTCTGTCAAAACTTTAGCCTTCCAAATCTTAAATACTTTATGTAGTGTAATGTTTACATTGGATTGGTATAAGACAGACAGGCAGATAGATAGATAGATAGATAGATGAAAGAAACATACCAAATGTGATATTTGTAATAAATTCCATCTATTTTACCAGTAGATTATATATATATAGTGGTATGATTTGTACACATTGAGAAATGTGCTTTACTTGTGTTTCTCCACTTGTCTGGAACATGACCAGCAATAGAAACATACAGCACATGTGAAACATGTTCCATATACATTGGTCTATACATTAGAGCTTTGGGGACTCTTCACATTATTGCCTACAGCCTGCACTTGTATTTGTAGCACTGAGATTTTGCAAACCAAATACAAATAATCTGAGGAGAAAAGTAGCTTGCAGTAAAGGACAAATGAATACTACCAATACCAACATTTGTTACCTGTTCATGTTACACTTGTTATTTGCGATGTACAAACTCATCATACTTTTGCCTTAACATGCTTCAAAAAGCCAAGGAAACTCAGTCACGGGACATTTGAACATCATCACTTCCTGTTCCAAACAATACTGGCAACTTATACATATTTATTTTACCTTCAACCTGTAAGTAGTGTATGGAAATAAAGACTATATACGATCACAAAAAAGACTTTTTTGGTCTTGATTGTGTGTATATACACTACTATTGTTTCATTTAGAAGCAGGACAGCAAAATACATTAAAACACGATGTTCAGAGATTTCTAAAAAAACGCACCGTGTGGTTGTTTTTAGCTGAAAGATGCCCGGTGGTGCCTCTGCTGGCGGGGTGGGTGTATGTGGGTGCCGGTTGATGGGGTCATCCAGTGATGAGGGGCCAGAGGCAATGTTATTGGATACATCTCATAGGCAGGCGGTGGACCCCCTGGCCAAACACTTGTCAGTTTGGGGTCGAACTACAAGACATGATGATGTCCTTTATTGTGACTGTATATTTAAATGAGATGTCACACAGGAGCTGAATTGTCCCTTACTATGTCTACCATATTGGGCAATACAAGTACAGTCAAACCTGTCTATAGCGGCCACTAAAGGGAAACGCCAAAAGTGGCTGCTATAGGCAGGTGGCCGTTATAGACAGGTTGGCGGCCATTTTGAATTTATGCGCGCACATATTAACATGTCTGTGATTAGAAGCTTGCTGTCTTTGCAGATACATATAATTATACTGTTACATGTTGACCAGTAGAGGGCACTGTGGGACTGCGGATAAAAGTTGTAAAGCACTACTAGGTTAATAAACCGCTGTTAATAAAGCGATTAAAGTGCATCAGCGACGTGAGTCTCTCCTTCCCCACAACAAGGGGCACTACAGTATTGACCAGTGCACATTGTCTCACACCAGGAAATAAACGATGTCACTGTCTGCAACAAGCTCCAAAGAAGACGGCTTTTTTTTTTTATGTCAAACCGACAGTTTGTGTGGATCTTGTGAATGATTGTGACTGAGCTACAGCTCAGTAATTAAAGTCTACACACGATGGTTTCATTGCTTAAAAAACGAAACTTTTTCGTGCATGAAGCTTCTGCTTGAGTCGGCATTTTGGCCGCTATATGCGGTCAGATATTGACCAAGGGATACAAAATGGGTGGCCGCTGGCCGCGTTAGACAGGTAACCGCTATACACAGGGTCTACAACACGCAAATTCTCTGCGGGGGATTTTTCAGTGGCCGTTCTATACAGGTGGCCGCTAAGACAGGTTTGACTGTATAAAGGTGACAAGAGGGGTGTTAGTTCATTTCTACAGGGCTCTAATAAAAACCATATTTCGAAGTTTGGAAACAGCTTTTCTAGGCTCTAATTATGAAAATTATAAAGAAGAAATCCTACTTTGTGGGAATTCACTTATCATGATCGGGTCTGAAACCAGCTAACCACGATAAACGAGGGATTACTCTACTGTACTGTGTGTGTGTGTGTATGTATGTATGTGTGTATGTATATGTGTGTATATATATATATATATATATATATATATATATATATATATATATATATATATATATACACACACACAGTATATATATATATATACACACACACACACAGTATATATATATATATATATATATATATACACAGTATATATATATATATATATATATACACAGTATATATATATATATATATATATACACAGTATATATATATATATATATATATACACAGTATATATATATATATATATATACACAGTATATATATATATATATATATATATATATATACACAGTATATATATATATATATATACACAGTATATATATATATATATATATACACAGTATATATATATATATATATATACACAGTATATATATATATATATATATATATACACAGTATATATATATATATATATATACACAGTATATATATATATATATATATATATACACAGTATATGTATATATATATATATATATATATATATATATATATATATATATACACAGTATATATATATATATATATATATATATATATATATATATACACAGTATATATATATATATATATACTGTGTATATATATGAGTTGGATCATTTTAAAACAATGCTGACCACTGAAAAAGAGTCATCAATCAATTGGTGTGGTTGCTATTTCAGTGAAAGTCAAAGCATGACGTTTCAAAAGATTTTTGTCTGGTCGTAAAAACATTTTTACAAAAACTAGTACTGTATTGAAGAAGAGAGGTGATGTTGTATTTTGGTCAATACAGTAATTCATCAAAACTGAAGGCAGCAATGCAGTTTTCCACCCATGTTGACTATCATGTACTAGTATGAACACAAAAACATAAAATATTGAGGGTGTCACACACCAGTGCGTACGGTGGAGGGAGATCAATGGTGCTGTATCTTGGAGGATTTCTGTCATAATGTCGTTCCACCGCCTCCTGACCTTCTGCCGCAGAAATGGCCTGGATGGAGAAGCTGCTGTCATCTTGTATGGTTGCCATCGTGACATCGTATGCCGCTCTCTTCTTCTTGGCGTGCAGGTAGAAGCAGAGGAGGACCACAGCTATGGACACCACCAAGCATGGGAATCTAGAAATACATTGATTACTACTAGTATGATGATGTTTATTATTGACTGAGGATACTCACACATATTGAAGGGTATTCACAATGGTCATGGCTGCCTCAAAGTCCTTGACATCACTAGAAGATGAAAAACACAATATGACTATATATATATATATATATATATATATATATATATATATATATATATATATAATTAATTTTAATGTACCCTGCAAATTAACATTCACTGTTGTTTGCATGGGGCCGCACGGTGGCCTCGTGGTTAGCATGTTGGCCACACAGAAGATTGGAAAGCTCTGTATTTGAATCTTGTTGGGCATCTCTGTACAGAGTTTGCATGTGTGGGTTTTCTCCAGGTACTCCGGTTTCCTCCCACATTCCAAAAACATGCATGTTAGATTAAGTGGCGACTCTAAATTGTCCATAGGTATGAATGCGAGTGTGAATGGTTGTTTGTATGTGCCCTGCCTCTTGCCTGAAGTCAGCTGGGGTAGGCTCCAGCATACCCAAGACCCTAGTGAGGATAAGCAGCATAGAAGATGGATGGATGCTATCTGTACGCAAGATAATGGAATGTCCCTACACTTTTGTTTATGCAACCTGACAAATGTATATTCACATATTTTCTTACAATTCACAAACGTGTATGACTTTGTGTGTCTATTTGTAAGCTGAATGATCAACATACTCTTTGGACCTTCATCCTATAAACGTGTTGCTCACTGCATGTGTCCCTGAGTCTATATAACTTGATAATAATATAATGACAAAATCAAACAGAGTCTAAAGAGTCTTACCTTACTGAGGGGTCCCAAACAAAAAAAGGTGTCCTGAGTGTTGCGTAGCTCCAAATACTGTATGTGTAATGTGTTCACAGCATGAGTGGCATTTTCTTTTCTTTTTTTACAGCCTTATTGTCTCCTTTATAGCCACAGGACTTTGAGGTCAACTTTCTGTTTTACACATTTCCTGGGCGGATGTTTCAAGTCCTCATTGCTCAATGAATGACAAACTGTTGAACTCCTGCAAATGATGTTTCTGGTACACAAATGTTGCTTGATCGGTCTTTTGTATTCAACAGTTTGCTACATGTAATACATTGGGTGCCTATTGCAGACTTCATTACAATGCTGGTTAATATGTCTCATCAACGCTGATTCTATTAAATATATGTTCTTACTTTAAAGGTTTTTGCAAAAGAGACAGATATCCATCCATCCATCCATCCATTTTCTATGCCGATTCTCATTAGGGGTGCGGGGGTATGCTGGAGCCTATCTCAGCTGACTTCGGGCTTCAGGCAGGGTACACCCTGGACTGGTCGCCAGCCAATGGCAGGGCACATATAGACAACCAACCATTCACACTCACATTCATACCTATGGACAATTTAGAGTGGCATATACATTTCTGCTGTTGATTTTTTAAAAATAATTTCATCTTCTTGTAAGTTTTCTTCTTGTAATGTTAGGACTTTATTTGCATATTTTGACTTTATTCTCATGGCTGGCCTTGGACGTCGGGATGTAGTGCAAGTCATTTTAGGTCTTTTCCATGCAGTGCCATGTTGAACTTCAGGTGGAGAGAGTGACAGCGATGACACCACATTCAACACACCTACTCCCCACTCACACCTGAGACCTTGTAACAGTAATGAGTCACATGACACCAAAGAGGAAAAATGGCCCATGTGCCCATTCTGTACAGTTTCACATAAGGGTGTACTAACGTTTGTTGCCAGTGGTTTAGACACTAATGGCTGTGTGTTGAGTTCTTTTGTGGGAACACCAAATTTACACTGGTATCCAAGCTGTACACCGACTACTTTATATAGTATCAAAGTGTCGTTTCTTTAGCGTTCTCCCATGAAAGGATATCATAAAATATTTACAGAAATCTCACTTTTGTGGCATAATTATTATCAGGACAGGCCTCATAGAAAACGAATGAATTAATGAATTAACATTATAAATCAGGTTATTATTGTTAATAATATGAGTATTACTATTGCAGTACATAGAATAAGGTACTTGCCCATCTCACAAAACTAAATGTAGCCTCACAAAAGGGTCATAATATTAGAAACATCTCTCAGTATGACGCAGTGCAAAGCACAGAGCGCATGTTAAGATCATTTTACAACCTCACTGACTATCAAAGAGTTACATGCGGGGGCACAAGCATGTTGTCACTTTATATCATATTATAATGCTATTGCGAGTGGATTAAAGGTCACTGGGGGGTTTTATAAGGAGAATTTTAAGTTATAGCACATTCTCAACAAACCCAATAAAGAAGGGAAGAAAGTGAGGAATCCTTGTTTGAGCTTGTTTCTTAGGAATGTATTGAGGGTGGTGTTGAAACATGCTGGTGGTGCGATGCTCCAGACGAACACACGCGATCACGTTTATATTTCCCACTTGCATTGGTCATAATATTCAAGAAATGTACAGTACAGTACACAGACATTACGTGACATTGAAGCTTATTATACAGTATGTTCTATATACTACTACAGCAGGGGTCGGGAACCTTTTTGGCAAAGAGAGCCATGAAAGCCACATATTTAAAAATGTATTTCCGTGAGAGCCATATCATGTTTCAACACCGAATACAACCAAATGTGTGTATATTTAAGGAAGACCAACAATTTTAGAATTTAATAAGTCTCTGAATTTATTCTTTTTATAAAAATGTTATATTGAAGCTAACCAATAATAAATACATTACTTTTTACCATTAATGCAACTTCTGCTGCTGCATGGTTTTGCGCGCTACTCCGTATCTTTCTTTCCATTTTTCGTCAAAAGGGTTGTCTCTGCACAATTAGCTAGCTGAAGGATTAAAGGCGGGACGACCCCAATAATCAAGTTTTGGTGTCTGACACTGGAAAATGGGAAGGACAGCTGGCATTGCGCTACAAAATCAAATGGATTAAAATGCATTAGAATGCATATTTTAAATGTTATTTTTAACACTGATTTCTGTCATGTTTTACTTTAAAATGTCAGGAAAACAAATTGAAATAAAACACATTTTATGGTGTTAAGAAATGTCTGAGAGCCAGATGCAGTCATCTAAAGAGCCACATCTGGCTCCCGAGCCATAGGTTCCCTACCCCTGTACTACAGTATATAACATATAGTATAGAAAGTATTGTTGCATTTGAGGTGGTTTTATAACAAAATGTGCTTGCTAATGTGGAGGAGGAGGTGGTGGTGGCACAATGTTGGAGGCACCAGCGGGTGGAGGAGGAGGGAGATGGTCAGCTCCTGCTACAGGTGGAGGAGGGGGAGGAGGAGGAAGATGGTCAGCTCCCGCTACAGGAGGAGGAGGGGGAGGAGGAGGAAGATGGTCAGCTCCCGCAACAGGAGGAGGAGGGGGAGGAGGAGGAAGATGGTCAGCTCCCGCAACAGGAGGAGGAGGGGGAGGAGGAGGAAGATGGTCAGCTCCCGCAACAGGAGGAGGAGCAGGGGGAGGAGGAAGATGGTCAGCTCCTGCTACTGGAGGAGGAGGAGGAGGAGGAGGAAGGTGGTCAGCTCCAGCTACAGGAGGAGGAGGGGGAGGAGGAGGAAGGTGGTCAGCTCCTGCTGCAGGAGGAGGAGGCAGGAGAGTGGCATCTGCTACAATAGGAGATGAATAGAGGTTGTCTGGTGGTGGAGGAGGAGCTGGGTGCAGACATGTTGATGAGGTCAAAGAAGGTGGAGGAGGCAGGCTGGTGTCCACACAGGAAGTGGGAGGTGGTGGTGGAGGAGGAGGAGAAGACATACTGGGGTCTATTGTGGCTTGAAGAGGAGGAGGAGGAAGGTTATCGCTGACGTTGGAATCAGCAGGTAAATCGGGAACTGATGGTAGTGGTACAGCAATGCCTTGATTGAATCTACACACAAAACATAAAGAAAGCATAGTAAATGTAAAAAAACCCTAAATAAAAAGATCAGTAAATAATGTTCTTATGTTGTACATTAAATTAAAGAAGAACGCTAATATCTTAGCACAAAAACAGATGCTATTCTTTGGGTGAAAATATGCCCCCTAGTGGCTGTGAGCGCCATAGTTATGACGTTTGAGCAATATGATTGGACAATGAAGTAAGTGCTATGATCTCCCGGCGATGCCACTGGCCTCACTGCTTTTCTATCTTTTTGTGGAAAAAAATGTAATTACTTTGGAACATACAAAGATTTAAATGTTTAAAAAGCTATAGTATACTGTACTGATAATAGTAATAATAATAATAATAGTGAAATGACCGAGGAACACTGTGGCCACACTGAAAAGAAAAAAATCTGACTATGAGAATAAGGCTGGAATATAAAAAAAAAAAAAGTTGGAATTTTCCAAGGCATAATATCGTTATATTTTGTAGCAATATTCCATGATACGATGTGTAACAACTACTACTACTACTTTCAATGCTCCTAGAAAATGGTAACCTGAGAACAAGTTAAAGACAGGAAGAGAACTATCAGCAATTTCTGGACGGAGAAGGGGTGCTTCTTCCCCACTACGTTTTGGACATGTTGACTTGTGCAGGCGTGAACATGTGATGTACTTAAGTGTAACTTTGTTCAGCATGTTGAAATAAACTAAACCATCACCACTAATAATAATATAATAAAGTAGTATTAGGAACAGAAAAAGTGGCAATATTTAATAATATTCATATAGTATTTGTTAAAACTATTGTTAGAAATTGTATTTAAACTACTTCACAATAGTATTACACTTATACATTATTATAAGATTTTCATTGCATGGTATAACTGCTGTTTTACCATGCACATGACAATAAAACTCTCTTGAATCTTGAATCTACACACCACTACTAATACTACCACTAATATGGCACGTCCCTTGAGAAAGTTGAATTGCAGCGCTGAGGTTTGTGTAGATTTTTTTTAACGTTCATTCATTTAAATCCTGACTTTTTAAATGTAAAAAAAATATACACAATAATGTTCAAAAGTTTTTTTTTCTTAACATTGGGACTTTTTTTCTCACAATTTTTTCTTTTCAGTGTGACCTTTAATATAATTAGTCATACATCATTTTGTGATATTATGAGAATAAATGAATAGCATTGTAATAACTAATATTTAATCTCGGGCTGTCAAATGATTAACAATTTTAATCAAATTAATCACAGTTTTCAAATTCATTGATCGTGATGAATCACCATTTGCAACTACACTACCGGTCGAAAGTTTTAGAACACTCCAATTTCTCAGGAGGAAAAGTCTACATATTTAAGTGTCTGCCTCTCTTCCATTGTTAATGATTTTTTTTCTTGCCATTTTTGTAGCAACAAATGACTTTCTCCAGTACAATGCTGCTCAACTGACGTCCACAAGGGTGTAGTACCACAGTGTGCTCCGCCACTGTTTTTATGCAGACAGAGGAGGTAGTAAGTACTCCAGAACTTGGAACACCTGTAGGAATTAGTTGCACCAACTGCCAAGGCTTGATCAACCTCCATTTCTGCAGAACAGCTTTAAATTGTCGACCGATTTTGTGGTCCCTGAAACAGGCCTGTTTGAATAATTCTGAAACATTCTTTTTCAGTTTTGGGCAACCTTACCTTACTGGCACTTCACCACTTACCTTTGTACCATTTCTAGCTATTCATTGGACGTGAACGACTTGAATTTCAATAAATAACTGGAAAATTTGGGATGTTCTAAAACGTTTGACTGGTAATGTTTGTGTGAAATATGCCAATTTTTTACTGTATTTTATGAACAAAAAGATAAATGACAGGACACAGTTATCTATATTTGTATGTATTAACAGCTCCAAATGAAGTGAATATTTAACTCAAGCTCAAAGATACAGTACCACACGTCTGAAAATGGATTTGCCTAACACTAGTCTCTTTAATAGCAGCTCAACATTTGAATCACACTTAACCATCTTATTAAGAGCCATGAAGAGTTGCGTTCAAAGACACCACGTAATTTAAGATGAATTCACATGTTTTATGTGGTGATGTATTTACGAGCATACTTAACTGCATGTGATTGTACTTCAGCAATAAGAGTTATGTTAATCAGTGATAACAATATCCACTTATTTTTATTCTTTCTCTTTCTCTTTATTTAGACCACGCTTACCCGGGTAATAAAGACTTTTTGTTTTATAATTTTCGGAGTGTCATTTAATGCATCTGGCGGTTGACGAGTGACAATCAGGAAGTGTCGTTCCCAGAACAAGCGGACTCGAGTCGTTGGAGATACTGTACATACAGTATATGGTGTTTGAATTGCACTGCTGTTGGTGTGTTCAGGTCAGTGACGGAGCCAGAAATTTTTCATTGGGGTGTCCAAATAAATGAGTCACCGTCTTTAACGCGCTAATTTTGACAGCCCCAATTTAATCACGTCATAAAGTCATGGTTGTTTAATGGTTTTACTGTACTTGAATACATGGTAGGTCACTGATCAAACTGTTGTGTTTAGGTTCAGGTGGGAAATTTTGATAATCATTAAAATTATGACTTTTGCTCTTGAAAAACGTTGACTTTTCTCGTAAAATGTGCTTTTTTGTTTTCAGTGTGACGCAAATACAACAACAACATAAGTACTACTAACAACAAGAAAAAATGTAATTGTGTGTGTGTGTGTGTGTGTGTGCGGGGGGGTTAATTAACGATGCTATGCTAGCGCTGCCGTATCTACAAGCTTTGTGACATACGTGGGTACATCTGCAATGCTCTGTGTGTTGTCCGTAGTGGTCCCTGGCTCTCTCTTTGTTGGGGGCTCCCTGGAGACCTGTGTGGGGTGGAGTTGACAATGAATGACATCATCAGCCCTGACTAGGACGGTAGACTGGAAAGCTTGGTGTCACATTTACCTGGAAACAGTGTCCAGTAGAGTCCAAGCTGGAGTATGATATGGGTACTCTGGAGTAGCTTCTCTCTGGCTCCCTGCCTAAAGGAGGGGGCGTCACAAGTTTGCAGCGGGTCTTGTTTTTGGAAGTGGTGAAAGTGCTGATCTCTCTTCTGGCCACCTTCTCGTAGTGGATGGCTGCAGCCTGGATCACATCCCAGCATGGACATTATATATGTATGTGAAAGTGGTTATTTCAATGTGAGTTGAAGGTGTTACTGACCAGTGACAGCAGGTTGACTGAGGACTCCATGTGGCTGAGACGCGTGGCCTGGGAGTCCAGCAGTCTGAGCAGTAAAGTGGCCACACTGTTGATTTGGTAGGTCACACTGGCCAACGCCTGAGTGGCCAAAGCCTTGGCCTCCTCCACAGCCTTGCTTGGGTCATCTGCCTGCAACAATGTTAGTTGACACTTTATAGATGTGATAGAAATATGGTTCATTTGGGCTTTTTAGAGAAATCAAATATTTATTTTATATGTATATTTTTTAGGACATAAAATATATATTTAATATATTTCAGTACATTATACATACAACTTTGTACATGCACCTATTTATTTGATTTTTTTTAAACATTCATTTTTTTAGTACATAAAATACACTATGTATTTAAAATATATTTGTAAGAAAATAAACTATTCATTTTATATTGATTTAAACAAGTAATAATTAGGAGATAAATATTCATTATTTGATCTATTTATTGATTTTTGAAAAACTAACATTTATGCTGAATGATGCTAAGTTAACCCTGAATGATAAAATATCATACAACTTACAGAATGATGCCCAAAACAATGCACAATTGAAACATAATATCCTTTCTAATAATTTATCTTGTAATAAATCAAGATATAGAAGAAATAAAAAGTGCAATAAAATTCAGGAATATAAAAAGTATAAACCACAAGGGGCAATTGCCTTGTAAAAAATGATGTATAATACTGAAATGATGTATATACAGTATATATTGTTTTAATTCTTTTTAATTATTATTTATAAGTGTATTTCTATGTATTTATTTTTAAATGAAATGACTCTGTGAAGTGTGGGTATACTGTTCGTCCCGGAACTCTAAAATATCTACTTCCAGAATGCCGAAAATAACATGTAATTAAAAAATAATATCCATTATAATAATCTCTTCTAATAGATTAAAATATAACTTTAAACTATAAATTTGAATAGAATAAATGGAAATGTTTAATACAGGAATATAAAACATAATTTAAGAAAATAACTATCAACAATAGTATGCTAATTTATTTTGTAACAAATAAAACTATAGAACAAATAAAAAGTTAAATACAGGAATATAAAACGTTAAACCACGATGTGCAATTGTCTTGTAAAAATCATCATTCATATTCATCTCAATATTTAATATTTTAAATGGTTTTCAGTGCGTCCGTCATATTTGAGGTTAGTAAGAGATGATTTCTCACCTGCGGGTAGTTGTTTTCGCAGTAATCTGCAACTTTCAGCAGGTTGCTTTGGTTCTCACTGAGATTCTTCCTGGCAGTTGGCACCTCTTGTAATATCTGAGAAATCACCTCTGAAAAGTTCTTAGACTCCGTCATTATTTGTGGCTTAAATCGTTACGTATAGACTGTTGCATGTCTCTACTTGAAGGAGGAATGGACCTCTTCTTCTTGTTGTTGGGGGTGTTGCTCCTGGCTGAGGAGGGCGGGAGTAGCCGGATGGAAGACAAGGTCTGCACTGCATGCCAAGGTCGGCATGAACGAAGTGAAGTGATATCATGCAGAGTAAACAAAGGAGAAAAGGAAATGATTCAAATTTTAGCAGTAACTTGGTGCACCAGACGTGTCAAATGTGATCTGAACTGACCTAGTGTCCCTTTCCCGGACACTGACAATGCATGTCCACTAGAGGTCAGTATAGTCATTGTTAATGAGTGTTCATATGAGCACTAGATTATTGATCACCTTCACATGCTGCTCCTACTACAATAATAATAATAATAATGACATTTTAAAAAGAATAATATAATGATATAATCATTATATAATAATTATATTGACAGTTGAAATTATATAAAATTATTCTATTTAAAATTCTATCATTTATATAATACTAATAGAAACAATATTCACAAAAATACAAATAAGAATAATAATCTGACATCATTCATAGGAAAAGTATAATATTGATAACATCATCATACTAATAACAATGAATCTTAAAAATTGTAAAATTAATCCATCCATCCATCCATCCATCTTCTACCGCTTATCCAAGATCCGGTCGCTGGGGCAGCAGCCTGAGCAGGGAGGCCCAGATTTTCCTCTACCCGGCCACTTCATCCAGCTCCTCCCGGCGG
Source organism: Dunckerocampus dactyliophorus (assembly GCF_027744805.1). NCBI lineage: Eukaryota > Metazoa > Chordata > Actinopteri > Syngnathiformes > Syngnathidae > Dunckerocampus > Dunckerocampus dactyliophorus. The sequence goes on from NC_072820.1 coordinate 37,885,031, forward strand.
ATCCCGAGGCGTTCCCAGGCCAGTTGGGAGACATAATCTCTCCAACGTGTCCTGGGTCTTCCCCGAAGCCTTCTACCGGTTGGACTTGCCCTGAACAGGTGTTCAGGCGCCCCAGGGGGGCGTCCGGGATGCATCCTGACCAGATGCCCAAGCCACCTCATCTGGCTCCTCTCAATGCGGAGGAGTAGCGGTTCTACTCCGAGTCTCTCCCGGATGTCAGTGCTTCTCACCTTATCTCTAAGGTACAATTTATACTACTAATAGGAGAAATAATAAAATTAATACTAATAATTATATATTAGTGTTATTCATATTAGCAGTATATATATTAAATAAGAAATAAAAACAATTATAATTACTAAATAAATAATTCAATTTATACCACCAGTAATAAATAATTGTATTTATACCACAAACACTTGTAGTTATAATGAAATATAATATAAGTAGAAAAAATATATAATTGTAGTTACAATATAATTAAATATTTCTATTTACATTGATTATTTATTGTTCTTATTCTTTTATTATTATTATGACAAAGTTTGAACAATGTCGTATGAAATAAAACATGTTTTTAATTTATTTTCCTCTAGTTTTAATAAATAATTCAGAATACAACCACGATGACTACTTAGTACTGCAAATACACAAAGGAGGATATTGAAATGTTTCACAACAAGATGAAAGGCAATAATAACTGCAATAATAACAGCCACTAGGGGGCATATTTGCATGTTATCTGCTGAGATGTATGAACCAGAGTTGAATGATTTACAAGTGTTACAAGTGTTACGATCACATTGGATGCACTGCTACTACCAAAGTAGCGCCATTCCCTGTTGGATACCTTAAAAATGTAACACTGTTACATAATGACAGCAGAGTCAAAATGCATCATGCTTTCCAGGAAATCCTGTCTAAAGAGTAGGAATTCCTCACCATCCCTAATTACAGTGTGTGTGTGTGTGTGTGTGTGTGTGTGTGTTATATTTAAAGACATCCCAATCCCAATGGAAAGTGGGCATGATATTCCAAAGGGTGGTTTTATCAGCCCAATATTTGGCATTGGGCCTCGTATTGAGCCATGTGACAAAGTGCATTAACATTTGTTTGGATAAGGACTGGTCTTTGTCTGGTTGTCTGCCAGCCAACAAAACTTATGTTTAAAACCTTGAACACACGCTTAGAAACTCAAGGAGAAAACAACAATAAGACTCTCAACATGGATGTTGCTGCCACTCGGACCATGGAGACCTCATCCAGTGCCTAGCAGCTACAGTATGTGGATGCTTTTGATGCTTTTGATGTAGTACTGAATTTTTACTTTTCATCTAATGCTTTTTGATCAAGTGCGTTCATTTTTTCTATTATAAAGGCCCTTGAATTTGCATGTGAATGTAGACAAATAATAATGGTAATAGTAGTTCTGATAATGCACTTTATTTTCTTACCTGTCATCATCTTATGACCATTGGAAAAATACAACTTATGCAGTATTCATAACGTTTATTAGAAAGACTACAAATCCCTTAATACACTACACAAGCAGCTACGTTTTTTTGTGCAATTAAGTGAATGTAAATCGAAATTTTAAGTTAAATGAATATAATTCTATAAGATAATTAATGAACTGATAAATTGCCAGTTTCTTAAATTGTTAAATACAATCTTACACACAGCATATAGACTGTTATTGTTGTCTTTGCTGCATTGCATACAATCCTAAATAATTACATAGAAACTATTCTATATGTATTTCTTAACCCTATACTATAATGTAATTATTATGAATATTATTATTTCATTACTGTTGTTATTACATATTTAATCCAATTTTAGGAATTTGTATGTACAGTATTTAAAGCTTTTTTTAAAATCACGTTTTTATTAAACCTGAATTATGTGACTTATTAACTTACTGTTGAAAATGATATTAATGTGTGTGTCTGGGACCCCGGGGTCTCCGGCTCCGCTGCGCCCTGGGTTCCCGGCGGGGGATATGTGTTTTTATTTATTTATTTTATTTTATTTATTTATTTTTGGGAGGGGTATACGGGGTTTGCTCCGTGGGGTCAGGTGCTGGGTAATACATCTCTGCCGCCCGGGTTGTGCCCCCTGCATCCCTGGGCACCACGGTCCTGTGTCGGGGGTCGGGTGGGAGGTGGCCGTGGGGGGGTAGGATTGGCGCTTCCGGTGTTGGCGGCCTTCTTTCCAGTTGCGGGGGCGTCTCTGGGCCTGCCGGTGTGTGGCCCCCGGTGCTCGTCTGCCTTTGTGGGGTGTGATCTTGCTGGTCTCGGGGGTTGGCTGTCCTCCGGCCCGCCGGCGCCCTGTATTTGGTTGGGATTGCCTCTCTGCGGCCCCTTGCTAGTCTTCCCGGGGGGGAGGGCTCTCTGGGCTGGCTCTTGGGAGGCTGATCTATGTGCTGCCTGCCCCTGTGGGCCTGGTGGCTTTCTGGCAGGGGGCTCGGCCTGGCTATTTGGGGCGGGACTCTCTGGGCAGTGGAGGGGGGCCCCTCTCCTTTCATGCATTCTCAGAGACAATTACACGCCCACACATTCTTGCACCTTTATATATATGAAGACTTCCCCACATACAGAGATACCTGTACACACGTACATATGCACACTCAAAGTACGTACTGTAAGTACTTCCCCACATTACTCACTGAGTTATCCAGGGTGTTATTATGTTGTTGGTTTTATTACAGCGACGGTGATATCAGCAGTATGATTATAGGTTTTTTTACAATGATGTGCATTACAGTAATTATCATTCTGTTCACTGTCATAGATAATCATTTCATTACTACTATTATGTGTGACTGTTTCAATGCAGTATTGTCATTGTGATCACTATCATAGTTCATCATTTCATGACTACTATTATGTGTGACTGTTTCAATGCAGCATTGTCATTGTGGTTGTTGATATTATGTTGTCCTTTCCATCAGGGTCTTTATAGTCATCACAGACATTTATTTGCTGATGTAGTTCTGTATGTTTCTGTTGTTCTGTTATTGTTGTCACAATTGTTGTTGCTGCTGTTGTCCTTTTCACTGTTTTGTTTTTGTCCCCCTCTCATCCCCGCACCCCGCCCTCTGTTTTCTTTTCTCTTCTTCTGTGTCCCCTCCTGCTCCGGTCCGGTCGCTCCAAATTTGCATAATAACAAGCATCAAAGTCAAATAAATTCTGTATAACAGGGGAAGTGTATATCACACTTCTCCCTGGCAGAGTAAATCTGTTGAGCACTTGAGGGCATTTAGATCTACAATTCTATCTGCTTTAAAGGCTGGACAGGACAGGGGAAAAAAAGAAGAAAATGTGTTGTATTCTTTTTGTATTATGTGGTTTACGACTAACAAAAAATTGTATATGGTAGTTATAGAAGCTTGTTCATGTTTTTTGCAATTCGCGGGGGTCTTGGACCATAACCCCATCGAATAGCAAAAAGTGGCAAATAACGGATGCACCCATAAAAAGCCCTAAAATGCTTATTTTTGATAATCTAAACTCTGTAATATGTGTCTCGCAGTTATTAAACACATTTTAAAATCAGTTTTACACATTAAGAAACAGTTACAGGCGTATAGTATACAGTATAGTGTACAGTAACCGCAACTAGGCAGGGATCTACTGTACACTAAGTCCCCTACTAACGAACATCCGACGTACGAACACTCGTAGATACGAACACAAGCCGACTGGTCAATTTTTTTTTCGAAAATTGCCATATTTTGTCATTTAAATTTTTTCTAAATACAAAGGCGCTGTTTTTGTATTGCGTGCCATTCCGCCGCTACGAATGGTGGGTAGCAGCATCCCTCTCGCGCGATCTTTCTCAGTTCGTCTGCACTTGTCGCTGATAACATCTCGGAGCACGCCGTTTGTACCCCATTCGATACTTTACAGAGACGTTTGTTATTCGTTATCATGGCTGATAAATCGAGTGGAAGTGCTAGTAGTAGTGGCAGGAAACGTCAAGCAATTTCTATGGAAACGAACGTGCTTATGGAGTGAATCGCTCAACCATAGGAACAATTTACAAAGGCAAGGTTCGAATTATGGAACATGTGAAGACTTCTGTACCAATGGCATCCACTATCATTACAAAGAGGAGTCTAACGACGATGAAGATTTGTCCTTTCTTCAATAATTCCTCCTCCTCCTCCACCACTACCATCAACAATGTATGCTCGACCACTGCTCTTCAAAGGTAAATAACATTTATCTTTACGTATTATTATATCATTTTTATTAGTTTTTTTCATTAATTATCCTAGTTTAATATTACTACTGCATCCAAACTCATATTTACATACATACGCATATACTGTATATGTATACACGTACATGTAGTACCTATATCATTGGTAATATTACCTTTTCCCCGACTTAAGAACGATTCGAATTAAGAACGGTCGTCTGGAACCAATTGTGTTCGTTAGTTGGGGACTTAGTGTATATCGTATACAACTTTGCACAGACTTAGTTAACAAGGTTCCTATTTTAGACTTTAGCAACGCTGTCAGTGTGCACCATCAGGATTTTATCTTTAAACTTTAACCAAATGAACCCCTGCCTTCTATCATCAACTCAGTCTGAGGTTAAAGATCAAACTCAAATGGTTAAAAAAACTATTTTTAAAGCCTCAACTCCCAATCATTTGTTCCTCTTTTGATGCTCTTCTGCCCTAATCTTATCTTATCCTATCTGCATGTTGTCACAGATGACCTTCCGCTCAAGCAGATTAGACCAAATGATGATTCAAAATGTTGTTTTGAAATGCAAACCAACACACCTTCCCCTCCATGCTGATCAGATGTTTTGCTTTAAATGTCAAGTTTTTTTTTTAAATGTGTGACCTCAGACATGACTTCATTTCTTTCAGAGCCACAAATACACAAGCAGGATTTCAAAACCGCAAATTACCGCCGCCCTCGTCAGTTCACACTCACAAGCAGCTCAGCAAAGTACGGCAAAATGCTACATGTGTGGAAAGTGTTGGAAGAGGACCTTGCTGAATATCATGATGTATGTGCACATTGATGAAACGTTTAGATTTGCACACGAACGATGAGTCAGGAGGATATGACAGTGGTAAAGGAGGTTATCAATCGGCCTACTCCCTCACTGATTAGCTGTTCAAATAGTGAGCGTGCAGCACACTTGCACTTTATAGCTCGTCCTTCCTCCCGTGGTAACAAACACGCGCAAACAAACACTTTGTAAGACAGTATGATATTAAACATTGCCTGACAGGTCCCAAAATAAGACTATAAATAAGTAGCAGGTTTACAGGTGGACATGGTGCCTATTGCACAAAGACAGGATTCAGAAATCCAGGAGAAATGACTAAACTGAGCTCAGCCAACCCAAAGCAAGAGCGTATAGGCTTAATTGGTTGCAAAAAGCCCAAGCCAGGATGAGTAGACACTGATTAATCAAGCCAGGTGAAACCAATCCCGGATCAGTAGACAATAGTAGACAATAATATCGCTTAGCGTTAATTTGTGGGACGTTTGTTTGTCCAGGCATATTTTTTCATGGAACTTTAAAAAAAATGAATGTTAAAATTTCGTCTTGTCTCTTTCTCGTGGACAGTCTTGTGTACCGTCTTGTCTCAAGAGTTAGGTGTCTTGTGACACCCCTACTAAAAAAAAAAAAATTTGCGCAATGAAAACATAAAAAACAGTGAATCTAAATCTACAATAAAACAGCACCACATACTCCTTACAACATGGTGGACATGTTTTGCAAAAAATACATCCAAACTACATTACATCCAAGCCAGACAAATCTTCTATTAAATGAACATTTCAAAAACATAAATAATGTTCTAAATGACCTCTAAACTACACTACGTTCTATTAAGTGAGTGGTTCAAAATGTCAAAATCTAAATAAATAAGCATGATTCCTACCATAAAAACTCCAAAACATGGCGAGCCTGCGAAAATAAAATAAAATAGAATAAAATAACCAACAACAAACATGGTGGGCAGGCTGTGCAAAAAAAAATAAAAGCTAAAATTTAGTTACATTCAAACCACATTATTTTTCATTAATTTTGGAAATGTTAAAATAATAAAAAATGACAATTAAATACCACAACCGTGGTCAAAACCAACAACTCCAAACTAGGCTAGTTTTCCATTAAATAAGCACTCCATAAAATAGAAATCAACATCAATAACCACTTCTGCATCACACTCCACAAACTATAGGCATGCTGATAACAGGTTACCGAAATGACATATGAGGGACACTTGATGGCATGTGACCTTACTCAGACACTCACACACACGTTGCACCACAGCATCCACGGCCAGTGGTGTGCAACATGCAGCTGAGATTGGCTTTTCTAGGCTATCATAGCCTCTTCACACATCACAGAATTCCATTACAAGGGAAGCCGCATTCAATTATTTGGGGATTGGAAGACTGCAGGAAAATTACTTTGTCATGCAGGACACACACGCACACGCACACGCACACGCACGCACACACACACTGAACCTAAAGCAGCAGTTAACACCTTACTGTCAGATAGATAGATACAACTTTTAATCTACTTCTAACTACTCTGTTCTTAAACTTGAGGCTAAAATGTTGTTTACATGGAATTGATGGTAGAATGATGTGACATGGTTATCAGCGGAACATCTTTTTGTGTTTATCCCAAGACACATCTGTGTTATCATAATGTCATCATGTGATGTAGAATGCTCTCTGTCAATAAGTTGCCAGTTGGGTTCAAACACTGAACACGTGCCTAACATTTCCGAAGACATCAGCCAGATTAGCCTTGCGATACGGCTTATCTTTCATGTATAACTTTATAGACATCTAACAGGATGGAAGGGCTCCTCAGCCAGTCAGATTTAGTCCAAAACCAAGAGAATTTATGCAGGTGAAGTTGCAGGTTTGCCTAAAACAAAAAATGCAAAAAATACATCGTTTCTAATAATTATGATCTCAGTAACACAGGGTTATCAGTTGTGTGTCTATTAAACAATAACTGGTGGGCATGATAAAGTCACATATGATATTAATTAGTTTTTGTCATGCCAGTGTCAAGGCCAGTAAACACGAAGGCCCGCATACAGTGCCTTTATCACTAAATGTTATAAATCAACAAGGCAATTACAAGAAGACTGAACTGCATGGGATGGACTTGAACACATTAAGAATGAGTAATCCATATACTGTAGGAAATCTTGCCTATTTGCATGTTTTAGGGCATTTGAGTGCAGATGGCCTCGTATTGCTGTTTAACATTCTCTGCTATTTCAAAAGGATGAACTGAAATGTGTTTAAAAAAAAGTCCTCTATGCATGTAATTACATTTTTTAGCACTTTGTATGAAAAGCAATGCACAGTAATTACTATATCATATTTATGGGGTTTAAGGATTAAAGCTTTTTAAAATTTTCCTTTTAACTGGAAAAGAACAAAAATGACTTTTGGACAATAAAAACTATAAAAACGGGAGCTTTCCATTGGACTTGACACCTGATAAAAACCTTAATATTTAAAAAATAATAATCCATAAAGTCCCTGATTATAGTGGTAAAATCATTTTTGGTTGGATATTTTTTTCAAAATTTTCCACAACATAATGTACCCTTTATAGTGCCATTCATCCATCCTTTTGCAATGCCGCTTATCCTCACTAGGGTCGCGGGGGTATGCTGGAGCCTATCCCAGCTGACTTTGGGTGAGAGGCGGGTTACACCCTGGACTGGTCGCCAGCCAATGGCAGGGCACATATAGACAAACAACCATTCACGCTCACATTCATACCTATGGACAATTTAGAGTCTCCAATTAACCAAACATGCATGTTTTTGGAATGTGGGAGGAAACCGGAGTACCCGGAGAAAACCCGCACACACATGGGGAGAACATGCAAACTCCACACAGAGATCCCTTTATCGTGCACTTTTTGTAATACTTGGAAATTCAAAATTGCAATCCCCAAAAATGAATATTATAATTTTTTTTATTTTTAAATGCATTATTAATATGACTGTGAAAAGTTAGCCAGTTAGCTTAACTTGCTAGCAGCTAGCAGCACTTGTAATTAGTTTATTTCAAAGAATCTGTACCTCTCACCTATCCGAGTTAAAGTTGAGGGAGTCAGCAAGCAGTTCTGATCCTGTGTTCGTAAGGTGTAGTCAGGAAAGCACCAAAATAGTTCAAATTTCTAGTATCGTCAGCAGAGCACCTGCCAAGTACGTCCATTCCAGTCAACAGCAAGGGGGAAAAAAAGTCGATACAGTTGCTGGATGCTGACCACTCATGTTACTTCAAATTCTGGTATTGTCATTTGTGGAGTTAAAAAAAACGACATCGGAAGGTTGCCTACAGCCACGGCTGTTAATGCCAATGTTAATTAGAGCATTTCTGGTAACCTTTCATCATATGTAATGAAAATGTTTTGATGATTACCAGGCTGGGAGACATGACAGCATTTTATTCCCATCTTGTGAGGCATGTGGTGTTACCATATATGGGTCAGGTCCCCTTCAGAGGACTACTGGTGGTAATGTAATAAAAACTGGTCAATCTACAGAACTGTATGAAATTCAAGGTGAGCCTCTTTCATCGTTGTGTGTGTGTGTTCCAAGCCTATGCTGTGTGCCCTGACTCCCCCTCCCATGTCGATTCTCCCCCCCTCTTCTTTCTCCCTCTGTGTGCTGAGAGGCAACAGAGAGCAAACTATGTCAAGTCTCTCCTCGGGTTGGTCAGAGAGGCGCTTGCGCTCGCAGACACACAACAAGTCTACATTACTCTCCACTTTTATCTCTTCACAGCTAGCCATATCTCCAACGCTCGCTTTGGACTCTGGGTGCTGATGCTGACTGGATGGCTGAGCGATAGAAGTAAGGAGCTGGTGTGCTGAAGGGTGGGGATTATGTCCAGTAATGTAAACAGGTCCAAGTGAAGGCTGCAGAGGCGTGTGCTGTGGGTTGGGTCACACTGGCACTTTAAAAGACACTTGCTAAGGTTCGGGAGCAGTACACCAGAAGCCAGGCTGAGAGAGAAGGTTCAAGACTTCTCTCAAGTGTCATTTTTTTCTCTCCCAACTTTTTTTAAAATTATTTTTGCCAAAGTGGGGGGGCAGGCATGGGCAAGTTTGTGTGCTTGGTCCTGTTACTGCTGCCAGCGCTGGAGGGCTGTGACGCTCTGCCAGAGAACTGGCTGCCAGGGGAGTATTCCAATACCACTGATGATGCAGCCAGGTTCCTGAAAGACTACAACAGCACTGCAGAGAAGGTTTTCTTCCATAGCGTCTCAGCAAGCTGGAACTACAACACCAATTTGACAGAACACAACTCCCAACTCCAGGTAGGATGACCTCTGTGTAATACTGGACCACAATACACACACACTGTACACAACTCTGTGCTGCCACCTTGAATACATTCCAATATGTTTTCCTGCATAGTGCGGCAGTTGCAAACATGCATAGTTGCAGTAGCTTTCTCGAGGCCTGACATTAACGACAACGCGCCTGAGGTGCTTTTGTGGTAAGCGGGATGACAAAGCAGGAGAAAAAAGGCAGCGGCACGCACCAATGAAGCTGCAAAGGTGCTCGGAATGAATGATTCTTACTTACACTGCATGGCTCTTTTTGTATTTTGATGTCCATGCTTGTACAGCTGTCACAACAGGAATGCTCTATAAAATCCAAGCTTTGGGAACAGGTGTAGATGCAAGGCCCCCCTGTCACGCCAACAACGTCAACAGGGTCTCACTGCAGAATGAGTCCTGCTCTTCTCAATGTGTTTAGCCTGGAAGGTGGAAAGGAAAGTCAAAGGCACTAGACCTCATCTGGCAACCACAATGTGTACCAGTAAGAACACTGGAAGTTATTTCAGTTACAAACAAGTGAGAGAGTGCTTGCATCAACAAGGAGGGTTTGATTGTAGTGCAAAAAAACAAATTCTATTTGTAGCAAAAACCTGCAGCACAGTTGGTTTAATATGTCATGCGCAGCGTTTTGTTCATTAGAGTGACTTATATGATTGATTTTAAGGGTATCTTTTGCACTAAATTAATATCAAGTCAATAAAATCACTTAAAATATGAATATGAATATTAAATAGCCAATGCATTCATTAAAATGTGAAATATAATTTGAAAAAATATCTATGCTATTTCATGGCCGGTATATGTATTTAAAATGCTGGTAAAACATTAAATCACAAGATCTTTTTGGATGAATTTATTTATGTATGTACTGTATATAAAATAAGGTCCCACATTTTAGCGTTTCTTTTAAGGAGGCCTTTTTTTTTCGCTAAACAATATCTACATTAATAATACATCATATTAAAAAATAAATATAAAATCAGTTGTTTCATCTTTTGGGATGTAATTTTAAATTAAAGTATAATGACAACATTAAACTAACCATCAATTAAATACTTTTTTTTTTTTTATGACTTATTTATGTGTGCATTTATTTCAAATACTGGTCAAACCGGGTATCACACGTTGAAATAATATTTTAAAAATTGTATTTTCCTTCATTCAATTCATTTGACATTTTTTCAAGCCTGTCGGCTGTGATTTGATGTGTTATAATAGTTGGCTTATTACAATATACACCAGCTGGCCAGACCTTTAGATGTACTTGCACAATCAAATAAGATTCTATACAAGAGCTATATCAAAACATCTGCCTTTACAGAGATAATAAAGCTCAGGTTTGTCAAAATGATTTATTATTGTAGTTTGTAAAATTTTAGAAACAACTGCAAACTACAATAATAAGCATATGGCATTATTATCTGTATGAAAGCAGAATTTGTATTGGATCTCATAAAGAGCAGGTGTACAAGTGTTGTGGTCAGTCTGTGTATGTCCATCTTAAGTGTGTATAAAATCCACCTGGGCCTTATCTTTACTGTCCTACCTCGGAAAAGAACGGCATTATCCGCTTGTGTGGAGAGGTGGAGGTCAGTGGAGAAAGAAGTGATTGAGAAAAAGACAAAGATGGAGGGTAGGAGCACAAAGGTCAGTGTTAATGCTTCAACTCAGAGTCACCAGTTTTCCCCTCCTGCAGCCTGCCGAGAAAAGAACAGATAAGAAAGCTTGCGATAGAAACATGAGCCAGCTGCAATGAAGCTGCGGCACAAGTCGCAAATATTTTTACCATTTGGGACTCAGCCTGCGTTTGTCACACTTGACCTTGAGCAGAAAGTATGTGGTTGCAAAATGTTTTTGTAGCAAATAAAAATGTAAATACAGTGTGGTAACATATGGTGATGTGTTCCCATGGGAATTTCGGAGGGAAGTGGACAACAATAAGTACACTTACACAAGCGCCATGTGCAAAAGCAATCCACGTCACTGACATGCTGCGATGAAAAGGTTGTGTTTTAGGGTACATTTTGGTGGAAATTCAAAGCAATACGTTTTTATTCGATTATCAATCCCAACAGTGTAAACTGGATTTATAGTAATTACTGCCATACATATCCACAGCAGATATTTTTAATAACACAATAATGTCAAACATTTTCTAATGACAGGCTTTGGTGTCTCCACACAAGGCAGGTATTTGACATTTTTCTTAAATTTTGATGAATTCCAGCAAATTTGTTTGTCTACATTGTCTATACAGGATAGCACAAAATCCATGAGCTGTCCAGTGGGATACGTTGTGGTGGTCTGTAATTATGGATTTCCTATTTTTAAGATAAATCAATACAAAGAATAACATATTACATAATTATGTAATAGTGTATTTATTTTCCAATAAAAATGCATATTTTCATTTTTTTCTTTTATTTATGGTTTGGTGGTATGAAAATGTAACCAATTTTATAGTTTTTGTTTTATATAATATTTTTTATATAATATATATATATATATATATATATATATATATATATATTAATATTTGTTTTATATAATACTTTTTTAATAGCTTCTTTCTAATTTATTCATTTTGTGTTGCCTTGTGTACAATAATAAGAGGACAGAAAACACTGCATGATGTACTTACTCATCAATAAAAGGCTATAGTAACCATAGGGGGACTATTTTTTGGTAGTTTTCATCTTTTTTGTATATATATATATATATTTTTCTTACAAATAACACACCCAAAACTATTCTTACTCTTTTTTAATTTTAAAAGATAACAAAAAACAGTGCACAGTATAGTTATCATTTTAAAAATAAATGTATAAAATAGTAACCCCAAAGGATTTTTTAAGTAATTCACCCAAAATGTGTGGGTTTGTTTAAAATTTAAAATATATTCATTCCTATTGTATTCATTTGTTGATGCCCTATGGTTGAAGGGGGAAAAAAAACTCACAGTGTCTTTTTGTAAAAAGAGATGTGTTGACCTGCAGTTTGAATGTGAAGTACAAACAAAACCAACGTGTGCGTAACAGAAACTGAGCAAATAAACTATAGCCAAGCTAGACAAACTGGTTGTTCTGTGAATTTAGTATAAAATTCAAACGATCATAACCAGAGTTCCACTCCCATCCTGTAAGTGGGGGTAGTGTGTATTAAAAAGTGATATCTTTCAAACAACAGAAGAATAAGCCATATTGGGTTTCAGTTTTGATAAAAAAAATTGTGCAACCAGTGAAATATTTTTGTGTAATCCTGCTCACAAATATGATGGCAACATTATTTCATGTTATTGTTTGGCTGCATTTGAATGAAGATGTGCATTATAATGTTATATCAGAATCAGCATTATTGGCCAAGTATGCTGACACAAACAAGGAGTTTATAGCTCTCACTGTATATACACACAGACACTTACCTTAAGACATAATTAAATAAGAAGTCATTTAAGAGTAACACCTAGATGTGCAAAAGGGATACTAATATAATGACAATTATATTCAAGTAAATGGGTGTGTGATTAATGAACCGGGACATTATCTGCATTTATACAAAAAGACAGTATTTCCATTAAGGAAAACAGGATTTACATTCAAGTGATTTATTTATTTATTTTTTGGTCAACACTGATGTGTTCAGGTGACAACAGGGGCGTTTCTCCTGAAGTCCACTGTCATCTCCACAGTCTTGAGTGGGTTCAGCTCCAGATGGTTGTGACCACACACTGGTCCGCCTCCCGTCTGTATGCAGGCTCCTTGCTGTCCCGGATGAGAGCGATGATTGTCGTGTCGTCTGCGAACTTGAGGAGTTTCACAGAAGGGTCCCCTGAGGTGCAGCCATTAGTGTAGAGGGAGAAGAGCAGTGGAGAGAGAACACACCCTTGGAGTGAGGTCCGGGTGGTGGATGCGACGGCCCCCAGCCTCACCTGCTTGCTGCTGTTGGCCAGGAAGCTGGTGATCCACTGACAGGTGGAGGCTGGCTCAGTGAGCTGGGAGAGCTTCTGGTGGAGGATCTCAAGGATGCTGCTGTTGAACACCAAGCTGAAGTTCACAAACAGGATCCTTGCATAGGTCACCGGGGAGTCGAGGTGTTGCAGGATGTAGTGCTGATGGTGGAACGTTAGGAGCGTTTACTTAATGGAAAACAGCTGCACATTAAAACCAAAAACTATTTGTTGGCCTTCATACATCACTACTACTTAATCTAATGCCAAGACATGCACTTTTACACACAAATATGCTTTTTACCAACTCCCCTGTTTTTAGGTAAATGCATCCCTGGAAGAGCAGGCCTTCACTGAGGCCTGGGGGCTCAAGGCCAAGCAGGTGTTCACTCGCGAGCTGCTTGATTCCCTCCCTGACCCCAAAGATAAGAAACTGATGAGCAAAGTCATGGTCCTGGGAGCTGCCAACCTGCCTCCCACAGAAAGACAAGAGGTTGGTGTCGTCTTTAGATTCCTCCTGTGCAAACACTAAAAGAATGAGCTGTGGTTTCCTCTCTGTGTCTGCAGTATAACACCATTCTCAGCACCATGGACAGTATTTATTCCACCGCTAAGGTGAATCCACAGCCCAACATCAGCTGGAGCCTGGAACCTCGTGAGTAAAAGCAGAAAAGACGGAAAAGATGGACAGAAAAGTTAGGCAGAAAAACATTGGAAAATGTCTTCTTATCAGCTCATGGAAAAGTCACAGGATGGGCAAAGCACAAGAGGAAGTATTATGGAGTGTTTCGCCAAAAGCCACAGTGACAGCGTGTTAATAGCTTTTAACTTAGGTATGTGTTGTCAACAATGGCTTTATGTTTTGTCTGCAACATGAGAAAATGAGCTGCTGGAAGGTGGAAAATATGACTTGTGAACAAGCTGATGGTCTTCCTCCTCCATTATAATTAGTGGTTTCAGTGGAAATAATGGAGGGTGAACAGGGTTAGTGTAAATGTGGCACAACCCTTCACAAAAACATTGGCGTCATTAGAAAAACAAATGGGATGCTCTCCAACATTCTATCTGTCCTCCTTGGTCAACTTTCACCTCTTCATTGCCGTTTCTTCCTTGCTTTGTTGTCCCACTATTGCTTTACAGAATGTCATAGAACTAATGACTAATGACTTCGTGTTGACATTTTCCTTGCTCAGAGCTTTGTGTGTATGTGTGTGTGGTCCTTTGCAGATCTAACTGACATCATGGCCACCTCCAGGAGCTACAAGAGGCTGCTTTACGCTTGGGAGGGCTGGCACAACGCATCAGGGGTCCCCCTCAAGCCGCACTACTCCAGGTTTGTGCAGCTCAGCAACAAAGCCTCACAAGCCGATGGTAAGAAAGAGAGACACACATTCACACTCATGTTGCTGTGCATCAAAAATATACATCGTGCAACCACTGACAGGAAGTCGAAAAGGATGTCACACGTGCCAGTATAAGGCAATAGAACCATGGCATTTCATTCTCCATAGTTGTACTGAACAGCTAGAATTATTTGTATAAATTCCAAATGAATATTTCACTCTGAAGCTGATATTTAGTATGCCGGAGAAGGGTCCACCTTGCAACTTTTTTTGTAACGTTTTTGTCTCAAACGTTGGTCCACAACTAAATAATGATCAGTTCATCTTATATTCAGAGATTTATACGTGCACACCAACATGTGCTGACAAATTACTTCACCCCAAGCGAGTCAGAGATTTTCTTCCTGTCACTCACACACACTGGTAACCTAGAGCAGTGGTTCTCAACTGGTTTGGTTGCGGCATCCACCATCACCCTTCAATGACAAGCGGTGGCCCAAATTGGGGAAATTTTTGCTCGGAAACTTCTCAAATAGCTTATTTTAAAAATAACATTTATTTATTGAAATTTTAAATGTAAAAAGTAGGGTTGTCCGATGATATTGGCCACCGATAATTATTGGCCCCATACCGGCATATGTGATATCAGCCAACATCGGTATAGTTTTTTTTCCCTCCACTGAAAGCCGATACAGAGCTTTTAGCACCAACGTCGCAAAATTGCAACATTGCTGAATCATGTAGTTAATACTGTGCCACTGACAAGCCTGTGAGAGAGAACTATTTATTTAGCTTACTCATGGTGTCTTTAAAGAAAGAGCTAAAAAGCATCATACGCCAACGTAATAGGCAGATAGCAACAGACAAGACACGACCAACGAATAATGCTGAATAATCAACAACTATGTGAGGCCTAAACATGTAACTTAGCGGCTATTTACAACAACAGTACAGCAAAGCATGCTGGGAAACAGGAAGTGCTATTGTCTAGTGCTATTTTGTGTTAGCACTGCAATTGTAGGTAGTGTTCTGTCTAGTGACACCCCCACCCCCGTCTCTATGTGATAACACCACTGTGAGTTCAGTGCTGGTGTTTACTTGCCCCTGCAAGTAACACTGAACTTGCCGGGCAATTACACTAATCGCCGCAAAATACAATTTGGCGGGCCGCAAGTTTGAGACCCCTGACTTAGACCTTGCGGGCCGCATTTACAGTAGTCTTTCTTGTCAAGTCGCGAGTTTGAGACCCCTGATCTAGAGGGTTTATTTTCTAAACAAAAAAATACCATCCATCCAAACATATCTTCCTAGCAAATGCTTTTGCCTGTATTTTTTCAGTGGAAAATTATGGAACCAAGAAAAGAGGGTTTATAAATTATCCACATGCACCATGGATATGATATAAGAAAAATAAGATTGATTGTTATTTCTAAAATCTTAAAAATGTTTTTTTTTTTTGGGAGAGGGGGTATACTGCTGCCGTAAAATACAGTAGATTGATGGATGGCGTAGATTACACATGCCCAACATGTGACTGCCCAAAAATTGACCAACTGGATGTACATGCGTTCTGTACATGTGTAGAGTGTTGCGTAGTGACACAGCAAGCGAATAGCACAGGGGCGAGGTGCGTTCATCGACATCGGGCCATTACATTATTTCTTTTGGCAAAGACCCCACTGAAAATGGCTCCCTGACCCACTTTTTGGAGAGCTGCAATGTAATATAGCCCTGTAACATGTTACAGGGCTATATTACATTGCAGCTTACATTGCAGCTCCTTGTCCTTTTGGACATGTGGAACTGTGAAAAAATGATTCATCAGATGTATTCCATTGTAACCTTCATGTTCAAATAAACTAAACCAAACCAAACCAAACCAAACAATAATGTTGAGTTAACAAATCCAGCATCAAAATAAAATTCAGAATAAAAAAATAGTGCCACGTATTGCCATAATCCAACTTCAGACTTGCAGCAGGGCATTCACATTGTAAATAGTTGTAATAGCAATCATTTTTAGTTTACATTGTGTGGCCTTTTTGTAGGATTTAAGGACACAGGTGATGACTGGCGCTCTTGGTATGAGACAGACAACTTCCAGGACGTCATCGAGGAACTGTACAAGACAATAGAGCCGCTTTATCAGAACCTGCATGCCTTTGTGCGCCGCCAGCTCTACAACCAGTACGGACCCAAGTACATCAACCTTAAAGGACCAATCCCGGCTCATCTGCTCGGTATACATCAACACTTTGCTTGGAAACAATACGAGCATTGCTTTGTGAAGCTTATCTCGTGAGCGTGGATGGACGTGCTTCATGCAGGCATTTCCTACACAGCCTGCGAGCACTGTATCCCATAACAAGAATGAATTGTTGCTTAAGTGTTTTTTCTTCCTCAACCTCAGGAAATATGTGGGCCCAGACCTGGAACAATATCTACGGTTTGATGATACCATTTCCTGACAAACCCAACTTGGACGTGACTGATGAAATGGTCAAACAAGTGAGAGCAGAGAAAAAATATCCAGTAGTAATAACAATAAACACTGTTTCACTTCGCTGTGATTACAATGTTTGTTTCCCAGGGTTACAATGCCACACACATGTTCCGTGTCGCCGAGGAGTTCTTCACATCTTTGGGTTTAGCTGAGATGCCTCAGGAATTCTGGGAAGAATCTATGCTGGAGAAGCCCGATGATCGGGAGGTGGTGTGTCACGCGTCTGCCTGGGACTTTTACAACCGCAAAGACTTCAGGTAACCTTCATGGACAGAAGGCCAAAGATGTAATGAGATCACTGGAAAGACTGGAACAATCTCAATAGATAAGCGTGTGTCACCCATGTTGCAGGATCAAGCAGTGCACCACAGTGACCATGGAGCAGCTCTCCACCGTCCATCATGAGATGGGCCACGTTCAGTATTACCTCCAGTACAAGGACCAACCGGTGGGCTTCCGTCGCGGGGCCAATCCCGGATTTCACGAGGCTATTGGCGATGTCTTGTCTCTCTCTGTTTCCACACCGAAACATCTGAAGACGATTGGACTATTGGATTCTGTGACTTCTGATGTTGGTAAAGAGACAAAGTCACATTGGCTAAGTGTCCACATTTAGCTACGAGATGGATATTTTTCAACTAATTATTTTTGTTCCTCCAGAATCAGATATTAACTACCTGTTAAAAATGGCTCTGGAGAAGATAGCCTTCCTTCCTTTTGGCTACCTCATAGACCAGTGGAGATGGGGCGTATTCAGTGGCAATACACCCCCAGACCGCTACAACTCTGAATGGTGGTACCTCAGGTAGGCCAATTCATCATTCAGTATATAATGTTTTACATCTTTATGCATTGAGGATTGAGTATGAAACTACAACTTTTTGTTATATTGACTTGCAACCAAGATAAGCATCAATATAATGTAGTCATTTTGGTGGTACACTAAGGAAAAATAGTAAGATGAAGTCACAGTCATTGGCATGGTGACCCTGGATCATCTGTCTCTGAGATCTTCTTTTGCGGTTGGACCTGCCTGGACACCTTTTGTATCGTATTAACAAAATTGTACATATTCTAACAACCCCTGGAGAGTGACAATTGATTTTGCACCCGCAACCGGTGCGATCAACATTGTTTAAATCGTAGTTACCTCAGGGGTGCAAGACCACACTTCTTCTCTTTCAAGTGTGCGCACCTCCCGCCTGAGGGTTAAGCTCACCCGCTGAGGATGAGAATTCTAAGTCAGGGTCGAGGGGAGCTCACTCAGGTATTTAAAAACAGTTGTGTAGCGGCGGCCACGCTACATCCAGACCACGCACAACAGAGTAACCGAGTTATATTGTACGCAATACGGAACCCTCTACTTTATAACCACTCCCCCTCTAGTGGTTTGTTGCTCTTGGTAAGGGCCTGGGATCATTTGCAAATCTGTTAGGGACCAGCGGGACCTGTTGATTGTTTAGGTATAACCGGAACAACCTAAAAGCAACTTTCTGGAGCAAAACTGCTTGCTCTTTCATATCACAAAAGACTGAAGGTGTGGGATAGCGGGCAAGGGCATATAAGCAGTACAAATATACAAAGGTTAAAAACGTACATAACTAGCCTTAAAGATGACAAATGAGCTGCATTCACATACTGTATATCTGGACATAAAGAATAGTAATGACCTGGACCAGATCCTCAGTCCCATGTACTTCCAATCTTACCCCGATATAGTGTATATGCTGGAGGTTGAGGCAAAGATATCCAAAAGGAAAAGTTCACTGCTCGGGGATAATCTTAATCCAAGAAGGATGAACGACGATTGTGGGAACTCTAATACACGTGTTCATCAAATCAACAATAAACCGCGATGCTGTAAGAAGCACAGGTGTTTGCGCCGATTCCAGTGTCTGCATTGTATTTTTAGCCGCTAAGACAGCCTGAATGTGCCATTCAGTTTTTATTTTCAACCCATTTGGACTGTGTTGAACGAATTTAGGTGAAATGTGCCGGAGGATATTCATTTTTAAAAATATTTTAGAATCGTCACCTCTGTTCCTTAAATTAGCCTAAAATGGTAAAGCTACACAAAAACCGACGTACAAAAAAATGTACAAAAAATTGCGAATCACTGAATTAAAAATGTTTTGATTCCACATTTATCATAACAAACTAAGGAGCTTCAGGTTAAGATTTCAGTTTGAAGTACTGGCTTCAATGTTTGTATAATATTTGTCCACCAGATGCCAATACTTTTTCCCCATTCAAAGCATGCAGCATTAAGATTGTGCATGTGTGTGTGTTATTTTATTTATTTATTTATTTTTTAGATAAAGTAGCAGTGAAGCTATGTAAAGCCACTGAAGGGCCATTCTAATTAGTCATAATGTAATTATTATATATCAAATATGAATACATTTAATATGTATATTTCAGGCTGAATAGTTGAATATTTATGGAAAGCTAAGCGTTAATACAGAGTGTGTTGGTGTCATAGCTTGGCTATTGTATGCAAAACCCAATTGTTCCTTTTTTATGTGCATCATGTCAGCTGCCGCTGCTACTTGAACTCATAGCACACAAACACAACTGTTATACACTGACTAACTTTCCACGGTCTTTTAGTTATATAAGCTGTGCAATCCATCTGTTTCTTATTTCTTCCTCAAGGACAAAATATCAAGGCATCTGCCCGCCCACCAAGCGCACCGAAGAGCACTTTGATGCCGGCGCAAAATTCCACATTCCTGGGAACACACCGTACATCAGGTAGCAACTTGTTTCTAACCCCAACTTTTTGATAGGCGTATAATT